>NW_024424341.1:5945026-6200853 GCF_017311325.1 Ursus maritimus | reverse complement strand
AATTGTCAGAAATGGAGTTCAGAGTAACAGTGGTCAAGATGATGTGTAGGCTTGAAAAAAATATTAATGAAAATATTAACGAGAATATAGATTCTCTAAGAGCGGAAATGACAGCGAATCTGGCAGAAATTAAAAATGCTATGAATCAAATGCAGTCAAAACTAGATGCTCTGATGGCCAGGGTAAATGAGGCAGAAGATCAAATTAGTGAATTGGAGGATGGGATGGTAGAAGAGAATGGTAAAACAGAAACTTGGCTCAAAAAAATCCAATCTCAAGAATGAAGATTATGGGAGATTACTGACTCAGTGAAACGTTCCAATGTCAGAATCATCGGCATCCCCGAGGGGGTGGAGAAAGAGAGAGGTTTAGAAGAGATATTTGAACAAATTGTAGCTGAAAACTTCCCTAATCTGGCAAAGGAAACAAGTATTCATGTCCAAGAGGCAGAGAGGACCCCTCCTAAGGTCAACCATGGCAAGCCTACACCACGTCACGTCATAGTGCAATTCGCAAATATTAGATCCAAGGATACAGTATTGAAAGTGGCCAGGGCGAAAAGATTTCTCACGTACAGAGGCAAAAATACCAGAATAACGTCAGACCCGTCTACACAAACCTGGAAAGAGAGGAAGGGTTGGCAGGGTATTTTTAAAGCTCTATCTGAGAAGAACACGCAGCCAAGGATCCTTTATCCAACAAGGCTGTCATTCAGAATTGATGGAGAGATAAGGACCTTCCAGATCAGCAGAAACTGACTGAATTCGTAACCACAAAACCAGCCCTACAGGAGATATTAAGGGGGTTCTATAAAAGTAACAAGGCCCCAAGAGTGATACAGAACAGAAATTTGCAATCTATAGAAACAAACACTTCACAGGCAACATGACATCATTAAAATCATCTCTCTCAATAATCACTCTCAATGTGAATAGCCTAAATGCACCCATAATATGCCACAGGGTTGCAGATTGCATAAAAAGACATGACCCATCCATTTGCTGTCTACAAGAGACTCTTCTTGAACCTAAAGATACATCCAGACTGAAAGTGAAGGGATGGAATACCATTTTCCATGCCAGTGGACCTCAAAAGAAAGCTAGGGTAGTAATTCTCATATCAGAGAGATTAGATTATAAACTAAAGACTGTAGTTATAGATACAGAAGGACACTATATTATTCTTAAAGGACGTATCCAACAAGTGGATATGACAATTATAAATATCTATGCCCCCAACAGGGGAGCAACTAGATACACAAGCCAACTCTTAACCAGAATAAAGAGACATATAGATGATAATACGTTAATAGTAGGGCACCTCAACACTCCATTATCAGCAATAGACAGATCACCTAAGCAGAAATTCAACAAAAACAAGAGCTTTGAATGACATACTAGACCAGATGGACCTCATAGATATATACAGAACACTACACCCCAGAACAACAGAATACTCATTCTTTTCGAATGCACATGGAACTTTCTCCAGAATAGACCATATACTAGGTCACAAAACAGGTCTCAACCGATAACAAAAGACTGAGATTATTCCCTGCATATTCTCAGACCACAATGCTTTGAAACTGGAACTCAATCACAATGAAAAATTTGGAAGAAACTCAAACACTTGGAGACTAAGAACCATTCTGCTCAAGAATGATTGGGTAAACCAGGAGATTAAGAATCAATTTAAGCAATTTATGGAGACAACGAGAATGAAAACACATCGGTCCAAAACCCATGGGACACTGCAAAGGCAATCCTAAGGGGAAAATACATCGCCATCCAAGCCTTACTCAAAAGAATAGAAAAATCTAAAATGCAGTTTTTATATTCTCACCTCAAGAAGCTGGAGCTGGAACAGAAGAACAGGCCTAACCCACAGGAGAAAGCAGTTGATCAAGATTAGAGCAGAGATCAATGAATTAGAAACCAGGAACGCAGTAGAGCAGATCAACAGAACTAGAAGCTTGTTCTTTGAAAGAATAAATAAGATCGATAAGCCACTGCCCAGACTTATTCAAAAGAATAGAGAAAGGACCCAAATTAATAAAATTATGAATGAAAGGGGAGAGATCACAACCAACACCAATGAAATAGAAAGGATCATTAGAAACTTTTATCAACAGCTTTATGCCAATAAATTAAACAACCTGGAAGAAATGGATGCCTTCCTGGAAACCTATAAACTACCAAGACTGAAGCAGGAAGAAATTGATTATTTAAACAGACCGATTAATTATGAAGAGATTGAAGCAGTGATCAAAAACCTCCCAAAAACAGGAGTCCAGGGCCTAACGGATTCCCAGGGGAATTCTGCCAAACATTCAAAGAAGAAATAATACCTATTCTCCTGAAGCTGTTTCAAAAAATAGAAACAGAAGGAAAACTACCTAACTCATTTTGTGAGGCCAGTATTACCTTGATCCCCAAACCAGGCAAAGACCCCATCAAAAAGGAGAATTACAGACCGATTTCCCTGATGAATATGGACACCAAAATTCTCAACAAGATCCTAGCTAATATGATCCAAAAGTACATTAAAAGGATTATCCATCATGATCAAGTGGGATTCATCCCTGGGATGCAAGGGTGGTTCAGCATTCACAAATCGATCAGTGTGATAGATCATATCAACAAGAAAAGAGTCAAGAAGCATATGATCCTCTCAATTGATGCAGAAAAAGCATTTGACAAAATATAGCATCCTCTCCTGATTAAAATACTTCAGAGTGTAGGGATAGAGGGTACATTCCTCAATCTCATAAAAACCATCTATGAAAAGCCTACAGCGAATATCATTCTCAACGGGGAAAAGCGGAAAGCCTTTCCCTTAAGATCAGGAACACGACAAGGATGCCCACTCTCGCCATAATTATTCAACATAATACTAGAAGTCCTTGCAACAGCAATCAGACAACAAAAAGGGATAAAATGTATTCAAATCGGCAAAGAAGAAGTCAAACTGTCTCTCTTTGCAGATGACATGATACTCTATATGGAAAACCCAAAAGACTCCACCCCCAAACTACTAGAAGTTATAGAGCAATTCAGTAATGTGGCGGGATACAAAAATCAATGCTCAGAAATCAGTTGCATTTCTATACACGAACAATGAGAGTGAAGAAAGAGAAATTAGGGAATCCATTCCTTTTACAATAGCACCAGAAATCATACGTTATCTCAGAATTAACAAGAGACATAAAGGATCTATATTCTAGAAACTACAAATCACTCTTGAAAGACATTGAAGAAAACACAAAAAGATGGAAAAATTCCATGCTCATGGATCAGAAGAATAAACATAGTTAAAATGTCTGTGCTACCCAGAGCAACCTACACTTTCAGTGCTATCCCGATTAAATACCAATGACATTTTTCAAAGAACTGGAACAAACAGCCCTTAAATTCATGTGGAACCAGAAAAGGCCCCGGATTGCCAAGGAATTGTTGAAAAGGAAAAACAAAGCTGGGGGCATCACGCTGCCGGATTTCAAGCTATACTACAAAGCTGGGATCACAAAGACAGCATGGTACTGGCACAAAAACAGACACATAGACCAATGGAACAGAAGAGAGAACCCAGAAATGGACCCTCAGCTCTTTGGGCAACTAATCTTTGACAAAGCAGGAAAAAACATCCAGTGGAAAAAAGCCAGTCTCTTCAATAAATGGTGCTGGGAAAATTGGACAGCTATATGCAAAAGAATGAAACTTGACCACTCTCTCACACCATACACAAAGATAAACTCCAAATGGATGAAAGACCTCAATGTGAGACAGGAATCCCATCAAAATCCTAGAGGAGAACATAGGCTGCAACCTCTTTGACATCGGCCACAGCAACTTTTTTCATGACACATCTCCAAAGACAAGAGAAACAAAAGAAAAAAGTGAATTTGTGGGACTTCATCAGGATAAAAATCTTCTGCACAGCAAGGAAACAGTCAAAAAAACTAAGAGGCAGCCCACAGAATGGGAGAAGATATTTGCAAATGACACTACAGATAAAAGATTAGTATCCAAGATCTACAAAGAACTTCTGAAACTCAATACATGGGAAACAAATAATCAAAACAAAAAATGGGCAGAAGATATGAACAGACACTTTTCCAATGATGACATACAAATGACTAACAGACACATGAACAAATGTTCAAAATCATTAGCCATCAGGGAAATTCGAATCAAAACCACATTGAGATACCACCTTACGCCAGTTAGAATGGCAAAAATTGGCAAGGCAGGAAACAACGAATGTTGGAGAGAATGTGGAGAAAGGGGATCCCTCTTACACTGTTGGTGGGAATGCAAGTTGGTACAGCCACTTTGGAAAACACTATGGAGGTCCCTTAAAAAGTTAAAAATTGAGCTACCCTATGATCCAGCCATTGCACTACTCGGTATTTACCCCAAAGATAAAGACGTAGTGAAGAGAAGGGCCATATGCACCCCAATGTTCATAGCAGCATTGTCCACAATAGCTAAATTGTGGAAGGAGCCGAGATGCCCTTCAACAGATGACTGGATTAAGAAGATGTGGTCCATATATACAATGGAATATTACTCAGCCATTAGAAAGAACGACTTCACAATGTTTTCAGCAACATGGACGGGACTGGAGGAGATAATGCTAAGCGAAATAAGTCAAGTAGAGAAAGATAATTATCATATGGTTTCACTCATTTATGGAACATAAGAAGTAGGAAGATCGGTAGGAGAAGAAAGGGAAGAAGAAGGGGGGGTAAACAGAAGGGGGAATGAACCATGAGAGACTGTGGACTCTGGGAAAGAAACTGATGGCTGGGGGGGGAGGTGGGAATGGGATAGGCCGGTGATGGGTATTAAGGAGGGCATGTATTGCACGGTGCACTGGGTGTTACACGCAAGTAATGAATCATGGAACTTTACATCAAAAACTAGGGATGGACTGTATGGTGACAAACATAATATAATAAAAATTATTATTAAAAAAATTAAAAAGTCAAAAAAATAAAAAATAAAAAAAATAAACATTAAAAAAAAAGTGGAGAATTTAGGAAGAAGATTCAATATGGGAGAATTTGAGTTTAGACAAAAGATATTTGAGCCTGGGTTGGGTGGAGGGGTACCTACATGCAAGCAATCATTGTCAATTTTACCCTAGAACTTGAGAACACAGTTCAAGGTCACAACCTTAATTTGGGTCTTCTACATTGTCGAGTCTATGGAAATGGCTGAGCTCTAAAAAAGTGAGCTTGGAGTAGTAAGAACAGAGGGCTGTGAATTCAATATTTTTTTTGTTTTATCAGTTATTCATGTGTGTATTTATATATTTTTAAATTACTTAAAAGTAACATGATTATGGTAAGAAAGTCAGACCATTCCAAAGTGTACAAAGAAAAGCAACCACCATTTTCAGTTTTCTCTGTGCCCTTCCTGAAATATTCTGCACAGATACACACTTTCCCTTTTTACCCAAATGGAAGTAAATTTTGTGTATAATTGTGACTCTGTCTTAATTCAGTTATATTAACATATCAGCACATATAGATCTACCTGGGTTTTTTTTTTTAATGAATTAATGGGTTTTCCATTATATAGAGATACTATAATTTGACTAAATATCCGTCTCTTGATGGACATTTGTATGCTTCTCCTTTTTGTTTGCGGCGGTACTCCATTAAACATCTTTGTTCATACATCTCTGTGTTTGTGTGCAAACATGGGAATGTCACATATTCCCAGCACTTTAATTAAGGTTGTGCATATGTGCTTTCCTTTCCCTTAAATGTCTTTTATCGTAGAATATTTTAAATACACAGAAGAGAACAAAGGATAAGCTAGAATAAACACAAACTTTTATTTTTAATTCTCATAAATATTGCAGTTTCCCTTTAGAGGCTGTACTGATTTGCAGTCACAGAGAAAGTATATGATGGTGCCCATCCTAGCCAACATTGGTATTTTCTATCTTTTATTTTTTAAAGTGTGTATGTATTAATTATGGATTCTTTCAAGCATACAAAAAAAGCAGATATAATTTTCGTTATCTTAAATGTTCACATTTTTTGTTAATCTAACAGATAGAAAATCATACCTTGTTTTGATTTGCATTTTTTGAAATGTTATTAATGTTAAACAGGTTTTCGTAGAATTATTAGCCATTTGCAATTCTTTTTCTTGGAATTGTCTTTATATACTTTGCCCCTCTTTGTGTTAGAGTTTTTTATTTTAAAATTTATAAAAGTTCTTTTTTCTGATAATTTTTAAATTCTTTTTTAAATTCAATTTAGTTAATATATACTGTATTATTAGTTACTGAGGTAAAATTTAGTGATTCATCGGTTGCATATAATACCCTCCTTAATGCCCATCACCCAGTTCCCCTTCCCCCAACCCACCTCCCCTCCAGCAACCGTCAGTTTGTTTTCTAGAGTTCAGTGTCTCTTATGGTTTGCCTCCCTCTCTATTTTCATCTTACTTTATTTTTCCTTTCCTTCCCCTGCATTCATCTGTTTTGTTTCTTAAATTCTACATATGATTGAAATCATATGGTATTTGTGTTTCTCTGACTTATTTCGCTTAGCATAATACCTTCTAGTTCCATCCACATAAAAGATCTTTTACCTTAAGGAAATTATTTTTACTTTGTGATACATGCTATACATACCTCCAGGTTGTTGTTGTATAACTTTTTACTTTGTATTTAGCATTTTTTGGACGTATAGAATTGTTAAATGTTTACAAATCACATTTTTCTTTCACGGTGTTTAAGTTTTGTGTCATGCTTGAAGAATGCCATTTGTGTGCAGGGTTTTTTAAAACAAGGCTTTAAAATATTTTTGGTGCTTTTAATCTTTGATTGAGTTGCAATTTCTTGTTGATATTTTGTTATATCTTTAGATTCACATCTTTCTGTATTGATGGCCTCCGAGGATTCCTTCTTAAGCAGCACAGGCTTCCTTCTGTTTCTTGCCTTGTTACTGAGGAATTAATTCCTGCACTTAACTGTTTATCTGTGTCCTCCCTTATAGAGCGTGTGGGTCATCTTTTCCTTCCTGTAGATTTGCAAATAAAGGAACAGTCCCAACCATTGGTCATTTAAACAAAGAATTTATTATATTTGAATGAAAGATGACTCACTTTAAAAGGAGTATCATAAAAAGTGCCATTAAAATCGTAACAGATTACAACATGGGTATACACGGGAAGCAGCCTATTTGTTTTCTAAAATCAAGGCCCCGTGCCTTAGGCACATATGAGAGAAAGGAAATTTAAACTTCTCAATTAAGGTTATCTTGGTCTGTTTAGGGTTTTAAGTTGTTGGTTAAATTTTCAGTTTTTCTAGATCTTACCCCATTTTTCCTTCTAGAATGAATGACAACTGGGTGAGCCTAAGGATAGGCTCATAAGTCCTCAAAGAATTGGAAGGAGAGATCTTTGTGTCTGCTCTGAGGTCCTTATGCCACCACACTGATGGGCCTTATACACTAGGTGCCCTTCTGGCATTCGCTGCTGAAGTAGACGGCTGGGGACCTCCTTCTCAATCTTTTCTCACTCACCCACAGCCTCATAGTCTGCCCTGACTAACTTAATTCTGCCTTGAATCTCACTGTTTTAATGGATTCCTGTGAAGCTCCACCTCTTCCATTCAGCTCTCTGGCTTGGATTATCCATCAACTGTCCTCTACCATGGATTCACTTGACTTGTACCCTACTAGCCCGCGCAAGGTCCACTGGCCCTCAACTTGGCTTCCTTTTATGATCTTAAGTCTCCTCTCTACAAATGAAAGTCGAGGGAGACTTGAGGATGCTAGGTGAGACCTTCTACACTGTCTTTTATGTCACTAAGGATAATCCCTGTACATAGCCACCATTTCACAAGCCAGGCTCCTCCTTGAGTTCCAGCAGGAAGCAGCGTGCAGGACTGTATTCAACTTTCTCTTCAGCTTCATCACTTTCTGTATTCTCAGTGTTTTCCTCCTCCAGGTTGAACCTTGACGCTGAGGCCAGGAAAGGTGGTCAAGGAAAATGGCCTCAAATCTCCTCTTTTTCCAATCTCTGACTCCTCCTCTTTGCCCCCAGCCTTGTTATTGCCTCCCTAGTAGTTTACATTCAGACTTGAGTTCTTTCTGCCTGTGATTTAAGTAAAATTTGTTCACATCCCCGGGTTTTGCTTTTAATATGAAAATAGAATTATGAGAATTTAGGAATCTTTTTTCATTCTCAACAGAGCCTGACTTTCAGTACTTTTTTCTGGCCAGAGACTCAAAAACTGCTATTCTGGGGATCAAAAGATGAATAATTATCTCTTTTTGTGGTTCAGCTGTGGTAACCCTAATCTTCCCCTAGACCAACAGCTCTCAGTGTGTCTGGTTATCCCTGAGGATGTCAAAGACCCTTTTGTGTGTGTATGTTGGCGGGGGCGGGGGGGGGGGGTCCATGAGGTCAAAGTAATTTTTATAAAAACCACAAGACATTATTATTTGCCTTTTTTACCCTCATTCTCTTACATTCTTTTCACTGTCGTTCTCTTTGCTCTCATTCTGTCATTATGACACAGCGTAGTTTCCCAGAAATTTTAAAATGTGTAGTGTGTTCATTGCTCTGACATCTTGAGTCTGTGTGTGTTCATGTATTCTTGTGTTTTTAAAATGTCTGCTTTAATGGTGTGTGGCCAAATACCCAAGTTCAATAAATGCTTATTGAATAAATCTCCAACATAAATTTGTCAGAGTCTGCCCTGGACTCTTGACCATATAAAATATGCTCTTCACATAACACTATTAACTTTAGTAATCACTTTTTAAATGCTAATTATTTTAATTAAGGCCTTCCTATTCTAAAAAAGTGTCTAATTTTTAATTTGGCAGATTATATCAATATGATATCTGTTATAGATACAGCTCACATAAACAAGAGCTCTCTGGGGTCCTCAGTAAGAGTGGAAAGAGATCCTGAGACCAAAAAACTGCTGCCCTAGGCAAATGGATGTCTCTGACTGACCGGGGTCACTATACAAAGTAATGAAAAAGAGTCATGTAATGTACTTTATGCATACTTCCATTTATCAACCAAAGATAAGACCTTGGCTCTGTAAAGTCAGAGAGATTATAACAATCTCTCTAAGCAACCCCCACCACCACCACCACCTTGTTCTTGCCCAGTAGTTGCCATGGTTCTGGCATCTAGCCCTGAAAGGTAACCAAATGAAGGATCTAGGAGGCTGGTCTGTTGGTGAGGTGATATAAAATATATAACCTTTGGCCCCAGGGACTCTCCGTTTTCTTTATTAGGTCATTTGTCTGCTTATTACAAAACTGGAAAGATATCCCTTTACATGGCCATTAGCCGTGTGTTTACTTTTAGAGCTTGGAAGTTCACACTTAGCATACCTCCCTGGTCATTTCCTTGAGCAGGGTGGATAGGGCCTGCTAGGCATTTAAAGAGCCAAGTATTGTGTCATTGGGAAGGCAAAGGAAACATGACCTGAAAATTTCTTTTTTTTCCTCCTGTTTTATTGAGATCTATTGACATATAGCACTATATAAGTTTAGGGTGTATAGTATAATGATTTGACTTACATTTATTGTGACATGATTACCACAGTAAGTTTAGTGAACAGCTATCATCTAATATCGATATAAGAAACAAGCAAATAAAAAAAGCACACATGCAAAATATTTTTTTTACTTGTGAAGAGCTCTAAGGATTTCCTCTAACAGCTTTCCTATATGTCGTACAGCAGTGTTAACTGTAGTCATCATGTTGTACAATACATCTCAGTATTTATTTATAGCTGGAAGGTTGTACCTTTTGACTACCTTACTCTAATGCCCCCTCCCCCTGCTCCCCTCCTCTGATAACCACAAATCTGATTTCTCTTTCTGAGTTTGGTTTATTTTCTTGTTGTTGTTTTAAATCCCACGTATAAATGAGATTTATCTTACTCTGACCTGTTTCACTTGACATTATGCCCTCAGGGTCCATCTGTAGTGTTGCAAATGGCAGGATTTCTTCATTTTTTATGGCTGAATAATATTTCATTGTGTGTGTGTGTGTGTATCCCACCTTCATTATGATTTCATCCGTAGGTTGTTTCCATTTATTGCTATTGTAAATAATGCTGCAGTGACCATGGAGATACAGATATCTCTGGCACAGTGTTCTCATTTCCTTCAGATGTATTCCCGGAAGTGGACTTGGTAGGTCATATAGTAGCACTAGTTTGAAGTTTTTTGAAGACTCTCCATACCATTTTCCACAGTGGCTGTACCATTTTAGAGTCCCACCAATAGTACACAAGGATTCTCTTTTCTCCACATCCATTCTAGCATTTATCTCTTGTGGTTTTGGTGATAATCATTCTAATAGGCATGCGGTGATAACTCATGGTGTTGATTTGCATTTCAACATGACCTGAGAATTTCTTTGCTATCACAAATACTTTTTCACTCATTCGTCAGTCTCAATAATTACTGATTTTCTTCTGTGCGAGGCATTGTGCTAGAAACCAAGGGTTTAAAGATGAAAAGCAAGATCACTAGACTCAAATGGTATAATAGCCTGAACCTCAAGGATATTATTATAGCAAGATAGTCCTTTATTCATGTTGGATACAGAAGTTTAAATTTGATTTTTTAAATACACTGATTTACATCTTAAATGTTTTAAAATGCAGCAGAACTTCAGACCCAGGTGCATGTCGTTGCTGAAGAGCATTTGTTTGTCGTGCATCTGGTGGAGCTGCACAAGATTCTTTGGGTCTTACTTGCCTTGCACGACCTTGGTGATCTCATGGTTTTAAGCATCATCTACATGCTAATGACTCCCAAGTTTATGTATCTCCAGGCTGGATCTCCCTCTGAGCTCCAAAGTAACATATCCAGCTGCCTGCCAGCCATCTCCACATCTATATCTCTGTCTGATGACGCGTTCAGACAGTGTTTCCCGAGCTGTTTCCCTGATCTTTCCCTTCAGCCCTCCTCAACCCAAAATCTTCCCTCTCACTTAATGGCAACCCCATCTTTCCAATTACTCTGTCAGAATGTTAGGAGTCATCCTTGTCACTTCTTTCTGTCACATCCCACATCAGATCTGTTAGGAAATACTGTTCATTCTGCTTTCAAAATATATCCACAACCTGACCACTTCTCAACACCTTCACTGTAGCGATCCTGGCTCAAGACATCATTTCTCATCTGAATTATGCCAGTTACTCTTCCCCTGCTTCTGCTTCTGACTTTGTCCCCCTATAGTCTGTTTTTAGCACATGACTTGTGATCCTTTAAAAATATAACTCAGGTCCTGTCACTCTTCTCAAAGTTTCCTAGTGGCTTCTTCATTAGATTCAGAGGTCCAGCCAATGAAAATGGCCAACTGGGCCCCACATAATTTTACCCACTATCACCTCTCCGAGTTTCTATTTTCTTTTCCTTTGATGCCTTACACCAGCAACACTAACTTCCTTGATATTCCTTAAACACTACAAAGCAAGGTCCAGTTGCAGGGCTTGGGTCAAGTAACTGTTTTCTCTGCCTGGAATATTATTCTTCTAGATACCTATATCACCTCTTTTGGGTTATTTCTCTGAATGTACTTCATTTCCTTCACATCTTCATGCAGATGTCATCTTATTTGTCATTGAGTCCTGCTGTATTCAGCGTTGCAACTCACAAGCACTCCCCTTTGCCTTTGTTCTGATTTAGTTTTTCTCTAAATCCCTTTCCCTTGCTAAAATATTATATACTTATTTTGTATTCTGTCTTCTCATACTACAACATAAACTCCGTGAGGGCGAGGATTATTGTTTGTTCTGTTCACGCTCATTTCTCCAGGACCTACAACAGTGCCTCGCACCAAACAGGGACTTAAAGACATCTGTTGAATGAATAGTCACAAGTTTGGCAGCAGAACAGAACCTGAAGACACCAGGCATATTTTTAAGTGCTCAAACTGTCCCTAATTGCTAGACCTCTTTCAGCTAAAGATTTAACAGCTAACAAAGGAAGCTCTTGATGAAAATGGTATTTGTTTGCAGAAGTTCAAACATATATTATTAAATGGGTTCTCTTTTAAAACTCCACAAGGGTTTTCTCAGAACTATATACAGAGCTTAGGAACTTTGGCTGTGGAAATTCTATCTAAGCAGATGTAGAAAATAATGGAGACATTTTTAAAGAATTCTGTCCATTTTTTAAAAAATACAAATTAAACCATTTCAACCCTGAAGATATCATAAGGTTATCTTATAAGTCCCTTCTAAATGCATTCAGTTTGAACTGATTCAAATTCAGTTCTAAATAATAGTTGATCATTATCAGCAAAGATGAAGAGACCTGTTTACTAAAAATTGCAGTTGTTTCTGATGTTATCATTATGGTCTCTGATAAGGATAGGGCACCAGCGAGACAAAGTAATAGGAAATGTTTTTTTGTAAGCATCCTGTAACTTCTCTGGTACTTACACAGTTCATTCTTAAACACTTCTGAGAGAGACTTTACAGAGATATTAGTCTGTTCTAGCACTATTACACTTGTTTATTTCATAACTATTAGTACCTATTGGTAGGTGGGCTTAATCTAGGGATGTCTAGCCCTTCCTCACCCCTTCCCCAAAAAAGTCTAGTAAGGTATTGAATCTACTGTAATTTTTTTTGCTTTAATCTGAAACAGAGTCAGGAATTAATAATAAGAATCATTACCATTTATGCTATGTGAGCCTGGCCTTGTTGTAAGCAGTTTAAGTATTATTTATTTAGTAAGTATTCACTTATTTGATCCTCACAACAACCTGATGGAACAGATTCTATTATTAAACTCATAACTGTATTGTGAAACCAACATAGAAAGGTTAAGTAACTTCCCTAGAGTCACACCATGGAACCTGAGAAAGGGACTCTCTGCCTGTAAACTTTCAGTTTATTATATACATTTATATAACTGTGTAGATCTGTATCCTTAACATTGTGGTGGTCCTAAATCCATTTGAGAATCTGGGGAAAGTTATAGAACCTCTCTGGAGAAAAATGCCCATAAAAATAAAATGTTTTGTTCACGAACACCCTGAAACCTATCTATAAACTCCCTAGAATGTCCCCTGGTTAAGAATGAAATTATACAGCTCATTTTAAATACTCAAACATTACAAACATATGATGCAAAAACAAAAGTCCCATATTACCTGAAACCCTAAATGTAAACATTGTTATTACTTTGGTCTCTGTTCACCAGATTGATTTTCTAAGCATATTCTATGCACAAAAGAAATCATATATAATTTGTTTTGTGTCTTCTTTTTTTAATGATGTAAGAACTATATTGAAATGTAAAACCTCTATTCATCAGAAAATATCATTAAAATAAAATAGAAAGACAAGCCACAGATTGGGAGAAGATATTTGTAACATATGTAACCAAGCATGAATTGAGTTCCAAACTAAAGAACTCCTATAAATCAAGGAAAAAGACAGCCTACTAGAAAAAAAGGCAAAAAATATGGACAGGTATATCACGAAAGATCAAATAGAATAGAAAAGGCCAATTAACATACGTATTCAACATCTATAGAAATCAGAGCAATTAAGTGAAAACCACAGGATAACATTTTACACTCATCTGATCTGCAAAAATTAAGACTTCTCTGATTACACAGTGAAAAAATTATTATACACATTAACGTGAATGAATCTCAGAAACAATGTTGTGCAAAAGAAAAAGTCTCAGAAGAGATTTTAGGTAGAGTTCAAAACTAGGCAAAACTAAATACATATTGCATGTGTGTGGGTGTGTATAATAAAACTATAAAGAAGAGTGGGGAAATAATCAAAGTAACCTTGTGGAGGAGGAGGAAGAAAAGATTCAGCAAAGAATCACTGGATTTGAGTGGCAAAGGGGTGATCTGTTTGTTAAGGGAGCAGAGTATACTTGAGTGTTTATTATTCTTTATATCTTTGATTTTGTTTGTATGAGTTATTTCACAATTTTAAAAATGATTGCCAAAAATGAGGCAGTATACCATTTTGACATTTCCTTTTTTCACTTAATTTCTTAGAAACCTTTCTATCTCAGTATTTTAGATCTACTTCATCTACATAGTAGCTGAATTATTTTTATGTGAATATGTATCTCTTTTAACATAGTAAGTCTTGCCACTAAGCACAGATTGGGAAGTACCCCAGTAACAAATGCTGCTTACCACATTCTGGTTTGTGTAGAGATTCTCTGTGTTCGTGCGGATTTTGCATATTGTCTGTAAGATACCACTACCATCAGTGGATTTAAGGTTTTTACTTTGTTGATTTAAAATTTAAATTTTGTTGGTTTAAAGTTTATTTAAACTTTAAGTAGACACATGCTGTAATGCCAGTGTGCTGTTGTATGTAGCACTAAATCTGCCTTTGGCTTACTTAACACTTCTACATTTAGCACTGACTTCTTTTTCTTTTCCCAGCTTTTTATTCTGAAAATTTTCAAGCACTCACACATATTTAAAAGACTATTAGAATTAGAATACACTGAACCTACATTGAACAGTTTTTAACATTTTGCTGTATTTTCACACATATACACATACACATACATATATACGTGAAGAGTTTTTCTGAACTATTTGAAAATGAGTTGATGTTCTCCTATACAACCACGATGCCGTTATTACAGCTAAGAAAATTAGTAGTTATTCCACAATATCATTAATAATCCTTTCGTATTCACGTTTTACAATTGTTCCAAAAATCCCCTTCATAACTACCTTTCTTTCCTATTTAGGTCCTTGTCAAAACCCACCTGTGTAGTTATTTCTGTCTAATCTCTTTTAATCTAGCTGTCACCTTGCCTTTTTTTTTTTAATAATATTAACTTTTTTTTTTTAAAGATTTTATTTATTTATTTGACAGAGATAGAGACAGCCAGCGAGAGAGGGAACACAAGCAGGGGGAGTGGGAGAGGAAGAAGCAGGCTCATAGCGGAGGAGCCTGATGTGGGGCTCGATCCCATAACGCCGGGATCACGCCCTGAGCCGAAGGCAGACGCTTAACCGCTGTGCCACCCAGGAGCCCCTCAATAATATTAACTTTTTAAAGAGTCCAAACCACTCGTATTATAGAATGCCCCACATTCTGTATTTATCTGGTTGTTTCCACATTGGTTTTTAACTTTCAGACACCAACTTCTTACGGTGCAAAAATAGAAGGTACTCCAGTAAGCTCAGTGTTGTTGGCTCAGTGTGTTTTGACAAAGATGAACCCTTTTTTTTTTCTTTTCATTATGAAGACGAGAAAGGCACAAATGCTATAAATAGCATAAATGTGATCTTTAAAAAAAAAAGGATCAAATATAATGAGTACTTCTTATATTATTGCATTTCCACAGAGGGAACAGTGTGTTGGCCATAAGCAGTCCATAGAATCTCTTTGTAACTGAAAAAAAAATTTTTTTAAGTTACTTTTTTTCTTATTATATAAGTACAGTATTTTATTAATTGTATAGAAATAGTGACATGGAATTTCTTCCTTTGATTCAAATGGTTTTTGGTATTTATTGCATGAAGTATGATTCTTTTCCCCCCTGCATTAAAAACACAACTGTATTTCAGTATGTGAGATAGGTCGTACATCTGTTCTTTGATTCTATGCAAAGGCATTTGATACTCATGTATTATGATTCTAAAATTAAAAACGTAATCTCCTTATATGCATGATCAATTTGGTCACTTAAATCACTAAGCAGTAAATTTAGCCTATAAAAACGGTTAAGATTGGACAACATGGTTGAAGTCAGTTGGCCATTTGGTACCAAATGGAAATATACTCCAGATATTTATAATCACAGGAGGTTACGTGAACATTATTTAACATCATGCGCACTGGCTCTGGGTGGTCGGAGTCAAGGTTCTGTAGGGAACCATGGCTGTGGCACCCAACAAGGTTGGTCTCTAGGTTCTTCCCCCTCACAGTTCAGGTTTTGATCAAATCTTTCTTGTTTTGTCTCCTCATTTGTAAAAATAGGGATGGTATCACATAACTCAATGCAGTGTTTTAGAGTGTTTCTGACTGAGAGCAGTAGTAAGAAAATATTGTACATCATAACCTGTACACACGTAGTTATACCACATATGTTTCTAGGTCTATACCTATACATGTATAAACATATTTACGTAACAAGGCTTACCCATACTGTGTATGGTACACTTATTTTAAAATGTTGATGAAATTGATTTCCTGACCCAATAAAAGATAATGGCCCTTGGTTGAAAACACTATATAAAGACTCAGTTAGTTTCAGATTGTACTACTGAAATGATTCTACTACTTTGGTCGTTCAATTAGCCAATGTTTATTGAGCAGCTATCATGTACCTGTGTGAACAGAACTGGCAGCCCCTAGACTTTTGCTGCTTGTAGCCCCTTGGGGGAAGAGAGAAAATACATAAGAAAGTGTGTCATTGTGAACTGTCAACTAAACCACAAACATGTGGACAAGTGAAAGAATACCAGAAAGGACCTGCTTTATATTGGGCATGGGAGGCTGCAGAGTGACAGTATGGCCCAAACTGGGGGGAAAGGAAGAAGGAAACTGGAGCAAGAATGAGGAAAAGCTTCAATGGGGCTTTTGAAACTTGTCTTGACTAGACAGGTTTGAAAATTGTGCTTTCAATCGTGTCTCCTGAGGTCACTGATTTTTTGTAAATGATCCTGTTGTAA
Source organism: Ursus maritimus (assembly GCF_017311325.1). Lineage (NCBI taxonomy): Eukaryota > Metazoa > Chordata > Mammalia > Carnivora > Ursidae > Ursus > Ursus maritimus. Next base: position 6,184,168 of record NW_024424341.1, on the reverse strand, counting down.
TTAACCACATAAATAATGCATTGCACAAAACACTTTCCCAAATGGTTTTAATCTTTAGCTCTCTGTTTTAATAATCATCCCCATGGGCCAACACCCCCACTTCATTTCAGGTACCAGTTCCCTGGTTATACCTCGTGCTTATCTCCCAGAACTCCCCCACAATCCCATGTCTTTTTGGCTCTGACTTCACCTCTAGGTTAAGCATCTGACACAATTTTTCTGTCCTCATAACACTTGCTTTCTTTGCCCACTTTTTCTTTCTTTTTAGAACCCTCCATGGGCTCCCTTTGTCTCTCTGACTCATAGATATGGGTAAAGCTCAGGATTTTGTCCTCAATAAACACTCTTTTTTACAATAAACATTCTTCCTGTTTTGGTTTGTTTGTTCACTTCCATGGCCTAAATCAGCTACATTAGTTATGCCACAAACTCCCAAATTATATCTCCTATCCAGATCTCTCCTACAGATTCTACCACTCCTGCAATCCATAGGCATTTCGAACTCAGCATGCCCCAAACAGAACATGTTATCTTACCCTCCAAACCTCGTTCTGCTTTGCTTTCTGTCTTGGTGGCAACGTCATCTCCCCGGCTGTCATCCCATTTACAAGAATCATTCCTAGTCCCTTTCTTTCTCACTCCTCACATCCAATCAGTTACCACATCTTCATGATTTTGCCTCCTAACCACCTTTGGAAACCACTATTTCAACTACCCAAGTTTAGACCATATCTTACTTACTGTACCTTAACAGTCTCCTGACTGGTCACATAGCCACCAGTGTTCTTTTCTTCAAGTCCAGTGTCCAGGTGACATCCTAAAGTCTGAAGTAGAGATTTGATCTTATCACACCCTTATTAAAATCTCTTAGTGGCACCTCATAACCAACAGGAAGAATTTCATGCTCCTATCACAGCATCCAAGGCCCTTCCTAGTTTAGTCCCTACCCTGTCAAATCCCATGTTAGCTTTCCCAACCCCATCTCTTTGTCCTCCTCCACCTGGAACTTATGTGCTATTTCTTCTTCCCAAGACACTCTGAACTCTCCTTCCTCCTTTCAACTGGCTGACTTTTACATATCTTTCAGCTCTCAACTGAGATTTGTCCCTTTTTTTCTGGGAAACTTTCTCTGACCCCCAATGTAACTGCTCCTACACTGTTGTAATTGCTTGTTTACTTGTCTTTTTCCACTAGGAGATGGTCCGCTCTTAAGGAGAGTTGTCTGTCTCCTCTGTTCATCATTTTAGCCCCCGCTCCTGACACAGTGCTGGTGCCTAGCAATACGTATTTGAATGACAAAGAATGAACGTGAGAAAAAACCAGTTTCAAAGGAGGACAGTGTACCATTGCGATTAAGAATACAGGCTCTGAAGTCCGGTGGGTCTGGGTTTTAATCCTGCCTCTACCACTCACCAGCTGAACAAATTATTTCAGCTAAGCTTCAAACTCCCCACCTGTAAAAATGAGGATGTTAATTGTGCCTATGTTGCAGGGTAAGGGATAAAATTAGAAAATGTAAGTGGGGTATCTAGCACAGTTCCTGTAGCATAACCAGTACACAGTAAGGTCAGCTGTTCTTTGAAGGCGTTCTGATACATGAACAGATTGAACTGAAAAGCCATCCGATGATCACTGTAATGTTTCTTTAATAAAAGCACACATACCTAGAGGCCTACCTGACCGCACTGACAGAAACTCCTTAATATCAAGAGACATGAGACGTACTGTTATATGTAGTCTTCAAGTCCCGAAAATAATAGAAAAAGGTAACTGACTTCCCAGTTGGGCAAAAATGTAATTATGAGGTAAAACAAAATCTTTACTTGTTATAGGGAAATGTGAGCATAATTACAGCATATTAAAAATGTCCTTTATAACAGTATGCTGCATGAAACAGAAGGGAAACTTTAACATATCTAATAAATGCGGACAATGTGAGGTGTCTGAACTTTTTCTGATGGAAACTGCTGTCTACTAAGTATGTCTCTTAAAGTGTTTTTTTCTTAAAGAAGAAAAGTAAATTGTAGCTCTCTGTTAAAATCCACTTCCTAGTGTTATTCCATTTACCTTTTATTTCATGTTCACTGAATTTGTTATCTACTATTTGATGATGCAAATTAATTTACTTGCACCTTGGTAACGTCGTCCAGTCTCTGCCATCTGTCAGAATAGCCCTAGCCGTCAAAATGTGATCTGTGCAGAAAGGGAAACACCTGAGCTGATTAAAAGTACGGAGAGAACAGCTCTCTTCTTCCTGATGTAGAAAGTTGTTTGTGTTGCAGGTTTTATCTAGTCTGACCCACACATGTGGTTTAAAGTGCGCTTCTGTCTCTGCTTAATGTTCACTAAAACATTGTCTGGTGAACAAGCTTTCCCTAAGTATGGAAAGAGCACCATTGAAATCATATTAGCTCTTTAATGTCACTAAGACTCCATTTGGTACCCTGGAGAGGGAATAAGTGACACTTTGACATTATGGTTATCATTCTGAAAAGAATGCCTGCCTGCGGATTAAAGTCTTTACATGTCAGGAAGGATCTGATTTATTTGGGGGCATTACTGCCTTGGTGACCTTGTTTGGTATCTAGCTTATTTTCAGGGAGAGAAATAAAACAGGCAACCTGAATCAAGGTAATATTTTCTTGTTGGAAACAGATTGCCATGGTTATATTCAGCCTTTTATAAATTACCATCATTATAGAAAGTAACTGTTAACTGAAGTGAGCAAAACAAACTTACAGAACAGCTAAAAAAAATGGTACAAATTTGGAAGCTTGAGTTAAAGATTTTCTTCTTGAAGAGGAGGAGTTAAAGAAGCCTAGTGGCCCGTGTTTTAGCTTTCAGGAATTTTCCAAAATTGAGCAATACACTTTGCAGTCGATTTTTTAAGAAGTATTTCCATACTTTCTTTTTTTTTTTTAAGATTTTATTTATTTATTTGACAGAGTGAGCGAGCACAAGCAGGCAAAGTAGCAGTCAGAGGGCGATGGAAAAGCAGGCTCCCCGCTGAGCAGAGAGCCCGACTTTGGGCTTGATCCCAAGACCCTGGGATCATGACCTGAGCCAAAGGTAGACGCCCAAACCAATGAGCCACCCAGGCGCCCCAAGAAGTATTTACATACTTCTTATACTAATTTAGGCCTTTTATTTTCTTTTTCTGCATCATGTTTCTTGCCGTCTTTGTTCCTCGGCACCTCTAAATAAACACTGGAAATAAGAAGAGAGAAAATAAAGGTTTTTCAGGTTTTCTCTATTTTTAGTAATTGAGTTGAGTGTGTGGCAGCCTTGGTAAAAGCAGTGTAGCTGAAAGTCTGAACTTCACGGTGGCCTACTGTATGTGCCTGGTCAACTGTGGGATACCATGTCTCTCCTCCATGGCCTACTGTTCTATAAAGGAGAAGAGACCTCAGTGAAGTGTTAAAGCGTGATTAAACGCATGCTTAAAAGTGCTTGTAAACGGGGACCCCTGGGTGGCTCAGCCGGTTAAGCGTCTGACTCTTGATCTCAGCTCAGGTCTTGATCTCAAAGAGTCCTGAGTTCAAGCCCTGCATTGGGCTCTGTGCTGGGCATGGGGCCTACTTTAAAAAAAAAAAAAAAAAAGTGCTTGTAAGTTGAAAAGACAGATTATTGATAAGGCTCCAGTCGTATGTAACACCCTCCATATCAGTGATGTTGTGTAATTTTTTTTTTTTTTTCTGGGAGACCTGCAGTAGCTCTTCTTCGTCCTCTAAATTAGACACTGGTTCCTTAGCCTGCTTATGTGTGGCCCTAGCCTCCTTTCCCAGCTTTAATTCCGGAATTCCTCCGCTGGTGTCCTGTACTTCAGCTGCATGAAACGGAGCATGCACTAGTTTTCCTCATTGCTATGCCTTTGCATATGCTCTTTCCTCTGCCTCGTGGTTTCTCAACCATGGCATTATTGACATACTGAGCTGAATAATTCTTTGTTATGAGGAGCTGTCGTGTGCATTATAGGGGTTTAGCAGTATTCCTGGCCTCTACCCTCTGAATACCTCTAAGTAACCAAAAATGTCTCCAGACATCACCGTATGTCCCCTGAGAAGCAAATTACACTTACAGATTTTTTCTGCCCTAAGTTTCTGCACATCTACTCTTTTGAGACTTCTGCCACCTCGCTGTACCAGCCATCTTCCATTTGTCATTACTAACACCTACCTTGGTCAGTTTTCTGGAGATACAATGCCTCTCGGACAGTTGTCTAACTGCTGCCATCATTTTAGATGATTTCATTGTTCACAGAGATGACCCCAACCCAGCATCATAACCTTCCCATCTCAGCTACTTCAGTAAACTCCCTGTACCTTGTAGGTAGCAGAAAATATACCATCCCCAAAATCACTAATCAGATGTCCCACTCTCTTGCTACCACCTCCTGTCTTTCTGCTGCCTGCCTTAAGTGCCTTCCCTGCAACATTTCTTGGACCTTACTGAGACCTCCACTCCACTGACGGACCCTACTCCTTTCTGTCCACCCATGCCCCTCCACCTTTACTCCCTCCCTGGCCATGGTACATCATTAAAAACAGTCTCTTGCAAATACCCTTAACTTCTGTCATTCTCCAACACTCTTGACACTCTAATCCTAGCTAAACCCAGTTCTTTCTCCAAGAAAAACCTTAAAATCATTGAGTTGCGACTCTGTTCCTGATCTTAGTCTTATGTTCTAAAGTCAAGGCCTCATTTTCTTCTCTCATATTTCCTGAACTTTTTCTTCACTTTGTCACAGTTTGAAATTGAAGTCTTTTCTCATCCTGATATATGCCATGTGGTTTCCTCTCCCCTTCCTCCTCCTTACCTCCAGCTACCCTTGGAGAAGAAAGCCACGCACACATTTCAACAACCGCTAACTGCTGTACCCGTTCCATTTTGGCATTTAGCGATGTATTTGCTCTGAGTGGCTTCAGAGACAAATGTAGACCTCTCCCTCATCCATACTCTTGAGAAAATAAAAAGAGATAGTTGAATGTTTTCTGACATTCTCAAGCAGACTAAAGTAACAAAATATCCTTTCGATAACTGAGTAGATGTAAATTGGGTCATCAGATATCTAAAACATTAGGCAGTCTTTTACCAGGAGACTGATATGACATTTAGTAGCAGATTAGGTTGCATGGTTTGATATTTCTTCACGCCTGCTTTCTGAATATAGATGTGTTCTTAATCTGATATCCAGGATCACATACTGCTGACGATAGACACAAGGCAATAATACTGTATTTTCTACGTAAATGGAAGGAAGTTTTTAAAGCTCAGCTTTTTGGACAACATTATGAAATTGGGTATTTTTATTATTAATAGAACTTTAGAAATTTCACCTTAAAGCAGTATTGGTACTCCTGAATACTCAGCTCTGACTATACAATAATGAAAATAAAATTACATGTTTTGCTTCTGTTATACGTGTTTTGCATGTATGCAGGTACTCTAAACAGTGATTCTTAATCACCTGAAGATTTCTTTCAGTCTTTGTCAGTAATTAACAGAATCGTGCTGACATTGTAAATCGAACTAGTTAACTTTTCATAGCTTTAGATTGTAATGTAGACTTTTAAAACAAGTTTGTTTACTTGGGCACTTTGCCGGAATTAGAAATGTACCGTGGGATGTCTTTTAATCTGAATGACACTTTATGGCATCTCCAAGCCTCACGTGTTATGCCAAAAAACTTAAACGATTGTGATAGTTCATCATATTTTTAATAACCTGTGTAGTAAATGTGTATATATTAGCTAAAATTGTTTGAATTATTATCTAGTCATATTCAACATGAACTAAGTCACTTTCTATCCAGTATAGCTGGTTCACTATGAACTTAAAGCCTATTAACATTAAATGTTCTGGACCTTGAAACTGTTGCATTGGTACAGTTAAGAAGATTATGAAGTTTTTTAAAAAAGATTATAAAATTAACATTCAGATTAAGTCATATAAAAATGTTTTGACCAAGATGTTTACATTTATCTTAGTAGAAGTTATCTGTAATCATAATGGACTCTTCATATTGTATATTGCCATGCAAAACAGAAATGCTTGAAAATAAATATTTTTAGATGCACCATGCCTAACTTCTTCCCAAAACCAGGAGAGCCAGTTTTCCATTGATGCTTTGTGGAAGGCTAGCTGAAATTATGAAGTAATAAGAAACTTTAATTTTTATTGACTAAAGAATCCATTGCACTCTTTTTAGCACCAAGGATCTTGGGTATCAGTCATGCCAGTGGGGTGCTTTGAGAATATTTGAGAATGTTTCCAGTATCCATGTTTAGAAATACAAAGTAACTAAAATACGTGGTAAAATGAGCTACAAAAAAAAGTATATAGGATGGCTTTTTACAAAGTAAGAGACCATCTTTTTTTTTTTTTTTTCTTTTTTTTTTGAAAGAACCTTCATTACAGTGCTTCTGGCAAATAATAGAACCTTCGCCTGTCCGCCCTAGGAAAACATATGGTGCCTGGGACACGGCATCCTGTCAGCATTCTCAAAGACAGTGTTGTGTGTGGTTCCCCCCCCCCCCGCCCCCGCAGCCTTTACCCTAAGGTGAAATAGAATTTTTGTTTCTGAAATAAACTTTAGAATTAGTCTGTCAGTGAGTCATGACAGATTTAAAACAAAGCTATCGGGAGGGCAGAGCAGGCTCAGATAGAGGTACTTTTGACTCCTGAGAGTTGTAAGCTCTCAGCTGACTTAAAAGTATATAGTATTTCCAATCAATTTAAAAGTGATGATCAGTATGGAGCCCCTGGGTGGCTCAGTCAGTTAAGCAGCCGGCTCTCGATTTGGCTTAGGTCATGATCTCAGGGTCCTGGGATTGACGACCCCAGTGGGCTCTGTGCTCAGTGGGGAATCGGCTTGAGGATTCTCTCTCCCTCTCCCTTTCCCCCAGCTCGTGCGCACATGCACTTGCTCTCTCTAAAATAAATAAATCTCTAAAAAAAAAAAAAAAAAAAAAAAAAAAAACGATCAGTATGCCAAGCACACACACATACTTTTTTCCTTAAAAATGTATCTGTGAAGCAGCTCAGTTAGATCTTTTAGTTTCTGTCCTCTTAAACCAAAGTTAATTTTTGTGATCATTAAACATAATGTAAATGAAAGAAATAATGGGTTCTTTTACAAAAACATTTAGTGTATGAACTACTAAACATAAAATAATGAGCTCTTAAAGCTTACTGCTAGTGAGTAAATTCTCTCCTATTGCTCACAGAAGCATTTCTAGTATGAGTACTAGAATAAATGGTAATTCCAACATACATACCAAAGTATATAAAATGTTTAATATCCCAAAGGATGATCCTAATTCATTTTGGTAATTGAGAATTCTATTTACCTAAAGAGATTTAAATTAAAAGCCATATATATTAAATGATACTGGACTATTAATGTATTATGGTTGCCCATGGTTTTATTAATCCCGAAAACATAAAAGAGCCAAGTGTTTGAAGTTTGTTATAATTCTGTGATTTTGTATTTAATAACTGACTTTATATTTATTGTGACATGAAGTCACCTTCTTTTACAAGAATTTTTAAATATTTGTATTTTACTTATACATATAACATAAAATTTACCATCTTATCTTCTGTCTGGTTGTCCTGTCCATTATGGAAAATGAGACATTGAAGTCTTCAACTATCGTAGTAGAACTGGCTGTTTCTCCCTTCAGTTCTGTCAGGTTTTACTTCTTATTTTGAAATATGAAGTACTTCATATTTTCTTTCACATTTTGCTCGTCCTTTATGAGGTGTGTAAATGTACTGTTTTATCTTCTTGCTGTATTGCACATTTTAAGAATAGATAATGTCCATGTTTATCTCCTGAAACCTTTTTTGGTGTAAAGTCTATTTTGTCTAATATTAGTATAACTACTCCTGCTCAGTTTTGGTTATTATTTGTATTGAATATGTTTTTCCATCTTTTTACTTTCAGTTCTTTTGTTACTTTGGATTTAACATGAGTCTCTTGTACAACATACCATTGTATTATGTTTTTATGCATCCTATGAATCTCTGCCTTTTGATTGGAAAGTTAGTCTATTGACATTTAAAGTATTTACTGATAAAAAGGGACTTAGTTCCACCATTTTACTATTTGTTTTCTTTATGAGGTATAGCTTTTTTTGCCTCTCATTTCCCAAATTACTCTCTTCTTTTGTGTTCAGTTGATATTCTCTTGTGGAATATTTATAATTTTTTTTTTTTTTGTATACGCTATGTGTCTGTTTTGTTGTGGTTACCATGGTGATTACATTTATCATCCTAAAGTTGTAATCCTCTAATTTGAATTTATATCAGTTTAACTTAAAAAACATAGGAAAACTCTGTTCCTTTACTGCTCTTTTCTTACCCCTTTAGATTGTTGATCTCACAAAATTGCATCTTTATTTATTATGTGACCAGAAATATAAATGAATAATTCTTGTAAATGCATTAGTCTCTTAAATTATATAGAAAACAAAATATGTTGTTGTAAACCAAAATTATGATGATACTAGCTCTTAGAAAGATGATTTTTTAACAATGTAGTATTCTTTTATATCATGTAGAAAACAAAAAAGCGGAGTTACAAACCATTGTCTAAAACACTAGCTTACAAAAAATAATTTTAAAATGTTAAAAAATTAAACACTAGCTTGTATATAATTGCTTCTGTATTATTTTTTCTAATATCTTTATTTCAGTATATGTCTTCAGGTCACTGTCTAGTGTCCTTTCATTCCACCTGAAAGACTCCCTGGAGCAGAGTTTTCAGAGTAGGTCTAATGGTCATGAGCTTCCTTAGCTTTGATTTATCTGCATGTGTTAGTTCCTCCCTCACTGTTGGACAGTTTTGCTGGATATAGGATTCTTGGTTGACAGGTTTTTTTCTTCTAGCATTTTGAATTTATTGGTGTGCTGCCCTTTTGGCCTCCTGTGTTTCTGATTAAAATATTTTAATCTAATTAAGGATCCTCGGTATGTGATTAATTGCTGTCGAGATTCTCTCTTTAACTTCATCTTAAAAGTTTTGATTACAGTGTCTTGGTGTCTTACAGTGTCTTTTTTAATTCATCTTTTTGGGAGTTCATTGAACTTGGATATTTATATTCATGTATTTCATCAAATTAAGGAAGTTTTCAGCCATTAGTTCTTCAAATTTTCTCTCTGCCCCTCTCTTCCTTCTCCTTGTGAGACTCCCACAGTGTCCCACAGGCCCCTTAGGAACTGTGCCCTTTTCTTCAGTCTTTTATCTCTCTGTTCCAGACTCAATAATTTCCAGTGTCCTGGGGCGCCTGGGTGGCACAACGGTTAAGCGTCTGCCTTCGGCTCAGGGCGTGATCCTGGCGTTATGGGATCGAGCCCCACATCAGGCTCTTCCGCTGTGAGCCTGCTTCTTCCTCTCCCACTCCCCCTGCTTGTGTTCCCTCTCTAGCTGGCTGTCTCTATCTCTGTCGAATAAATAAATTAAATCTTTAAAAAATAATAATAATAATTTCCAGTGTCCTTTCAGGTTCACTGCTTTATTTTTTCCTCTGTCTGCTAAAGTGTGCCTTTAATTTCCTCTGGTAGATGTTTCAATCTTGTACTATACTTTTTCACTCTAAAATTTTATTGTGGTTTCTTGTTAGGTTTTCTGTCTTTTTATTGATACTTCCATGTTGTTCAAACATTGTTTTATTGACTTTCTGCACATCTTCCTATAGTTCTTTGATCATCTGCAAGATGATTGTTTTAAAGTTTTCGTCTACTAGAGCTACCACCAGGTCTTTTTCAGGGACAGTTTCTGTTGATTTTCTTTTCCTCTGAATGGGCTGTATTTTACTTTTTCTTTGTATGCATTGTGATTTCTTATTGAACATTGAACATTTGGACCTAATGATATATTAAATCTTGAAATTAGATTCTCTCCCTTCCCCAGAGCTTACTGGTTGTTGTTATTGTTTATTGTTTTTGATTGTTGTAGGCTCTCTCAGTGCCAACAGTCAACCTGAGGTGGAAACTTAAGGTCTTCTCAGGTCTTTTCTGGGCCTGTGCCTTTTCCTGAGCATGTGTGGTCACTTTCTAATTTTTCCTATATATTCAGTTGCTTTTAATGTCCTAGTCTGTAATGTCTAGTTCCTAAATTGGGAAAAAGAGAAAAATGGGGGTTGGGGGACCAGCCCTTTAAATCTCTTGGAAGTTATATTTCAGCTGGAAATGGGGGGGCAGGGTGCAATGAGAGTGGTACAACAACAATGGCTGCCGTCCTGTTTGCCTGTACCTCAGAAGCAGCAGTCAGTGATCAGAGGATAGATCCTCAGTATCTGGAGAGCAAAGTCCTCTCTGTCCACCCCAGCTTCTGCACACTGTGCTGATATTGTTTCAGGAACAGGTGCACACTGCCTTCCATGGAACTGGGGATGAGGGGTGAATGGCTGATACTAGGAACTAGGAGCTGAAATACACCAAAATTAACTGTAGTTTACTGTCCATGCCTTCCTCTGGAAATTGCAAGGCCTTTGATAAGCTGCAGAATTCCAAAATAATTACATGAGGCAGATTCTGCCAATGCAGTTGTTGTCTTTGTGAGGAGACAGATTCTTGGTGCTTCCTACTCCACCATCTTCCTGGAATCCTCTCATCTATAGTCACTCTTAACTGTGGATAAACTTGAAAAGATCAATCCTGTAAGCACTGTAATAAATGAAACTTGCCTGTTTCCTCTTTGCCTCTCATTCTTGCACGATCTCTCCAGTCTATCAAGGACCTTCCCTTGAATTCTCAGAACATTTCGACACCAGCACAGTCCTTTGGATAGTGTATTGTGTGTGCTACATATTATGCACTACTGATTATCTACTTATGCTAGAGGAATAAAGGCTCAGGCAACCTGAAGTATGAGGTAGTCAGAAAAGGAGCAGATACATTAGGTGGATATGTCCGTGGCTGTTGTTGGAGATCCGGGAAACTCTGGGACAAGGTGACCTTCCACATTACTTCCTGAGCATCTAGGCTCCAGTTGTCCCAAAATGACAGTGCCACTACTTTTATAGCTCTGCTTTTCTCTATGTATTGTTTTGTTTCTTTTCCCTCTACTGGTGGGCTGATGTTGTTCCTCCGAGGCTACAGCTTTGGATGTGTGCAGAGTCACCCTGAATGATAGTAGTTTTAGTAGGGCTCTTTTTGTCTCTTTCCCTGATCACAGTCAACTGTTAGGCTAACTACCGGTTGATCACTCTGTTATTTTCAATGATACCTTGGGCATAAATTGCTCCATAGTCTGATATAATTAAGTATGGACTCCTTTGCAGATTAGTTTTTTAGGTCAGTGTTTTAGGTTATTTAGACCCCAGGCAGGTTCTTATTTCTTCTTTCCTTAGTTCTCTCTGCTAAGCTATCCAGTCTGTGGTTTAGGATGTTTCTTTCATGAAGCTGACAGTCTCCTCTAATTGCTTTTCTTTCGTTGGTTTTGAGTTTGCCCTTAGGCTTGAACTTCCCCACTTTCTGTTTCAAATGGAGTCAGTTCCTTTGACAAGAGCTGGGGAGCTCTCTGTGTACAGCCTACCTCTTCTCCTGGGTAAAATCCTTGATCCATGGCTCCAAACCTGGGAGCCAGGACAGTGAGGTACTTCTTTGAGTGACATACACCTGTTTTAGGGGAGCACAGGTTGAGGGTGGTAACTTCTGATCTTCTTGGCTTACCTCTCTAGTATAGAACCAGCAGCCTACAAATGAGTTAGGATACTGATGATCAGAACACCAGTATTTTAAATGTGCTGTGCCTAAGGAAGGTCCTCTCTCCTATGCGTGGGGGCTGAGTTGAAGAAGAGAGTTCCTGATATCTCAGCTACACTCGGTTGAAATTTAGCCTCTGCAACACATTGCTGGGGGGGATGAAAAATGCTGGCACCTGCCTCTTCCAAGAAGATGCCATAACCCTTAGTTACTCTAGAAGAAATGATTGGTATAGAGGAATAGTTTGATATGGTAGCTAGGGAGAAAGGAATCCTCTGTTTTGGCTGTACCTGCCTAAAGAAGAGTTTCGATCCCACTGAGCTAGGAGGGAAAGGGAGAGAGCTGGTTGTGGTTCCTATGCCACAGATTCTCACTATTCTTACTAGGTGTGTTGTTGTTGTTGTTGTTGTTGTTGTTGTTGTTGTTGTTGTTGTTTGAAGAGATGTTTCTCCATCTGCTATAGGCTTTTACAGCAATGTCCAGAGACTTAAAATGGGTTTTTTAAGATGATTTTCCCAGTTATACTTGTTTTTCTGGGGCGCAGGTCTACAGCATTAGCTCCTCATGCTGCCATCCAGAGATGAAACGTTCACATTTAGTAGGCATTTGCCAACCTAAAAGGAGTCCAGCCTAATGCCAAATTGTGATTTTTGTTTAAACCTGTGGGTTTGAATTTAGTTGTTCACTTTTTCTGGTGGGGCTTTTTCAGGATGTTTTATAATGGATGCTATATGGGATTATTCTGGCGTGTTAGAGATTGTTCTGTAAGTAAATGTGACAGATTTACAAAGCATCATTAGAACTTCCCTATCGGGCTTAACAAGCCCTTCCTTTTCTTACCTTTGGCACAGTGTTTTAATTAGGTTTACAGTTTTAAATGATGGAGTTCTGATTCTCGTGTAAGGCCCTTTGACATTAAAAAAGAAAGGTTAAATCTCTTCTTATTGATGTCAGCACTCTTAACAGGACCTATAAATAACATTCTGCTATTATAACAGGCAGAGAAGACAGATTTAAAAGAAGGTTAATTAGAGGTTTAATAGACACTGTAAGGTTTACTATTTGCATTACAACTGTCCACTTTCCATATCATTAAATATGTACTTTTGGAATTAACATTAAGTTTTTAAAATTATTTCATGTAGCTATTTGAAAGGAAGCTTTAATGCATTTAATGTACATTTAATTTTTATGCTTAATCATACTGTACTTGTTTCTGCTTCATGAGAAATACATTTATAATGTCACATGTGAGGTTTGGGGACTACTTTAATCAATTCCTTATTCTTGAGGAAATTATTTCCTTCTACAGAATTATCATTAACTTCAGATTGTATATAGCTGGAATGGGTATATGAGCAGTTTTTATAATTGTCAAGTGGACTTGGTGTGTACATCACACCAGTAAGATAAACTTTACCTAATACTTGTTTCTCAATGAGGAGAGGCAACGAGGGTATATTAATCATTATTTTAATCAGTTGCTTTAAACTGAAGTTTCTTAATGATTTGATTGTTTGGTTTTAACTTATTCTGTGTATGTGAAGTTTTATATGCTATAAAATATCATGTGTCGATAGTATTAGCAAGTCACTGACAAGAGTATTATAACTTCTAAAAGCAATTACCTGTTAAGTTTCTGACCACACAAACATCACCTTCTTGTGAAGCCCTCCTCAAATCCATCTAAGCAGTGAGCATCTCTGTCAGCTCAGTTCCCACCACACACAGTCCTAATTCTAACAGAACCGTTGCCACGTGGTGTTTGTCCATTTCCACATCTGTCTCCCTCACAGAGTTCCTCAAAGGAAAGGAGCACGCTTCATCTGTGTTCATCTAATACCTAATTGAGTGCCAAGCACATAGGAGGTGCTCAAAAGATGTTGAACCAGTGGGTGGATATGATATGAAAGAAATCCTAAAGATCATGTAGTTTAACCACATCATTTTATAGGCAAGGAAATGAAGCCCAGAGAGATTAATGTTTCGCTTTACTTTTTTCAACTATTGGAATTTATTACACTTGAAGCATTTTATCACTACATTGCTCTAGATTTAGCAAAAATATTCCCTTCCAGGGTGTTCCAGAAATGTGAGGCATAGAAACCATATAGACGGATTCTCTCATTAAGGCCCCTGTTATCCTAGTGTGTAGAAAGTTCCTCTCCGATTCCTAGAAGGGGACTGACACCAGGTAAGAAGAAAAGCAGCACGCAAATCAACAGTTCCAGAACTGGATGGGGCATGACTGCCTACTGTTAGAAGTTTGCTTTTGAGTGACTATGAGTTTAAATCATTTTAAATAACTCATTTTGTGTGCTAGACCATCCTGCCCGTGGATTTACAGGAGGAATAATCTGCTAAACTTTTCTGACCGTATGTATTGCATTTGCAGTTCAGCCTGACATAGCCATTGTCAGAGAGACCAACAGCTGCTACTCATAAATTTTAGAACATTCATCACCTTGATTGAATCTTGCCACTTGAGAAATAAATTACTTTCAGGTTGAATTTGATTTTAAATGCCTAGCCACTACTTTTGTGAGCAAAATTGAGGTTTCTTCTCTAACCCAAACCCCCTGAGTAGGAGCCCATCATGTAGTGAAAATTAAGAATTCTGTTAAAAATGAAACAACTCAGGAGACAGAAATGCATAAAAGATACAATTAAGGTCCCTTAACAGTCCTTTAACATCAGAAGAGAGTGACACACAATCTTTTTTTATTTCTGCTTCTACACATAAGTCTACACATGAGATTGCTTTTTTTTTTAAAGTTTTTATTTAAATTCCACTTAATGGGATGTCTAGGTGGCTCAGTTGGTTAAGTGTCTGCCTTTGGCTCAGGTCACGATCACAGGGTCCTGGGATCCAGTCCCGCATCAGGCTCCTTTCTCAGTGGGGAGCCTGCTTCTGCCTCTGGCTCTGCCTGCCGCTCCCCCTGCTTGTTCTCTCTCTGTCTCTCTGACAAATAAATAAATAAAATCTTTAAAATAAATAAATAAATATAAATTCCACTCAGTTAACATAGTATAATATTGGTTTCAAGAGCAGAATTTAGTGATTCATCACTTACATACAACACCCAGTGCTCATCTCAACAAATGCCCTCCTTAATACCCATCACCCATTTAACCCAAACCCCACGCACTTCCCTCCAGTAACCCTCAGTTCTCTTTAGTTAAGAATCTGTTTCTTGGTTTGCCTCTGTTTTCCCCCGTCGTTCATCTGTTTTGTTTCATAAATTCCGTATATGAGTGAAATCATAATGGTATTTTTCTGACTGACTTATTTTGCTTAGCATGATACACTGTAGCTCCATCCACATCATTGCAAATGGCAAGATTTCATTCTTTTTTACGGCTGAGTAATATTCTGTTGCGTATATATACACACATACACACACACACACACACACACACATACCACAACTTCATTATCCGTTCATCAGTCAACAGACATCTAGGCTCTCTCCATAGTTTGGCTATTGTTGATCATGCTACTGTAAACATCAGGGTGCATGTGCCCCTTCAAATCAGTATGTGTCCTTTGAGTAAATACCTAGGACTGCAGTTGCTGGATTGTAGGGGAGTTCTATTTTTAACTCTTTGTGGAACCTCTATACTGTTCTCCAGAGAGGCTACACCCGTTTGCATTCCCACTAACAGTGTTAAGAGGGTTACCCTTTCTCCGCATCCTCACCAACATCTGTTGTTTCCTGAACACACAATCTTTTTATCCAGAGGAAATAAGTACTCAGAAATCTAACATGCCAAGTTAGTGCTGTGTAGGCAGCTGTTGAACAGTTGGCAAATATGACATCTTTATAAATTTGTAAATAAGACATAAGTGGACATGGTAATAAAGGATCAGAATTTGGACTGAAAGGGACTAATGGAAGTAGGTAGCCTTATTGTATAAACCAAATGGATGCAGACTGACTTGACTGCCCTGAGAAAAAACATCAGGGCAAATGCAGTTCTAAAATTTGTGCTATAAAACCTTCATTCGAGTAAATTTACTTTACGAGAGCTGATGGAAAATATGAAAATCTTAGTGGTGATTAATGCCAAGTTCCTGTTCTCCAGTTCCTTCCATCGTTGAGTGTTATCATCTCTAATGAATTCTTTACCTTCTGGAACATAGAGGACTCTTCTAGAAGATGAAGTGTCTTCTCATATTGGAATTTTGTATCATAATGTCTGTTCACCCATCGAAACATTACAAGATTAAAAACATTAAAACTGCAAATTCCACCACGATCCTTAAGACTCGGACCTCTTAGGAGTAGAGGAAATATGTGACTTCCATTGAAAGATACATATAAAACACTAGAATTCAAAATGTTGCTGAGACTTTGAAGATCAGTAACTTATAATTACCTTGATTACATTTCTCTTAAAAATTCAACATAGAAGTTCTGAAAAATAAATTTCCTATGGTAAAAATGTAAGTAAAATACATCCATTCTTCATTTAATAATCCTCATCAAATGGAAATTATAATCCCCTTAAACATTCAGTTTTAGGGTCTTACTAGGCACCCCTCATCATCTGCTGCCAGCAGCCTGTTACTCAGAGTTTATTGTTTTCACCTGAGATTCTCCTGTTCCTACACAAATAAATAAATCCAATCTTTTTTTTTTCTTACAACAAAAGAACTTGATAATGATTTGACTGATGAGGGAAGGCAGGAGTGGGAGTTGTTTCTTGTTTAGCCAGGATTGAGGACTTTCAGTCTTATAATGTGTGCCTGTGTTTCAGAGTATGGTGTCTTAAGTGTCTTTGTATCTTGTGTACACTCTCTTAAGTTTGAGGTAGTCCGAGCTCTGTGCTAAGTATGGTGCATCTTCATTTGGGGCCGAATGCTTCAAGATAGGAAAAAGGAAGAGAAGGGAAGTCTAGATAGAAGGGTATGAAAATGAAGTTGAGGGGTGCTTGGGTGGCTCAGTCATTGAGCATCTGCCTTCAGCCCTGGTCATGATCCCAGAGTTCTGGGATCAAGCCCCATGTTGGGCTCCCTGCTCAACAGGAAGCCTGCTTCTCCCTCTTCCACTCCCCCTGCTTGTGTTCCCTTTCTCTGTCTCTCTCTGTGTGTCAAATAAATAAATAAAATCTTTTTAAAAAAAATTGAAATTGAGGGGCACCTGAGTGGCTCAGTCCGTTGAGCGTCCAACTTGATTTCAGTTCAGGTCATGGTCTCAGGGTCCTGGGATCGAGCCTTGCATTGGGCTCCACACTCAGCGCAGAGTCTGCTTCTCCCTCTCCCTCTGCTCCTCCCCCTGCTCATGTTCTCACTCTCTCTGTCTCTCAAATAAGTAAATAAAAATCTTAAAACAATGAATTGAAAAATGATTACTAGAAATTTATGTTTCTTCCTTAAACATTGTCTTGTGAATGGAGACCCATTTAAACAGGTTCCTCATATCTTATTAAATTTAGTACAGAATATGATTTGGGAGTATTATTTGACATAGGAATATAGGATGTAGGATTGGTTCTCTGCCCACAGATATGTAAGCAAAGCAGTAGTCTCAGAGGTTTCAATCTAGTACCTATGGCTAAAACTGGACCCTGCAGAAATGTTTTTGGTTTTTTTGCCCTTACTGCTTAACATATTTTGAATTAGATTTCAATATTTTTAAAATACAGTTTTTCATATTTAAAAACCATATTTCCATAACAGTAATTGCCTGGAACTAATTAGTTGATGTTTTCTTTAGTCAATGATCGGTTCTTATTGCTTCATCTAGGTCTACTACTTCCCACCATCTCCTCCTTCCTGAGATCCAGGGTCAGTTTTTGTGCTCTGTGACTTTTTATTGTTTGATCATCTTGACTGTACCAGGACCCATTAATTTATTTAAGTTGGGGCCTCATGCCTTACAGCGTGTAAACTGATGACCTCTGAACCACAGAGTGCAGTTACACTGCTGCTGGGAAGGGGAAGAGCTCATTTGTCTTCACAATTTCAGCTGTCATGTGGACTTCAATGTGCTTTTCTATGAACAAGTGGAAGCAAGGGAAAGATATTTTTATTCTGCACACTTATGCTCATCTTCCCTCATATAACCAGATCTAAGAAAGACTGGACAGTACTATAGAACAGATGTAAACATGAGCTTGGCATATCCCCCAGGCCCAGATTAAAACAGCACAAACTATGACACTGCTTTGAACCACTCTTTGGGGAAATACTAAAGCTTCCAGAAAATACTAAAAATGTCTTATAAACTGTATTTTTTCCAAATGAACCATAATATTTACTCCCTTGGAAATATAGTGACTTTCATCATTCAAGGAGAATTTCTTCATGCAGGAACTCTAAATGACATTATGAATACTTTTTAAAAATTTCCATCAAAATATTTTTTTCAAACATCAAGACTTCACACTGAAAGGATACAGTGCCGGAAATTACAGTTTTCAAACTTTTCCTTCCTACATAGTATATCAAAAAGGTGTTAGGTGCCCATTACCATCTAACTTTAAACTTTGATCACAATCATAAAGCTTTGTTTGGATTTTTCCTAAAACATGGTTTCATTCGCATAGTCAAACTTCCAATTTTAATTTTTAAGACTCCTAAGTGGGCTTCCTTTTGATGCCAACTTTAACCAGAAGGCTTTTCATTTGAAGGGAAGACTGTGCAGCACTTGGCAGCATTTAAAAATTCAGTAGCTTAATCCTTTCAAGCTTATGAATGGAGATAATTGAAGCAATACCATTTACTGTTTTTGTATACACTTACTGAAATATGTGTCTGTATTTTCTGGGGAAGAAAGTGCATGTGCATTGGATAGTTTCACTATTTTACTTGTTACAAGACTAATGAAAAAGGATTTGAGTTTGGGGTTTATATCCTGAATTTTTCACTAACTCATGATATGATCTTTTGTTAAGGATTGTTTCTTCAAGTGAATACCAGTGATCTCAGCTATCATCATACTGTTTCTATTAACATTTTAAAAATTAGTTTTTTGAGACAGGAAGAATAAACCCATATCCAGAATATGGTCTACTCCTGTAAAGCGAAGTGCAGCCTCTTCTAGGATGGAAGGGATCCAATGTAATTACCTTGCCCCCAACCCCAGCTCTTTATTCTACCCCACCCCACACCTCATTCTGCCTGTCCAACCCCTTACCCCTATCTTGTTCAGTCACTCTCAGAATATAGCCTCATGCATACTGTCCTGGCTCCTGCCACTACATGTTAGCTAGGTCCTGGACTTAAATCAGGCTATGGTTCATTTTTCCCTTATGTGTACATCCCATTCCTGGCCAGGTTATTTTGTACTTAACCCCACTTTGTGGCCTAGTGGCCAGGAGAGAAGATGAGACAAACTGTAGGAAGTCGGGATCATGTTGCCCAATGGTAGCAGAATCTTCATCATCTTTAAACAAGGGAGAACACTAGCCTTTAGGGAAAACATCATTTTCAAACAGGAGTGAATACCAGCCTTTAACAGTGAAGAGTGGGCCACTTATGCAAGCTTTGAGGGCTCAAGTGAATCTGAGGGTTAAAGACTTTCAGGTTCATCACCCAGATGTTCCTGATTCATGAGTCAAGTATTATTCTTTCCCAGCTAGGGCCCTAACCTTAGCATAGCAGACTGGCTTAGGTTGAGAATTTAACCTTCTTGAGAGATCTTCTATTTTTACCATTAAATCCTGGTCTTAGTCTTCAGCTCATTTTTGCCCTCCTACTGCAGGAGATGAGAACCTCTTTAGATGACACCCAAGAGGCCCTCTGGCTTTCACACATGGCTTGTACTTTCTCATCAGTCATGCTTAGCATTTGTGTCTCTCTTCTGTTTCTTCAGGTAAGCATTGCCATAGCCATCTAATTCCACTGTCCTTATAGTTAGTGTTTATCTCATATTTCTCAAAAAAACCTCAAATACCACACCCACTAGTACATTCCCTTCCACCAAAATACCATCCCAATAATACCAGTAAAAGATAGTATGGCCATCTGTGCACTGCTTAACCCCAGTGAAATAATCCTTATTAGCAGCCGCTTTTGTCTTAGTATTTGCTTTCTCAGATCACTTTTGGTATCATTGGTTGTAGATGGCATTTCCTGGGAAATGAACTCTGAAATGGAAACTACTGTGCAAGAAGTTTAATTTTAGGGAGTGTTTTGTAGTCAGTACTGCTGGAGGAAATGGTAAGAAAGCAGAGTTGGGCTATGATTTAGTGTCAAATAAAAGCCTCACCAGACCTTGGGCTTCTGAATGTGCTCTGGCCCTGCAGATTAGTCCTGAGTGATTTCTCTGAACTGACCAGTTATTGAATACAGACTAGAGCAGACAGGGATGCAACTTTTGGTAGGGCAGCTCTTTTCACCCAAAGCTGTTCCAGAAAGGGCAACTGTGTGGGGCTGTCTGCCAGCAGCATTTCTAGCAAGCTAAAGGAGTAAGTCTTTCATGCAGAGGGGATCTGGGTAGCATGTCACAGCATCTGTTACAGTTTCATTGGGTACATTTTCTTTCATTATATTGTGTGAATTACTCTTACCCATGTAGGAGGGTGAGAACTTGGTTGCTTTATTGACTAAATTTTTTTCTAGCTGTTATTTCATTCTTATTTCATTCAAAGCAGCATGATTTCATCTTATAGAGATAATATTTTAGAGATAATATTTTAGAGATAATAGAGAATTATCGAGATAATTAATAATTATCTCTATGTCGCCACATAATGAATCATTTATTTTTTCTATAACCTTTTTACATAATTGAATAGTGAAAGGAACTTTTTTAATGTTTTACAAGGTACTTCCAATCCCTCAACTCACTTTACTGTATTTCAAAATCTTAATAAATAGCTCATGAAGCTATGAAAATAGAATCAGCAAACATTGTAGTTATGGTTGTTAAATTTTCTCACTTTGAATGGAAGAGCAGAAAGCTCATAATTTGTCACCTTTTATGCAAATGTATTGAGACTAGAGCAATGCCAAAAAAAAAAAA
Organism: Ursus maritimus; assembly: GCF_017311325.1. Taxonomy (NCBI): domain Eukaryota; kingdom Metazoa; phylum Chordata; class Mammalia; order Carnivora; family Ursidae; genus Ursus; species Ursus maritimus. The sequence continues at coordinate 6,163,484 of NW_024424341.1, read as the reverse complement.
AATTATGTTGTTTTTCCGGGAATTGTGATAGATTGCTGGTAACCACCCACCCCTCCCTTGTAACTATCCCTGCTTGGTCATTCGTGGTAACAAAATAGCTCTTCCAATCCTACAAAGCTAACTGGCTTATCAGGGCACTGAGCCTGTGATCCCTTGTCGGAAAGATGCCTCCTCATTTATTCTCAAATGCGTTCAGATTTTCAGCACTGTAATGTTTTCAGTTTGAACAAATTCACCTGTGTTACGTAATAATAGTGTAATTGTCTCTCTTCACTTCTTTCAAATAGCTCAGAGCTTGCACTGACATGGCTCTAAGTGATCCTTAGAAATCTCCATGGCTGTTAATCCCTAATCACTTTCTTATGCTTATTACCCACATTTTCAGATAAAAATTAACAGTTTTTAAACATTCCTAAAACAGGAGTCACTATAATCAGTCATACTTACTTTTAGTGCAATGCTGTAGTATAAAACCCTTCTTTTCCCAAGACACTTTTTAAGGATATAGTAGAGTAACTATTTGTAGACAGTCCAAGCAAATTTGCAAGAACTGTTATATATATGGTATTTATATAGACATATATAAATATGCATGTCTATAGACATGTATAAGTGTGTATATGTGTGGTGTGTATGTAGATAGGTATATATATATATATATATATATATATAGTATCATTTAGTTGTAAAACAGTCATTCGAACACATGTTATTTCCAAATGCATAGAAACCACAGAGATACAAAAACCAATTAGGCATGACTCCTCCCCTCAGGAAGCTCGGGAAAGACAGATTTGAAACTGAAATATCATAGGATCTTGTAATAACCATGTCAATTGAGATATAATAGTGGAATAACAATGGAGGGAAAGCTATGCCTTAGGGAGAGGAAGGGCCTCAGGAACCGTGGGGACATCAGATGGCTGTGACATAAAGGGTACTACGCAGACTCAGTTTCTTGTGAGAGAGTAGCAGGAAATAAGCATGGAAATTTAGGTAAGTAGGCTTCTTCACATGGGGAGAAGAGATCCTGGAAGAGAAGGAATGAGATCAAATTTGCATTTTCATTTTTTCATCATGCTGATGGCAATGTGGAGGGTACATGGGAGGAGGAGAGGATGTTGGCCATAGGTACACCATCTCACAAAGCTCAGGTACTGTTTGGGGGTTTTCCTAGATGAGTATGGAAGTAGACATTTCATTGGGAGTGTATGTTTGACAGAGTAAAGAAATTACCTTCGTAAAAGACTTCAAAAAAGGCAAAGCATCCTTAGTGTGGTGAAAATAAATGCAGAGGTATTTGATATATTGACAGAAATAATAGTTCTACTTACTTGGGATCAGGAGTTTACTATTATAACAGTGAAGAAATTACTTAGCTTTCTGGGGATTCTATGAAAATTATTATAATTATTACATAAGTTAGCTTCATTAAACTCATATGAAAGCTCTATAGAAAACACATTAAAATGTGAAGGATAGTTTTCTTAAACATATTTAATGGGGCAAAAAAAAACCCTTTTCTTTAAAATAGTCATGGTCTGCATATCACTGAATAATTCCCATTTTTTAAAGCACGACAGAATAATGTTATTTTAATTTTCTTATGAGTCAACTCATCATTTTGAAACTTTATGTATTTGCTAAGTAAAATTGCCATTATGCAAACATAATAAATACTGCTACTAGAATAGATTTGCGGTTCACCTGGCCTTTGCATTAATGGGATGTTAAATTTGACTGTCAACTTATTATTTTTCAACAAATTTTATTAAAAATCTTGCGCTTTCCAGTAAAACAAATTTTGTTTAGTTGGACTATATGAAGACAATTCTTCTATCCAAAATTTGAAATGCAATTTATTGTTTGTTTAACATGAGTCCTAAAGATTTTGGATGCTATGATACTGTGATTTAAAATAATGCTTGAGCCCAACTATGATATATAGGGAAGCATAGCTTTTAGGTGAGAAAGCACAATGTGATTCTGATTTGAATATTTTGTTTAAAATATAGTCCGCCTTAAAATAAAAATGTGTAAGATAAAAAAGGTTAGTACGCATAAGTGTTCTTAAACATAAAGAATGCTTTTGAAGGAGTAATACCAAATGCTCCCTTTAAACACATTTTCCTTAGTCGTACTACTACAGGATCATCTGCTTTCTTTTCTTTGACAGGATCAAGCTCCTTAAAATATAATTTAAAATATGTTTAAGTACAACTCTATTAATAACTATTTTGACATATTGCATTTCTTCCTGTTTTAAATGTATACATCAGTAACAAAACTTACAATTCTATTATTTTCCTTCTAGATTTATTCCTCACGACATTGTCTGCCTCTAGTAACTTCCAGTTTGAGATATGGGAAAATGTGGTAAGAAATCTTTTCTTTGAAGCATTTTTAAATGATGGCTTTCAGTAAAAGCACACAATTTTAGAAAATAAAATGAAAGTAATCACTTGGTCGGTTGGTTTCAACAATAAATAGAACAACTTTAAGAGCCTTTGGTTGCATTGCTGCATTCAAACTGCTGAATATTGCTAAAGGAAATGATTCATTCAGCATCAATTCCTCTGCAGGTTTTTAGGCATGACTGCCAATTAAACCAATCAGTCTGCCCTAATGCGAATGTTAACAGGGCCCCTGCTAGGCTGTCAGCTGTTGAGAGAGGTTACTGTCATTTAATTTGTCAGCATGATGGTTTATTGAAGAAAACCGTTTTTAAAAGACTAATTTTTCCTCCTTGCCTTCAGGCTTATATAAAAAAATAAGAACAACATACACTAAACTTACAGCCAACTTGACCAGGATTAAGGAGTCTTTCCCAATGTATGTATTTTCTAATTGCAAGTTGAAGATTCCCAAACTGATGTCATGATTTTATTTTATTTTACTTGTAGCTTGATGTAGATTATATGAAATACTAATTAATGAAGAATAGAACACTCCAAATCTTAAAGTTGAATTTCAGACTACAAAGTAGAGGACAGGATTTGAGGATAGGCCAAATTGGCCAACTGATTGACATCCCTCAAGTAATGGTCAAGTTTTAAACCTCACTTTCCTCATATGCGAAACAGGAATAAGATGCTTCATTTAATGTTTGTGAAAATTAAATGAAATAATGTGTGTAAAGTGCGAGGCATACAGTAGACACTTTACAAATTTTAATTTTAGATCTCTTGATTTCCCATCTAATAACTAATAGTTATATTTTATTCAATCCAAATTGAACTGATAACATCTTATAGGTTTTTATTAAAATACAGATGAAATATTAGCAGATCACAGTTTGTGAAAGAAAATTCATTATCAGCCGTCTCTAAAGCATAGTCAATGATGTTGCTCATGACTCAAATTTTTTCATAGAAGAAAACTCAGATGAGTGGAAAAGCTATGTGTAGACAAGATTGGGGCTTCTAAATGCGACTTCTACAGTAAGCAATTTTACCCTTTTTTTTTTTACGTGGGAAAGGGAGAAAGACAACGAAACCAGAAAGATTTATTTTTGTTTACTCTACTTTTTAAAAAATGTAATTATATTTGTTTTACTGATGATAGAAATACGATTGTTATATACTTAATAATTACTGTAAATTTAGGTCTTTAGGTGGCCTTGGAAACAATACCTAAAGTGAATCTTGAGGTATTAGAAATGAGAAAATCAGTCACTTTGATTAATCTCTACTCATATGAAGGATAAAAAGCCTCATTAAACATAAATATAAGGTGTATATAAAATTATTAAGTACTTTTAAGTGTGTGAAGTCCTATCAGCCTAGGCTGATTTTATTTTCCCTAGGTTAGATAATTATTTTTTTATTTAAGTATAATTAACATGCAGTGTTACATTAGTTTCAGGTGTACAATATCATGAATCAGCAGCACTCTACCCTTCTAAGTACTCATCAGGATAACTGTACTCTTAATCCCCTTTGTCTCTTTCACCTATCCCTTCACCCACCTCCCGTCTGGCAAATACTGTTTTCTTCTCTGTATTTAAGAGTCTATTTTTTTATTTGTTCATTTTGTTCTTAAATTCCACATATGAATAAAATAATGTGAAATTTGTCTTTCTCTTATTTCACTTAGTCTTATATCCTCTAAAGTCATTCATATCAGTGCACATGGCAAGATCTCATTCATTTTTATGGCTGAGTAATATTCCATTGTGTATGTATACCATATCTTCTTTATCTATCTATAATTGGACACTGGGGTTGCTTCCATATCTTGGCTGTTGTAAATAACGCTGCAATAAACATAGGGGTATCTATATCTTTTCAAATTAGTGTTTGTGTTTTCTTTGGGTTGATACCCAGTAATGGAATCGTTGGATCGTATGGTAATTCTATTTTTAATACTTTGAGGAACTTACATGCTGTTTTCCACAGAAGCCCCACCAATTTGCATTACAATCAACACACAGAGGGTTCTTTTTTCCACATCCTTGCCAACACTTGTTACACTTGTTATTTCTTATGTTTTTGATTTTAGCCATTCTGACACGTATGAAGTGGTATCTAAAAGCAGTTTCAGCTTCCGTGATGATTAGTTATGTTGAACATCTTTCCAAGTGTCTGTTGGCCAACTATGTCTTTTTTGGAAAAATGCCCGTTCAGGCTCTCTGCCCATTTTTTAATCAAATTATTTGGGGTTTTGGTGTTGAGTTATATAAGTTATTTATATATGTTGGATATTAACCCCTTATTGGAAATCATTTGCAAATACCTTCTCCCGTTCGGTAGGTTGCTTTTTGTGTTGGTGATGGTTTCCTTTACTGTGCAAAGCTTTTTATTTTTGTATAGTCTGAATAGTTTAATTTTGCTTTTGTCTCTCTTGTCTCTCTCTTGCTTTTTCTGTAGACATATCTCGAAAAATGTTGCTACAGTCAGTGTAAAAGCAATTACTGCCTATTTTCTTTACAGGAGTTTTATGGTTTTATGGTTAGCTCACATTTAGTTCCTTAATCTATTTTGAGTTTATTTTTCTGTATGGTGTAAGAAGGTGGTTCAGTTTCACTCTTTTTGCATGTAGCTGTCCAGTTTATGTAGTACCATTTGTTGAGGAGACTTTTTCCATTGTATATTCTTGCCTCCTTTTTCATAGATTAATTGACCATATATGTGTGGGTCTACTTCTAGACTGTATTCTGTTCCATTGATCTATGTGCCTATTTTTGTGCCAGTATCATACTGTTTTGATTACTACAGCTTTGTACTTTATCTTGAAATCTGCGATTGTGATACCTCCAGCTTGCTGCTTCTTTCTCAAGATTGCTTTAGGTATTTAGGGTCTTTTGTGGTTCCATACAAATTTTAGGATTATTTGTTCTAGTTCTGTGAAAAATGTTGTTTGTATTTTGATAGGGGTTGCATTACCTCTGTTAGATTTCTTTGGGTAGTATGGACATTGTGACAATATTGGTTCTTCCAACCTATGAGCATGGTGTATCTTTCCATTTGTTTGTGTCATCATCAGTTTCTTTCATCAGTGTTTTATAGTTTTCAGAGTATGGGCCACTTGACCTCCTTGGTTAAGTATATTCCTAGGTATTTTATTATTTTTGCTGCAGTTATAAATGGGATTTTCTTAACTTCTGCTGCTACTTCGTTATTAGGGTATAGAAATGCAACAGATTTCTGTATATTTTGTATCCTGTGACATTACTGAATTCATTTATCGGTTTTTCGATCTTTCTAAAATGCAAAAATACTTGACACTTCAGTCAGAACTTTGGCACCTTTGATATATCTGTAATGTAATTTCAGGTATCAGTAACACTGGAGGGGATTCATAAGGTTTAAGATAATATGTAAATAAGATTTCTATAGAAAGATCATTCAAAAAGTATATCAGATACTTCAGTAATTGTAGGAGAAACATATTTCTGCATGCAGGTAATGGAGTGTTAAAATGTCTGGAAAATTGCCTGTCATAAGACAAATCTTACCCACTTACTCATGTTCCTCAAGCATTTGGTCTTCATGTTTTCAATGCAGCAATGCCTTTCTCTATAAATATCAGAAGGGAGTTCTTAAGAAATTAACTTGCAAATCTGCAGTGTCCTTAGGGGGAAAATATTTAATTTTTAAAATATTTTTCAACATATAGCTATCTATATAAAGTATGTAGTAATCAGAGTCAGTATGTCAAATAGTGCATAGAGATGTCAGTGATAAGAAGAGAGCCCTGTATAGAACTAAGTGCTCCAATCAGAAGGGGGAATGAAGCATGAGAGACTATGGACTCTGAGAAACAAACTGAGGGCTTCAGAGGGGAGGGGGGTGGGAGAATGGGATAGGCTGGTGATGGGTGGTGGGGAGGGCACGTATTGCATGGTGCACTGGGTGTTATGTGCAAGTAATGAATCATCGAAGAACTTTACATCAAAAACCAGGGGTGTACTGTATGGTGACTAATATAATATAATAAAAAAAATTAAAAAAAAAAAAAAAAAAAGAACTAAGTGCTCCAAACCCCAAATTCACTCTTTTGGCTGATTTTTCTGGTGTTGGCATCTAAAATTACAGAAAGGAAAGAATAATTTAAAGAAATGCATATTTTTATAAGTAAGATGTATAACTCTCCATTTTGGAAAGAGTAACTGAAACAAAAGATCTCCAATGGGTTTTCTTTCTTGTTTAGCTTAGCCACCCCCGGTTATTACCTACCAGTTGTCTTAATCCTTTGCTCCCTTTTCTCAATGATACATAAACTTGAATTGCTGAAGAATTAGCTCTATAAGGATCAGTGGAATTCTCATTTCAGTTGAATCTCAATTTTTTCTTAATTGTGCCCAACAGAAATCTTCTTTTGAAATCTGTAAAACGTAGTGTCTTTGCTACTTACTTGTACGATTTATATATGTTACCTTCAGAAATTCTATTTTCCTGACATATCTCCCAACTGGACTATAAGCTCCCTTAAAGTAGGAATGATTTTTTTATATTTCTTTATATTACCAAATATGAAGAATATACCAAATATACTACTATTTCCATGGTACTGGAAAGTAGAAGACACTCATTATGTCTGAAATTATAACGAAGATTTAGTAAAACAGATAAAGCTGGGAGGGACAGCAAGAAAAGCACTCCAGGCAATCTTTATCAACTAACAACAATTTCTTTTTCTTTTTTTTTTTATGATAAAGGTATTACAGGAAAGTGGAATAATTTTTCTATAGTACAACAAAAGCCTTAAATTACTTATTTCCCTGTTTCAGTTTAAATGCTTTCTTTCACACTTGACAAATGAATGAATTATGATAGTCTAACCCAAAATTTTCTGCCATTAACAGGATGGAAATTTCTCTGTCAGTACTATATTTGAAAAACCTCAAAATATGATGGTGGTCGGACAGTCCGCATTTGCAGACTTTGGTAAGATTCTTTTCATCTTTCAAATTCTACCCCTTTTTCTAACCTAGTCATATTAATTTCCCATACCTGAGTATAATTTTATTGTCTTCAGAACTATTAAAGATTTAAAAGATGCCTTTTCTAGTATTATACATGGTAGGTGGTCAATTCCTTAATATAAGGAGCAATTTATGACATTTATGTTTAAAGTATAATTTAAACTTAAACACTCCTGTTTGCAGGAGTAACATGCAAAACAAAGAAGTCTATTGAGGCTTTTCTAGAGAATATCAAGTAATAATTATTGTGAAGTCTTCATATATATCTAGGTTATGGAACAAAAAAAAAATTGGAGTTAACCTGACCTCTTGAAACTTGAATACTAAAAACCATTTTTATTTACATCTTAATTCCAAAGAAGAATAAATATATTAGGAATTTGCCACATGAGGACACATGAATCTCTGTTTTCCATAAGGTTCTACACCGTAAATCAAGTTCACATTGGTTAGGAACTTCCAAAACATGTATGGCTTCTTCACCATTTGTCATTTATTATTAGAAAGGATTTTAGTATTCGACGGGAAAGTAGTCTAGATGACCACCATCTAAGAGTTTGAAGCTCACTCCCCTCCTACTTTTCCTTCATTCTGCCAATAAACACCTCAGCCTGTTCCTCAGAATCCAGATGACATGTCACCATGTCCAGAGTCCTCAGTTTCCTCAATCATAAAGTGACAGTGACGATCATATCCACCTCACAAGACGACAGTGAATAACACAGTGTGAGTAAAGCACAGTGTCAGGTACACAGTAAGATCACAAGAAATTACTGTATGAGTCTTTTCATAGGACTTACCTAGTTTTATTGTTGTTACTGCTCTTTGCTCAGTTGACTAAATCAACTCGTTGTTCAGTGTCATAGAGATAAATCCTAAGGCAGCTAAAGCAGGTTTAATAGTGTTATTTGATGGAAACATCAACATACATCTCTATGTTGTACTGTATTTTAGTTTCATTATGTTGACTATTACTTTGATTTTGAGCAGATTTCTGGTGCCTGATTTATAATAAGCAAATAGTCAAGTTATAGAGTATGTGGAATTATTTTTTTCAATTTGCTGACTGACTTGATTAGCTGGATTGATGACAAATACTTTTACAGATCTCTCTCTAAAAAAAACAAATATATATGCATTATATAATTCTCAGAGGGCACATATACCTCCCTTAACCTCTGGCTAAGAGTCTCCAAATTGGGAAAAAACAAAAAAGTCCAAATTGAAGTTACTTGTTTTATAATTGTGTGTTTTGTGTGATAAAGTGTCTTGTTTTTAACAAAATTATTAGTAGCTTTACTAAACTTTTTTTAAATTCTTCTACCGTAAACATAGACATTTACATGTTGGTACTTTTTAAATGTGCAGAATATAGGATACAGTCCATTAAGAAACATAAGTATATATCCCACTATTTTTAATGACTTTAGGTAGCATATCAGTAAACACTTTCAATATATCAATAAGCTTTAAGTAAATATTCCACAATGTCTTTTTAAAAGTCCATGTATTTTTAGTTGGGTATTATCAAAAAACAAGACTGCTAATGAGTCCAAAAAAGCAGATGACATTGAATAAGGTTACGGATACTAATATATACAAAATATACATCTTCTATACATTTGAATACATCTGTGAATTGCATCCTGCCCTCCATCCTCAACTTTCCGCTCCCAATGCACTTACACACACACACTCTCTCTCTCTCTCTCTCTCTCTGTCTCTCTCTCTCTCCCTCTCAGAACCAAGCCAAGAGATGAGAATGACAGCCAGGAAGTCAGCATGATTTCAGAAATTCACCATTTACCGAATGGGTAACAATGGATTTAAAAAAAAAAACACATACTTGAATAAAATAATCAAGCTCACAGGAAGAATCCTGTACCAGAAAGGAGGGTTTAAGCTCACTGAAGTTGTCTAGGAACAGAAGTTTTCTTACATCTATGATGAAATTTTAGTTGCTAACATAAAATATTTTATTAATTTTAAAAATCTACTTTAAATTTAGGCTATTCTGGAAGAGTCAAAGGGAGGTGGGTAGGGTGGTTTGAAATCACACAAATCAGGAGCTTTTGCCAAAAAAAAACAGAATAATTATTCAAGGTAAATGTTATTTATTTCCTTAATAAAACAAAGAAATACCATTCCAGAAATCAGCTAAATAAAACTCCATGAGATATTATAAAGCCAATGAAAATGATGGTTATGAAGATTCTGTTAGAAGAAAAGAGCAGAGCAATATGTTATGCAGTGGAATCATCTTATTAAAAAAAAGATTAGAAAAAAAATATATCAGGGGCGCCTGGGTGGCTCAGTCGTTAAGCGTCTGCCTTCGGCTCAGGGCGTGATCCCGGCGTTCTGGGATCTAGCCCCACGTCAGGCTCCTCTGCTGGGGGCCTGCTTCTTCCTCTCCCACTCCCCCTGCTTGTGTTCCCTCTCCTGCTGGCTTTCTCTCTCTCTGTCAAATAAATAAATAAAATCTTTAAAAAAGAAAAAAATCAAACCGATAGTAATGGTTACATGAAAGAAGGTTACTAGGTTATCTTATTTCCTGTTTTCAGATTTTCTATTATGTGGTTAGATTAATATATTAATTTAATAATGAAAAAGTAAATTATGGAAGAATAATAGTCAGCAATGGCAAGAAAGAAACCAAAGTATATACCTAAAGTGTCATTAGATTTTTTTTGGCACAGTACTTCTAAGTTGATATATAGTTGATCTTATCCTCTGAGTTGGATGAACTTCTTTAGAAGGCATCATGTACTTTAACAAGATCTTTAATTTTAACAAGATCTTTACTCCTACAAATAAAATGCAAAAGTTAGACCTCTGTTATGTTTCAAATATTGTACTGAATGCCATGTAAAAAAGCACAGATTTTAATGTAAGGTCCTTGCCTTTAAGAAATATATAGTCTAATTGGGAAACCAAAGGACAAATTTATAAAAAGTGCAAGAATAAAGTAACAACTGCCACAATAGAAGAGAAACCAGACTATATTTCACTGTTAATTACGGAATTAATGCCACAGATAAGATGCAAAGTATTGTGGCAAATCCAATCACTTTGGGCTGAGAAAGGGTAGGAAGACTCATGGAAGAGGTGAGATTTCGGACTGGACTTTGAAACAACTCTGAGGTTTGGCTAAAAATATGTAGAGGTATAAAAACAGCGTGTGGTTAGTGACTAGTGAATAAACCACTTAGGCTTGAATAGACTTTCTGTAAAAATATAAAAACATAAAAATGGACTGAGAACACATTGAATTACCAAATGATAGCAGATGAACAAATGTTAATTTTATTCTGTGAAAGCATTGGGAAGTAGTAGAACAATTTTGAACATCTTTTTGTTATTATCTTTTACATTAACTTCAGAAAGTAAAAATCTTCTGGTCTGGTGGGATATGCAGAAGGTATTGCTTCTTGGACATGGAATAGGAATTCAGGGGAAAATTATTAGAATCTCTGTTATGCCTGAGATTTTTGTTATCAAAAGAGAGGCAGTTTTAAAGTCTTAAAGCACTGGTTTTTCTAGGGATAGAAACCAGTCAGGAGACAGGTCAGGTCTGAAGTGGTAAAAGCGTGCACTAACATTGTCAGTAAATGGAAGGGTCAAGTGTGAGAAACATTGCAAAGAAAGAATTAGTAAATTAAGCAATTGGTTTAACACTAGAGAGCTAAAAAAAAAAAAAAAAGCCTCTGAATGACTGAAAGAATTATTTTCTCTACCATCCTTCATAGAGATAGGTAATTAGAAGAGAAAGCTGGTTTGAATATTTTAGAGATACTTTAGAGTCAGCATGTTAATTATACTAAGACAACAAAGCTGGAACATTTAGGAAGCCTAGTTTCAGGAATAAAGCAAAGCAAGTTTAAAAGTCCTCCAAGAGCTAAGAAGTCAAGACCCAATGAGCCCTCCAAGGAAGAGAGTATAAATAGCTTGACAGAGGAGTAAGAGAAAAAGAAGGACTCAAAGGTCGTCCAAAACCACTGACGATACTATGACAAGAAAAGGCCTTTGCATTCAGGTTATAAGGGCACTAGTGACCCAAAAGATATTGTTTGTAGAACTCTTTAGCAGTCTCTGAACCTTAGAAATCAGCTCATAAATAGTGGCAGCTACTGGTTTGTCAGATGAGGTACTTGAGAGATCTGCAATCCATATATGCCTCTAATAGTTAAGCAGTCATCTTCTAGAAAACATATTTTGTGTCTTATCATACTGTATAACCCTTTTAAACTATATGTTAGCGTTGGGTCAGAGTACCGTATTCTAGAATTTCTACAGATAAGGTGGTATCTCTTTATTAAATTATGTAGGACAAAAAAGTCAAGAAAAATAAGGTGCTTTTTTTCTATCAAATAGAATTATAACCAGACTTAGAGAAAACATTAATTTTGTATGCAATGCCAGATGTAGTAGAAATCAATAAAAACCTACAAAACTAAAGGGAAAATTGAAAGCTTAATAGAATGTTAGCATTTTCTATAAATTGAATCATTTTAAATCTCATAATACATAAATTTGTATATCTAAATCTGATGCGAACTCATGTATATCAGATCATCATAAGATCACACTCTGTTCTTCAAGTGAAGGGAGAATACCTGGCATGTTGGAATTCCCTGGCAGCCTGGGAATTGTCAGTCAGTCATCTAAATAATTTTAGAAGAAATAAAGGAGCTGATGAAAATACAAAACGTGGTCATCCTTGAACATTATTAACATAGATGGTGTCACTGATGGTTGAGACCCAATCTTATTAAATTGAATATCCCCATTGCCTAGCCCAGTAAATAATCAATGATGTTTATTAAAGTAAAGGTGAAAAAGAGGGAAACCCCAAAATCAAATTATTTTATGAAGTCTCTATGCTGCTTGGTAAAAATTCAGATTTTAATTCCCAATTAACCATGGTAGAGCTGAAATGCTTAGTTCAAAATAACATGGCATTTATACTTTCTCTTGTTTTACAATTAGGTATTTTCAATAACAGTCTGTCAAATGAAAATTGTTTCTTGTTAGTGCGTTATCTGGTAATAAAAGTAAATCAGATGAGCCATGTATGGAAATTTAAGTTCCATATTTAGTCTGAATGCTAATGGAGAATTGAATGTTCATATTCTCTTTTACAAAAGAATCTTGAAAATCAAATGCTTTCAAATAGACAGATGACAATTATATTATAAAAGAGATTGTATGGGGGAAAGTCCTAGGTGTTATGTTTTCTGGACTTGGTCTCATTATGAGCCATTTAAGACTGCCTTTTATTCCAGAGACTTAATAGTGGAGTTTATTTGTTTGTTTGTTATACTTGGAAATTGGCTGCTCTTTTGTTAAGTAGCTTTATTTGTTTTTTCATCAAAAAGTAGCACTGAATTCCAGTTGAATTCAGAGAAGTGTTTGAGGTTTCAGATACTCTCTCTGAAATGTACTACCATAGCACTTTCATCACCAAAGTGTATTCAGTAGATACAAATGCAGAATACTTCAACATACGGAATATGGACAAATTAGATGTAATTCCTGGATTCGAGGAATTTGAAATGTAATACTTGTATTCTCCTTTGAATTTTATGATACAGACTATCAGTTCAATCAAATAGTTAATTTTTTAAAATTGTGTAGTGATCAGTTGTTTTTCCATTCAGTTTCCTTCCTGTTTTATACTGAAAGATGTACAAGAGGTTAATCTATTCAAAAATATTTTTTGAGTGCCTACTATTTGGACTGCTCTATTCTAGCTGCTTGGCATATACCATAAGTGAAGCATACAAGAACCCTGCTCTCATGAAATTAAAATTCAATTGAGGGGGAAAAGACAAGAATTAAACTAGTAAGTTATTTTTAGAAAGTGGTAAGAGTTTAGAGGAAATAAAGTAGTGTAATAGGAGGTAGAAAGGGCTGTTTTCCATAGCTGATTGGAAGTCATATTTGACCCAAGACTTAAATGAAGTCACAGGAGGTCTTGGGAGAGTGTTCCATGTAGAGATAACACCTAAGTGAATGTTGAAGAACAAAAAGAAGGCTGGCACGTGGCCAGGTCTTTGGGGCCTTGTGGACCTAGGTAAAGAGTTTGGATTTTATTGTAGATGTAATTGGAAGTTTCAAGGAGACTTGTTAAGAGGATATGCAACTAACCAGGCAGAGGATATGATGACTTGGACCACGGCAATCATTAGGAGATAAGAGAAGCAGTCATATTTCGATATTGGAGACAAAGTTGACGGGACTTGCTGATGGATTGGTTGTTGGAGGGAAGAGAAGAAAGGATGACTTCTAGGTTTTGGGCTTGAATAACTGTCTGGATGGTGGCACCATTCACTAAGGTAGAAAAGGAGTAGGAAGAGTAAATTTGGTGTTCTGTTAAGTTCGAGGTGTCTGTCAGACACTAAAACAAGATACAAATGGGAGATACAAACTCTAGAGAGACAGAGTTGGGTATCAGTATATCCTTCTTTAAATACCTTTTAGAAGATGGATGGTGGGTAAATGAAGGAATACATGCCCAAAGTATCCCACCTTTCTTCCTAATACTGTAAATGTAACCGTGTTCCAGCCACACTGGCCTCTTTCTATTCTTCAAACAGGCCAGGCACTGTTTCCCCTGAGGGATTCTGCCTTTGTTCATTCTTCTCTGTAGAATGCTCTTCCTCCTGATACTTCTCATGGGTCGCTCCCTGATAACCTTCTAGTCTTGCTGAAATATCATCCTATCCAGGTGACCTTCCCTGATCACTCTATGTAAATTCCACCTCCTCCCCCCAGCACACCCATCTCCTTTCCTTCTTTATTTTTCTCCATGGCATCTATCACTGTCTGACATACTGTACATTTTACTCATGTACTGTCACTAGAATATACTCCATTGGTGTCTTTTGTTCATTGCTATATTTCATGCCTGGAGCAGTGCCAGTCATATTGTAAATACTCGATGAATAATTTTGAATGAATAATTCAATTAAATGAAAATATATTCTTGTTTATTTAACTAATTGGTTTTTAAGAATTGAGCCCAAATTTAGGACATGTCTAAAGTATCTTTAACCATAATCCTACTAAACCAGAACATCTAAGTGTCATTTATATGATGAGGACTGATTTAACATTACTTTTGCTCATTTTGATTAAAGTTAAGTGCTTCAACTAAAAAGTGTTCTGAATCTCTAAAAAAGATAGGTGCTGATTTTAGGAGACATCCTGGGTCCTTACAAATTTTTATTCTTAGTCCTCATATTTCTGTTTTTCTAATTCCTGAATTCTGACACGTATTATCTATAGTATTTATTATTTAACACTGAAACAAACTACAGTATTTGCATAGCTTCTCAATATTTTTGGGGGGGTCTTTCTAGTGCCAATTTATTCTGACATGATCAAAGTAAAAGCAACCAATTTACACAGTTTTCTCTCTAACCTGCTGAACCTTTGTTTCCCTCCTCTTGACCTGCCCCATCCCACCAAAGACAATACTGTTATAAATTTTTGGTAAAACTGAAATAATTTATATATTGACACATTGCCATGTGGAACATAAAGTGATTAGATGTTCCTAGAATATCTAAGTCCAGTTCGTCCTATTCTGTGTCACTGTGGCGATTGCACTGCAGTGGTTGCCATAGCAAAAGTGATTACTCTCTGAGTTTCTACTTTCTAGCAAAGACTGAGGCATCTATCTTGGTGAGTCACGGATGCCAGATGTGATTCTGATAAAATATTTTGAATGCTTTTTGATTGGAAATGGTAATTTATATACAAATTATAAAATTGCTGTTTCAGAGTCCTGATTTTATACATACTCAGCATTTAAAGCAGCATTAAAGCTGTATTCATTTCTTTTAAGATACACAAGCATGAGGAAAAACTAGGACCCCAAATCCCTGAAGCCTTTATGTACAGGTTTGTATATATATTAGATTCTTGCCTTTCTAGGTAAGAGGTTTCTTTAGTAAAGCTATACCTCTGATGACATTCTGTATTCTCAAAACTACACTGTTCTTTTATTATTTTTTTTAATGATGCAAGGTATTAGAATGTATAACTTACCCTTTGGATGCTAAATTTAAAGGACTTAAAAATTCTGTAGGATAATTATTTTTACATTATTACATTGCTATTTTGTAATTTAACAGGTGATATTTTTTTACTACTTTAGCTAATATATCCCACGACTTAATTGGGGCACTTGTCTCTCTAAGCCTACCCCAATTAGTAGAATGAATCTGTGGTAAGTGGAGCAACCCATAACTGCCCTGTGATGTTCACCAGGCAGTTCTCTCTTCCTTATTTGATTGCCACAGTAGTAGGAAAGTGATTATTGCAGGATCTTGCCTGTTCTTAGGCCTTCTAGATACATACAGCCTTGGAAAGAGGAAAGACAGTGAAATTTATTCCTCTTTGATATATGACACTTGAGGCGAAGTCCCTGCTATCAGTCAGAGCAATAAAGAAGCAGGAGAATAAATTGTGAAGGTTCTAGTACCACCCCTTTATTAAATGTCCTATTCCATTTTCAAACAACTTAGGCTTTCATTTCAGCCCCATTTTCTGTCATCTGCAATACTGCCTTCTCATGCTGTGTAAATGCCCCATCCATTGATAAGCAAAAGCAAAGATTTACTTCTTGGATGTAGGTAGGTACACAGACAGCTCTTCTGTGCTTGCCTAACCCTCAGTCACCAAAGAGTTGACTTATGGATTGGACAGATGAATTGGTAGTTAGGTAGATGGTGGATGGATAGTGGATGGATGGATGAAAGTGCTGTTTGCTGCTTATCCTTTGTCCGGAGCAATCCCTTCCCATAGCAGCTTACAAAGCAATCCCATTTTCCTATTCTGTTCCATGATAGCAAGTCAGTTCCTTTTTATTCCCTGTTACACACAGAGATGAATGGACATTATCTGTACTTAACCTCCCCCTGCCTATCATCATATTACCTCATATAACTAATGTATTCTTCATTTAATCATAGGAAAGTTTCAAGTTTTTGTTATTCAGCAACATTTGAGGATTTAAGAGTTTTGTATTTCCAAATATAAGTATTTTTCATAATACTTAACAGTATTTATTATTTGACAGAAACTCTTTTACATTTATCTCAGTCCTCCCAAATTTCCCTGAGGTGAGCAGTATTATTTATCCTCATTATACAGATGTAGTAACAGAGGTTCAGAGAAGTTAGGAAACTTCCCCAAGGGCACAGAGGTAGTAAGTGGGAGAGCTGGGACATGATCCTTGGCTCTGTCTCAGAAGCTGTGTTTTTTTTAAAAGGGGGGGGTGGAGGGGAAGGGCAAAGGGAGAGGGAGAGAGAGAATCTTAAGTAGGCTCCACGCCCCGTGCAGAGCCCAATGCAGGGCTCCATCTGGGGTATGCAGGGCTTCATCCGGGGTTCCGTTTCATTACCCTGAGATCATGACCTGAGCTAAAATCTGGTTAAGCCAACATAACCAATTGAGCTACCCGGGCACCCCCACAAGCTGTGTTCTTAAACACTATATACCACTTCTTTTGAATTTCTTTTTAAAATACGTGGCCGTACTTGTTGATGACCAACAACCTAGTATGCACTGTTTCCATTTTACAGAACTGCAGCATATTAATGGTGAATCTTCTCCCTTATCTGACCACTTTCCCAAGTGATTATCCATCTCAAAAATACGATTATGTGTATCAGTGATTCTATAATATATAATGCTTATGGATTCCAGGAAAAAAATCAACACAAGGACTGGTGATTTTGATTTGAATATATCATATTCAAATTCAATATTCAAATTCAAAACTATATAATATATAGTGATTTGAAAACTCGCTATATATTACTATCTCTTGAATTAACACAGCTTTTCAGATATCTCTATCAAGTATAATAAAGTTCTACTTATTAGTGTAAAGCCATTTCACCATTAATCTTCTGAGTACTTGTGGGAGGTCGTTTCCTAGAAATAAGCTCCTTGCTCTCCCTTTGATTTTGACTGTTGCCCTTACTACAGTTGTTTTCGTTTTCAGCCACATATCCATATTATTTAGTCAGTGTTTGAAACTGTGACTCACTTCTAAATTATGACTCATCCTTTGAGAACAAGATTTCTTTAAATTTATTCAAATGCATTCTTTCTTATATAAATCTTTATGTTCTCTCCTAGTTCATATTTTTTAAATCAAGAGTTTTTTGCTTCATATTATACAAATCATTTCTTTTTCTTTTCTTCTCCTTTGATTTAGTAGTCTTCATTTGAAGTGTTTGCTTATATCTGTCATGTATTAAGAATATCTGTTAAGTCTACATCTCATATAATCTTTTCAAAATAAGCTGCCCTTTTTAAAAATTTAATTCATTTATTTATTTTAAATAGTTGTTTTTACAATTGAAGGTCCCCATTAGAGGGAGTATACTGCTTTTGTTTTGCTTTTATTGAAGCATAAGTGACATACAGTGTTATGTTAGCTTCAGGTATATGACATAGATTCAAAAATTCTGTACATTATTGAGCGCTCACCATAAGTGTAGTCACCATCTGTCATTACATTCTTATATTATTGGATATATTCCCTGTGCTGTACTTGTCATCTCTGATTTATTTTCATTATAACTGGGAATTGTACCTCCAAACCCCCTTATCTTTTTCACTGTCCTCTCACTCACCTCTCCTCTGGCAACCAAATTATTCTCCCCCCCCCCCCCTCCCCCCCCCTATATATATATTTCCCCCCCTAAAGAGTCAGACACTTAACCTACTGAGCCACCCAGGCGCCCCCCTTCTCTATGTTAGAGAGTCCCAGTTTTTCTGTTGGTTTCATTTAGATTCCACATATAAGTGAAATCCTACAGTATTTGTCTTTCTCTGTCTGACTTACTTCACTTAGCATAATACCCTCTAGGTCCATCTATACACAAATGGCAAAATCTCATTCTTTGTTATGGATAAATAGTATTGCTTTGTGTGTGTATGTACGCCAGATCTCTTCATCTGTTCATCTCTCAAGGACACCTGGGTTGCTTCCAAATCTTGGCTATTGTAATAATGCTATAATAAACATAGGGGTGTATATATCTTTTTGAATTAGTTTTCTTCAGGTAAATAACCAGTAGTGGAATTAATGGATCATGTAGTATTTCTATTTTTAATTTTTTGAGGAACCCCCATACAGTTTTCCACACGGTTGCACCAGTTTACATTTCCACCAACAGTACAAAGGTTCCTCTTTCTCCACATCCTTGTCAACACTTGCTATTTCTTATTTTTAATACTAGCCCTCTGACTGGTGTAAGGTGATACCTCTTTGTTGTTTTGATTTGCCTGATAGTGGTATTGAGCATCTTTTCATGTGTCTGTTGGCCATCTAGGTATCTTCTTTGGAAAAATGTCCATTCAGGTCCTCTCCCCATTTTTAATTGGATTATTCGTTTATATCCTATTGAGTTGTATAAGTTATTTATATATTTTGGATACTAATCCCTTATTGGATTTATCATTTGCAAATATCTTCTCCCATTCAATTGGTTGCCCTTTTGTTTTATTGATGGTTTCCATTCTTGTGCAAAGATTTTTATTTTGGTATAGTCGCAATAGTTTGTTTGTCTTTGTTTCCCTACCTGAGGAGACAGATCCATAAATACGTAGCAAAGGCCAATGTCCAAGAGATTACTGCCTGTGTTTTCTTTGAGAAGATTTATGGTTTCAAGTCTCACATTTAGGTGTTTAATCCATTTTGAGTTTATTCTTTTTGTATGTATATGTTGCAAGAAAGTGGTCCCGTTTCATTTACTTGTATGTAGCTATCAGATTTTCCCAATACCGTTTATTGAAAAGACTATCTTTTTTCCATTATATATTCTTGCCTCCTTTGTCATAGATTAATTGACCATGTATGTGTGGGTTTATTTGTGGACTCCCTATCCTGTTCCATTGATTTGTGTCTGTTTTTGTGCCAGTACCCTACTATTTTGATTACTATAGCTTTCTAGTATATCCTGAAATCTGAGATTGTGATACCTCCAGCTTTGTTCATCTTTCTCAAGATTGCTTTGGCTATTTGGAGTCTTTTGTGGTTCCATACAAATTTTAGGATTGTTTGTTCTAGTTCTGTGAAAAATGTTGTTTGTGTTTTGATAGGGATTTCATTGAATCTGTAAGTTGCTTTGGCTAGTGTTGCCATTATAATGATACTAATTTTCCAATCCATGAGTATGGAATATCTTTCCATTTGTTTCTGTTGTCTTCAGTTTCTTTCATCAATGTCTTATAGTTTTCGCAGTATAGGTCTTTCACTTCCTTGGTTAACTTTGTTCCTAGGTATTTTATTCTTTTGGTGCATTTGTAAATGGGATTGATTTCTTAATAACTGCTTTTGCTATTTCATTATTAGTGTATAGAAATGTAACATATTTCTGTATTTTAATTTTTATTCCGTGACTTTTCTGAATTGACTTATCAGTTCTAATAGGTTTTTAGTGGAGTCTTTAGGGTTTTCCATACATAGTATGTCATTTGCAAATAGTGACAATTTTCCTTCTTCCTTAACAATTTGGATGCCTTTTATATCTTGTCTGATTGTTGCAGCCAAGACTTCCAGCACTAGGTTGAGTAAAAGTGGTAAGAATGCACATCCTTGTCTTGTTCCTAATCTTAGACGAAAAGCTTTCAGTTTTTCACCATTGAGTATGATGTTAGCTGTGGGATTTTCATATATGGCCTTTACTGTGTTGAGGAATGTTCCCTCTGCACCCACTTTGTTGAGAGGGTTTATCATGAATGTGTTTTATATTTTGTCATTTTATGCATCTATTGAATTAATCATATTTTTTTTATTTTTGCTCTTGTTAATGTAATATATCACATGGATTTGCAAATATTAAGCCACCCGTGCATCCCTATAATAAATCCCACTTGATTGTGTGATTTTTTTTTAATGTATTGCTGAATTCAGTTGCTAATATTTTGTTGAGGATTTTTGTATCTATGTTCATCAGAGATACTGCCCTATACTTTTCTTCCTTTCTAGTGTGTTTGTCTGGTTTTGGCATCAGGGTAATGCTGGACTCATAAGTTTTTCTTCCTTTTCTATTTTTTGTAATAGTTTGAGAAAAAGAGGTATAATTTTTCTTTGAATGTTTGGTATAATTCACCTGGACTTTTGTTTGTTGGGAGTTTTGTGATTAGTAATTCAATTTCATTACTAGTAATCCGTCTGTTAAATTTTCTATTTTTTCTTGGTTATCCAAATAATTGGCATATAATTTTTCATAATATTCTTTTCAGTTCTCTGTATTTCTATAGTTCTGGGGTTTTTTCTTCTCCTTCATTTCTTATTTATTTGAGTCCTCTCTTTTTCTCTTGATGAGTCTGACTAAAGGTTTATCAATTTTTTCAAAGAGCCATCTCTTAGTTTCATTGATCTTTTCTATTGCTTTTTTAGTTTCTATTTCATTTATTTCTGCTCTAATCTTTATTATTTCCTTCCTTCTACTAGCTTTGGCTTCATTTGTTCTTCTTTTTCTAGTTCCTTTGGGTATAAGGTTAAACAGTGTATTTGAGATTTTTCTTATTTCTTGAGGTAACCCTGTATTGGCTATAAACATCCTTCATACAACTACTTTTGCTGAGTCCAAAAGATTTTGGACTGTTGTATTTTTATTTTCATTTGTCTCCTGGTATTTTTTTATTTCCTCTTTGATTTCATCTTTGACCCATTCATTGTTTAATAGAATGTTATTTGCTTCCATGTGTTTGTGTTTTGTCTCCATTTTTTTCTTGTGATTTCTAGTTTCATACCATCGTGGTCAGAAAAGATTCTTGATATAATTTCATTCTTAAATTTATTGAGACTCGTTTTGTTGTCTAACATGATCTGTCCTGGAGAACATTCCATGTGCACTTTAAAAGAATGTGTATTATGCTGGTTTTGGGTGGAGTGTTCTATTTATATACCTGTTAGGTCCATCTAGCCTAATGTGTCATTCAAAGCCACTGTTTCTTTGTTGATTTCCTGTCTGTCTGGATGATCTATCCATTGATGTAAATAGGGTGTTAAAATCCCCTATTATTATTGCAGTACTGTCAATTTCTCCCTCTAGCTCAGTTAGTATTTGCTTTATGTCTTTAGGTGCTCCAGTTTTAGGAACATAATCCTTATAATGTTCTGTCGTCTTGTTGGATTGTTCCCCTTTAACATTATGTAGTGCCCTTTGTCTCTTGCTACTATCTTTGTTTTAAAATCTATTTTGTCTGATATAATATTGCTACCCTAGCTTTTTTTTTTTTTTTCCTGATTCCATTTGTGTGGAATCTTTTCCTGTCTCTTCACTTTCAGTTTCTGTGTGTCTTTAGGACTGAAGTGAGTCTATTGTAGGCAATATAAGCTGCCAAGTTTTAAAACAGTGGTATATTTTATGATAAATGGCAGCTGCAGAGAAGAGGAATATAGTACATTGTATGTAAGACTCTTTTTGAAATCAAGCACGAACCTATTAAAAGTGATTAAAGACTTATAAAGTATAATTTGTATTTTATCTTAAATCTATTACAAATCACTTATAGCAGTATAATTTTGCTATTAAAGATTTGTCTTAGGCTTTAGATTCACATAGATCTAGATTCAAATTTCAGTTCTGGGTAAATTATTCAAACTCTTTATAACTAATTATTTCCTCATTATAATATGGGATTATAACTAAACTTGTGAGAAACATAAAATGATATTTTATTGTTGCTCTAGTCCCTTGCACATGATTCATACTGAATAAATGTGAGCTGCAATAATAATAATATTTTAGATAGTTTAATATCCTCTTTATTCAATATATTCTCCAAAAGATACAAGAGAGGAATTCCTAGTACAAAATCATTCTTTAAAGCCTTCCTCTTTTCTCCTCTGCTGTTCCCAGAATATCTACCTAACGTTTTACTTTACTATTCACTGCCCTATATTTCTCAAACCACCGAAGTACATGGATCTTACTTCCTTCATATTTCTTTTAACTGTCCTTTTAAGTCCATCTGTCTCCTAGCTTATTGAAAGATTACTGATCTTCCCACTCTATTCTTGTGCCTCTCCAAACTGTTCTCCACCCTGTAGTGTTACTTCTACACAAAATAAATCTGAAATCCTTATATAAATAAAATACATATTTTTTTAAATTTTTATTTATTTATTCATTGATTCATTCATTCATTTATTTATTTATTTTTTAGAGCGAGGGAGAGCACACACAAGCAGGGGGTGAGGGGTCAGAGGAAGAGAGAGAAAGAGAATCTCAAACAGGCTCCACACTGGGCATGGAGCCTGACACAGGGCTCGATCTCATGACCCTGAGATGATGACCTGAGCTGAAATCAAGAGTCAGATCCTTAACTGACTGATCCACCCAGGTGCCCCAAAATAAATAAATTTTATAAAGTAGAAAAAACAAAACTAAAATGCTTTAAAAGTTCCCTGTGCCCTCACTGTGGCACACCAGGCTCTTTTAGGTCTGGTTTCTCATTACTTAACTACAGGAAGACTTTACAGACACACTGATCTATGTATAGTTCTCTGAATATATCATACTCCTTTTCCTATTTCATTTCCAAGCCTTTGTGTGTGGGCTATCCTTTGCCTGGAATCCCCTTTCTCCTCTTTCACCATTACTCCCTACTCACTTTTCAGGTCTTAATAGTTATTCTCAACAAACTAATCACTGTACCTGACACATAATAGGCTCTCTGAAAGTGTTCTTTGGATGGTTAAATAAGGTGCTTACTTATACTTGATTGATGAGGTGATTATATCAGATGGAGTTTCAAGTTAGAGTGACTTGCCAATTCCAGGTTGCTCCTGCTGTACCTTCTCTGTTTTAGCACCTGCTATACGCTTGCAATTATTTATTTACTTGTGTTTCCCCTATTAACCTAGGAGTATTTTTGGAGACAGAGAATAATTTTTCACATTTATATTTCAGTGTCTAGAATAGTAGTTGCCACACAGTAAACACTTAGTAAATGTTTAATGAATAATTCCTTTGAGAGGAGTCTGCTTAAATAAATTCTTTCAAATTTTTAACAGTTTGATTACGGTTTAACTTGCATGCCATGAAAGTCTTCCATTTTGATTATCAGTGTAGATAGAGTTCAGTGAGTTTTAGTAAAGTGTGATACAGTTGTGCAAGCAGGACCACAATCCCAATTTTGGAATACTTCCATTAACCCACAAAGTTTCCTCATGCCCATAGGTAGTCTGCACTCATACCCCCAGCACCAGACAACCACTAATCTACTTTTGTTTTAATTGGTGGTTTAATATGATTTACAGATTTTTTTTTATCCTGTCTGCTGTGTTTTCATTTTTTTGATGGTTTCCTTTGCTGTACAGAAGCTTAATTTAATGTAGTCCCACTTGCTTATTTCTGCTTTTGTTGTCCATTATTTTGTTGTTGCTGTTATTATTTTTTGTTGGTATATAGAAACACAACCAGTTTTTCTGTGTTTATATTGTGCCCTGTAGCTTCCCCAGATTCACTCATTGTTATATCTTGTGGATCCTTTGAGGTTTTTTTCCATATAGTTCCATATCTGGAAATAGAGATAGTTTTATTTCTTCCTTTTAATTTGAATACCATTAATTTCTTGTCTTATCTAATTGCTCTGGCTAGAAGTTCCAGTACCGTGTTGAATAGCAGTGGTGACAGTGGGCATCCTTGTCTTGTTCTTGAACTTAGGGGAAAAGTTTTCACCATTGAGTATGATGTTAGCTCTAAATGCCCTTTATCAAGTTAAGAAAGTTCCTTTCTATTCATAGACTTTTGAGAAATTGTATCAAGAGTGTTGGATTTTATAAGATGCCTTTTCTGTACCACATGAGATGATCATGTGGGTCTTCGTTCTTTGTTTTATCACTGTGATGTATTACCTTAATTGATTTTCGTATGTTGTGTCACCCTTTCATTCCTGGCATAAATCCCACTTACTCATGGTGTATAATCATTTTAATATGCTGTTGGATTTTGTTTCTTGGTATTTTGTTGAGGAATTTTGCAACAATAAGCATAAGGAATATTGATCTATAACATTCCTTTGATGTCTTTATCTGACTCTGGTATCACGGTAATTATGGCCTCATACAATGAGCTAGAAAGTGTTCCCTCTTCTTTTATTGTTTTAAAGAGTTTGAGAATTTGGTGTTAATTCTATAAATTCTAGTAAAATTCACCAGAGAAGCCATCTACTTTGACTTTTTGTACCTAGAAAGTTTTTGATTAATGATTCAATCTCTTGACTTATTATTATAGGTTTGATGAGGTTTTCTATTTGTTCTTGAGTCAGTTTAGGTAATTTGTGTGTTTTAGAGTTGATCTTTCTAAATGAAAAAGAATTTTTTCATTTATCAAGATTATCAGATTTTGTTCAAACTGTTTTCTTATACTGCTTTTTATTTCTCTGAAGGCAGAAGCCTTTTTCTGTTTCTCAGACTCTGAGGTCAGTTTTCCTGTCTTGAAGTTGACTGTTTCTTCTTCCTAATCACGTCTAATGTTGAGCTCCTCTAGTGAACTTTTCATTTCAATCATTGTACTTTTCAGTTCCAAAATACCTATTTGGTTCCTTTCTGTAATCTTTTTATTGATATCCTCAACTTATTTTTACATCATTTCTCTAATTTCATTTACTTCTTTGTTGGGTTCTTTTAATTTTTTAATTTTTTGTTTTTAGTTTTGTTTTTTAGGACTTTGAACATATTTAAGACATTTATTTTAAAGTGTTTGTCTACTGAGTCTGTGTAGGTTTCCTTCAGAATGATTTCTGTCCAATACTTTCATTTCTTGGAATGGGCTGTCATTTCCTGTTTCTTTGTATGCTCTGTGATTTTTTGCTGTAAACTGGGTATTTGAGTATTACAATGTGGTAACTCTGGAAATCAGATTCTTACCCTTTCCCAGAGCTTTAGTCTGAAGCATGCCGTTTATTTAGGTACTTTTCCAAACCTTTCCACAAAGACTGTATTCCTCGTCATGTACACTCACTGAAGTCTCTATAGCTTTACCTCATGTTCCTCTAATGTTTGACAGAGATGTCCTTGAATACCAGTAGCTTAGGAAAAACAAAAACAAAAACAAAAACAACAGTCTTTGCATATTGACCCTATGCTGGATCATTCCTTCAGAACTTAGCCAGGATTCTACTGAGTCTATGGAACAACCCACAGTGAAAACTTGGGATTATTTCAGATCATTCTAAGATATGTGGCTTTCTAAATCAGTCACCTTTCCCATCCCTAACTCAGGTACTTTTACATTTCATAAAGACTGTCCTTCAGATTTTCCTCCCATGACTTAGGCAGCCACTTATGTCTAGCCCCACACATCTGAGGGCCTTGCAGTGTTTTTGAGCAGTGCCCACTGCTTTTCTGGCCTGAGTTTCATGTTAAACAAAAAAACACAAGCAGCTTGCATCTGTCTCTCAGGGAACCCTTAGACAGGTTAAAATAGACATATACAATAATTTGCAAATCAGATCTGTTCTTCACTCTGTATTCAGGGTCTCACACTGCAAATACAAATCATCACTGTTTCAGCACTGCTGTCACACTGAGAGGGATAGGGCAGGGACAAGTAGAAATGCCACAATTTTTACTGCCATTTTCAACCTGCCTTTTTTTTAAATCAGAGTTTGCAAAGCACTTCAGTGGCTCAGTCAGTTAAGAGTCCAACTCATGATTTTGCCTTGGATCATGATCTCATGAGGGTCATGAGATTGGCCCCCAGGCCAGACTCCATGCTGGGCATGGAGCCTGCTTAAGATTCTCTCTCTCCCTCTCCCCCACCCTTGTCCTCTCTCTATCTCTCTAAAATAACTAACTAACTAACTAACTAAATAAATAAATAAATAAATAAATAAATAAAATCAGAGTTTGCTTGGCTGCTGTCAACCTTTGACTGTTTTCAGAGTTCTGACAAAGTTCTTTCTGTAAGTTCTGCTTGTGGTTATTTTGTTTCTTTGGTTGATTAGAGTTTCTTGTTTGATTTTAAGTATGCCTGTAAGGGAACAAGAGCCTGGAGGTGCCTAGCCTGCCATTTTGTTGATGTCACTTGTTCTACTTTGTCTTGATAGTTTTGCCTATTTTAGAAATTATATATAAATGGGACCATACCATATTTCTGGCTTTTTACAGTTAACATCATGTTTCCAAAGTTCTTTCATGTTGTAGTATGTATCGGTAACTTGATCCTTCTTATTGCTTAGCAGGATTCCATTGCCTGAGTATACCATACTTTGTCACCCACTGACAAACATTTCAGAATGTTTTCAGTTTGGAGCTATTATGAATAATACTGCTATGAAAACTTTGTTAAAAAACTCTGTATAGACATATGGCTTCATTTTTCCATGCTTATTAACTAAGAGTAAAATTACTAGGTCTGTATGGTAAGTATATGCTTAACTTTTATGAAGTTGCCAAACTGTTCTCCAAAGTGGCTATAGCTTTAAGTTATTAGCAACAGTGTATGGGAATTCCAATTTCTCCACATCCTTGTCAACATTTAGTATTGTGATTCTTTTTTGTTATAAATCATTCTGTTATAATCATCCTGTTGAGGGTATATTAGTATCCTGCTTTGCCTATTATTTGCATTTCCAAATGACTAATGATGCTGAGCATTTTTTTTGTGTTTACTTGCCATTTGTATATTTTCTCTAATTAAATATCTATTCCAATTCTTCATCCATTTTTATAAAAATTGGTTGTCTGTCTTATTAAGTTGTAGGACTTCACCGTATATTATCAACACAAGTCTTACTTCAGATACATGATTTAAAAATCTTTTCTCTTTAGCCTGTGGCTTATCTTTCATTTTCCTAATAGAGTCTGTTGAAAAGCAAAAGTTTTAAAATTTTCTGAAATCCAGTTTATCAGATTTTGCTTTTATTCATCATGCTTTTAGCGTCATATGTAAGAAATCTTTGCCTAAGCCAAGGACAGAACAATTTTCTCCTGTGTTTTCTTCTATAAGTTTTCTAATTTTACCTGTTACATTTAGGTCTGTGATTCATTTCAAGTTAATTTTAAATACGTTCCTGAGTGTTATATGTAATCAACATGTATTTTTTCTCATCTCAGAACAGTGGATTATTTAGAATATTTTCTAATCCTAATATTTGTGTGTAAGAGTAGTATCATAGTATCATAAAATACAACCTGTTTGAGAGATTATACTAATATTGACTGATGATTATTCCTATAGTTCAGGGTGAGGAGGAAGCTGCAGAAGTTCTTAGTTGTCAGAGTTGAAATTACATAGACTCAAGTGTCAGCATTATACTCTGACAGTTCTTCACCCACATAAAGATACATAATTTGCCTGGAAACATGGTTTCAAGAAATGAATCATACATTTAAAAAAAAAATCTCTGAAATTACTTGGTCTGGGACTTTTTTTTAAAGCTCATTCCCCCTAGATTCAAGTGTTTACTTAATATAAAATGAAATGTATTTCCTGTAACCATAAATCTTCATATAGGGAAATAACATCATTTATCAAGAAACTAAGAAAAAATATACTCCTGTGTTAAGGAGAGGGTCTTTGGATGGGAGTAACATTAGTGGATTTCATTGTCTTAGCAAAATCAGTAATTAACCAAATTAAATGGAACACAATTAAAATCCTCTTCACATACTAACACTGTTGTTTTACATACCTACTAGTGGGCCAATATAACGATGTGGCGAATGCTATGTCTTAAATGCTACTGGAAATATCTAATAAGATACAGCTTAATCTACAGTGAAGTCATGTAGATGTGGGTTTCGCAATTGGTGACTTTTAAAAACTCAATTTGAGCCATTGGGATTTTCAAGGTTTAATATTGCTTAGTAAATACCCAGTCAGTGGTAAAGAATACATTTTTTTTTCCTGTTCCAGGAGCACAGTAAAGAGGGCCAATCCCTTAAAGCAATAAGGAGCTCTCATGTCCACTCAGCTTGTTTTGTAGATTAGAAAATTGAGTATATGAGCTAAAGTAACTTGCCTATGGTTCTGAAGTCAGACAATTTTTGGTATTAATCTCGCCTCCTCCCCTAACTATATAAACTTATGAAAGTTACTTGACCACCTTATATTGTGGTTAATAAATACAGTGTTAATATGCTTTGCTCAGTGAAATATTTTAGAACGCATGTTCATATTTCTTACACCTGAACTGATCACCTCAGAATAAGGTAAAGTCATATTCAAGAATGTATTCTTCATTACTGTCCCTCCCTTAAAATCCAGAGAAAAACATTATTCCCCAGCTGTTTGCCAGGTCTCTAATTATGATTGAACCTTTGAAAAATGTCAGTTTCAATAAGGGAAGGAGACAGTCTTGGATAATAAACTTAGACTTAATTTCAAACCCCAGGTTTACCTGCTACTTACTGGCTTTTTGCTTAGATGATTAATATCACCAAGGATCATTGTTCTCAACTGTAAAATAAGATAATATTTTTATGGGTTTTTTTCAGAATTAAATGTGATAGTATACATAAAAGATCCTCTACTAGGACTTAGCAGATGTTAAGGGATTATTTGTTCTCTTCCCCCATCCACTCCAGGGCATACCCTTCCTTTGTATCACAGTGGGAAAAAAGATGAGAACTGCAGCTTTAGGCTTGGTGTTTTTATTTTTTTCAATGTTTATGAACATAATTTGAATAATTGTAAATGTGATCATAAATGATGTTTCAATTGTTTCACAGATGAATAACCCTTTTCAGTCGCTCTGGTACCTTTAACTAAATGGTGCTCTTATGGAGAAGGTTGTTGGAAAGATGATGTCAATATTCTGATGTTGTACAGTGACTTATGCCTAACAAATTGAATGATTAGCTGGTTCTGACTGTTTCCAAATAGAGGCTGCATGGTTGAAGGAACATGTGACTGGAGTCAGGTCTCAGCCCTTCCTCTCCATGTGCTACTGGAAAAACAATGTAATCTTTCTGAGACTTAATATTCCCATCTGTAAATGATAGAGGTAAAGGACATCATTTCTATAGCCCTTTGTATTTATAACATTATATAATTTTAAATCAGTGAGAAATTAATCTAGTCAAGCTGATTGTTATATCCTGTTGACTGATTATTTAAAATAAAGGGATTAATAATTAGGAAAATATGTAAATTAAACACCAGGGTTATGAGGGCTCTTTATACCTCTTATTAGGTAGAATATTTTACTTTTAACTAATGCCCAGGACATAATTAGAGATCACAATTACTATAGAATTCATTGTTCAGTTCACTTTCCTTATGAACTTAGCGACTAGATAAAGTTTGATTTCCTATTTCTCCTTTGAAAAGGATGGATAATAAAGATTTTAATCTTGAAAGTGAGTATCTTGTGAGAGTAATGGTTTTACCACTGTTACCAGTTTTTATTTCGTCTTTCCCCATCCTTCTGACAAGACGTTCACAGACAACCAGTGAAACAAAATTCAACCAGAACCAGAACAAGCCAGCACTGTTTGAGACATTCCATATAGAAGAATCGTTTATTAATATTATAAGGTGGGAAAATGAACTTCTTAAAGACAGGGAGCCAAGACGTGAAAGCTTGATGTCCTTATAACTTCTTCAGTATTAATAAAGATGCATATTTGGTTGTTTAATAGCTGTCCTAAATAAATTGTGGTCTTCAATGGAAATTATAACTACTCCATAGTTGTGAAGGGAATTAAAGATGTTTATCTTCTGAGAAAAGTGCTTATTAGCTCATTGATTATACAACCAGATGACTAAAATCCTCTAAGATACTTTTTTCATGAAAATTTCAAAATTAGCGTGCTAGACTTTATTTTTCAGAAGAATATTTCATATTAGTCTACATATTTTTGAAACTTACCTTTTATTAATACTTCTAAACTACCCATGTCTAATTAAAATATTGCCAGTTATAAAAGAATCTCAAATGTGAATCTCCCAAAGATACATATTTTAATGAAAGACAAGTCTAGGCAGAAGTTGTAAGATAACCCTAATTAGTGGTTATTGTCAACGTTCATGTTAAGTTAAGCTAAGTTTTGAACCCAAGTTCTTGTGACACCTGAGCCTATGCTATTAAACTATACTGTGACCTTAGTGAAAGTGGACTGTGGATGGCATTTTTTAAAAAAGATTCTATTTATTTATTTGACAGAGAGAAAGAGAGCTCAGGCAGGGAGAGCAGCAGGCAGAGGGAGATGGAGAAGCAGGCTCCCCGCTGAGCAAGGAGCCCTATGCAGGGCTGGATCCCAGGACCCTGAGATCATGACCTGAGCCACAGGTAGAGGCCTAACTGACTGAGCCACCTAGGGGCCCCTATGCATGGCATTTTTTTTCAATTGTTTTTTCTGTAAAACACCACTGGGTAGAATGCATCTTTTTTTAGATGTATTTAAATTCATTTTAGTTAACATATAGTGTATTATTACTTTCAGCAGTAGAATTTAGTGATTGACCAGTTGTGTATAACATCCAGTGTTCATTACATCAAGTACCCTTAATGCCCATCACTCAGTTACCTCAGCCCCGTACCCACCGCCCTCCAGCAATCCTCAGTTTGTTCCCTGTATTTGAGTCCCTTATGGTTTGCCTCCCTCTCCGTCTTTAT
Source organism: Ursus maritimus (assembly GCF_017311325.1). NCBI lineage: Eukaryota > Metazoa > Chordata > Mammalia > Carnivora > Ursidae > Ursus > Ursus maritimus. Next base: position 6,132,454 of record NW_024424341.1, on the reverse strand, counting down.
CTTATTTTATTTTTCCTTCCTTTCCCTATGTCCATCTGTTTTGTTTCTTAAATTCCACATATGAGTGAAGTCATATGAAATTTATCTTTCTCTGACTGATTTCACTTAGCATAAGACACTCTAGGCTCATCCACATCCTTGCAAATAGCAAGATTTCATTCTTTTTGATGGCTAAGTAATATTCCATTGTATATGTCTATCACACCTTCTATATTCATGGACATCTGGGCTCTTTCCATATTTTGGATATTGTGGACAATAGAATAGGTATTGGTTCTTCTTTAAATGTTTGATAGAATTCCCCCGAGAAGCCATCTTGCCCTGGGCTCTTGTTTGTTGGGAGATTTTTGATTACTGATTCAATTTCTTTGCTGGTTTTGGGACTGTTCAGGTTTTCTATTTCTTCCTGTTTCTGTTTTGGTAGTTTATATGTTTCTAGGGATTTATCCATTTCCTCCAGATTGCCCAATTTGTTGGCATATAATTGCTCATAATATTCTCTTATAATTGTATTTCTGGGGTGTTGGTTGTGATCTTACCTGTTTTATTAGTGATTGATAAGTCTGGCTAGAGGTTTATCAATCTTTTTAATTCTTTCAGTATACCAGCTCCTAGTTTTGTTGATCTGTTCTCCTGCTTTGTTTGTTTTTTTTAATTTCTATACCATTGATTTCTGCTGTAATCTTTATTATTTCCCTTCTTCTCCTGGTTTTAGGCTTTCTTCGCTGTTCTTTTTCTAGCTCCTCTAGGTGTAGGATTAGGTTGTATATTTGAGACTTGTCTTGCTTCTTGAGGAAGACCTATATTGCTATATACTTCCCCCTAAGGACTGCCTTTGTTGCATCCCAAAGGTTTTGAAATGTCATGTTTTCATTTTCATTTGCTTCCATATTTTTTTTAAAGACTTTATTTATTTATTTGACAGAGAGAGAGACAGCCAGCAGGAGAGGGAACCCAAGCAGGGGTAGTGGGAGAGGAAGAAACAGGCTCCCAGCGGAAGAGGCCTATGCGGGGCTCGATCCCAGGACCCCGGGATCACGCCCCGAGCCAAAGGCAGACGCTTAATGACTGAGCCACCCGGGCGCCCCATGCTTCCATATTTTTTTTTCATCCTTTAATTTCCTGGTTGCCCCACTCAGTCTTTAGTAAGATGTTGTTTAGCCTCCATGTAATTGTGGTCTTTCCAAATTTTTTCTTGTGGTTGTCTTGAAGTTTCATAGCATTTTGGTCTGAAAGTATGTGTGGTATGAGCTCAGTCTTTTTGTACCAGTTGAGTCTTGATTTGTGACCCAGTATGTGATTTATTCTGGAGGATGTTCCATGTGCACTCGAAAAAAAAGTGTGTTCTGCTTCTTTAGGATGGAATGCTCTGAATATATGTTAAGTCCATCTTCTGCTTACCTGATCTGTCCTTTGCTGTGAGTGGGGTGTTAATGTCCCCTGCTATTATTGTATTATTATCAGTGGGTTGCTTTAAGTTAGTTATTAATTGATGTATATGTTTGACTGCTCCCAAGTTAGAGGCCTAAATACTTACAAGTGTTAGATCTTTTTGATGGATAGACCCCTTGATCATGATATAGTATCCTTCTTCATCTCTTATTACAGTCTTTAGTTTAAAATCTAGTTTGTCTGATATATATATATATATATATATATAGTTACTCCACCTTTCTTCTGATGTCCATTAGCATGATAAATGGTTCTCCACCCCCTCCCTTTCAATCTGGAGATGTCTTTGGGTCTAAAATGAGTCTTTTGTAAGCAGCATATAGATGGTCTTGTTTTTTTATCCGTTCTGATACCCTATGTCTTTTGATTGGAGCATTGAGTCCATTTACATTCAGAGTAATATTTTTTGCAGAGCTGGTTTAGTCATCATGAACTCCTTTAGTTTTTACTTCTCTTGGAAACTCTTTATCTCTCCTGCTATTCTGAATGACAGCCTTGCTGGATAGAGTATTCATAGCTGTATATTTTTCCCATTTAGTATGTTGAATATATCATGACACTTTTTTCTGGCCTGCCAAGTTACTGCGGACAGATCTGCTGCTAACCCTATGTGTCCACCCTTGTAGGTTAAGGACTTTTTATCCCTAGCTGCTTTCAGAATTCTCTCTTTATATTTGTATCTTCCAGTTTTCACTATGATATGCCATTGTGTTGACCTGTTTTTGTTGATTTTGATGGAGTTCACTCTGCCTCTTGGATTTATATGCCCATATCTTTCCCCAGATTAGGGAAGTTCTTAGCTATAATTTGTTCAAATAAACCTTCTACCCTTTTTTCTTGCTCTTCTCCTTCTGGGACTCCTATGATATGAATATTATTTCACTTTATGGAATTGCTGAGTTGCCTGAGTCTGTATTCATGATCTAATAGTTTTCTTTCTCTCTCTCTTCAACTTTATTATTTTCCATAATTTTATCTTCCATATCACCTATTCTCTTCTCTGCTACTTCAGTCTTCATTGTGATTATATCCAGTCAGTTTTGCATCCCAGTTATAGCATTTTTATTTCAGCCTGTCTAGTTTTTAGGTCTTTTATATTTGCAGCTAAGAGTTTCTCTTCTATCTTCTATGCTTTTTCCAAGTCCAGCTAGTATTCTTACGACCATTATTCTAAATTCTTGTTCAGATATATTGCTTATATCTGTTTTGCACGAGTCCCTGGCTTTCATATCCTTCTGACCTTTCTTTTGGGGAGAATTCCTCTGTCTTGTTATCTTGGCTAAGTTTTTGTCTTTTGTGTATTATGGAATCTTGTTATGTGTCCTGCACCTCAGAGTACTGCTGTATTTAAAAGAAGTCATACACTCTCCAAAGCCTGGACATTGAGGAAATGTTTCTGATGCTATGCTGTTTGCACTCTGCTGTTGTGTTTTGGCTACTCTTTCCCACAGATCAGTCCTCACAGAGTTCCTCCTTACTTGGACCTCTATGTAGGTGTTCTTTGATCTGTTTGTTAGAATAAGCCTGGTGGGGTGGGGGGAGCCTGATCCAAAATAAAGAGTTAAGAAAAAGGAATGAAAAAAAAAAAAGAAAGAGAGAGAAGTAAATGAGAAAGCATACTAATAGAACCTTTTAAGCTTAACACCCTACTTATTTTTCACTATGTTAAGCTTTTCTTTGATTCCAAAGAAAATAAAAGGAATAAAGAAAAAAAATAAAATTCAGCCTTGTCCTTTTTTACCAGAGCTGAAGGGATGTTCTGAAGCACTGCTCAGTAGACTCAGTGCATCCAGCATACTGTCTCTGCTCTTCTTCTGGGGAGAGGCCTGCTGTGCTGGCTCAGAGTCTGTCTTGCCCCTGTAAAAATGCACTTGCCAAGTACAGGAGGTGTGGTGTTTAATATAAGTGGCTCCTACCTCCACTGGGGCCACTGTGCTGCTCTTTCATGTCCCACTATGTTGGTGGTGAGGGTAAAATGGTAGCACCCCACTCTCTCATCCCCGGACAGGAGCTCTCACCTCCCCCCAACCTCCCCGCTGTTCAGGAAATCCTCACAGAACAGCAAGGGCTGTCCAACACCACAAGTCTCCTGAGTGTTGTCTTTGTCACAGTTTGTCACAGCTGGGATTCAAAACTCCAAATCTTGAAGGAGCTAGCACAGCGAGGATCCACTCCCTCCTCAGGATTAGAGTCTTGCTGCACTGTGACTAGTGACCTTTGTCCTAAAAAACAGTCCCACGCCTGTTCGGTGCATGGAATCTATGGTGTGGCACCAGGAAAAGCAGTGTCCTACTTATCCACCCTCTGTGTGCACCTTCGTGCGCTGCAGATGAAAGGCCATATTTTGGCGCCTACAGGGTCTTTTGTACTTGAAGAGGCAACAATATAACCTTTTCCAGGTGTACTCCAGGAAGGGGAACGATCCCTCCCAGTGCAACTCAGGAGATCTCTACACCAGTTTGTGCGCACTCCCGGACCAGAGCCCTCCTTCTCCCCAGGAGTGTGAACCAAACCTCTGGTGAATGTCTCACACTTCCAAAACCTCAGAGATTGAGCTCCACACACTGTTTGCAAAAATATCCTGCAACACTCAATTCTCCTGGCTCCCCAGTCTGTGGTCCAGAGAGGTTTTCTTCTTGTGTGAACACGATGCCACTCTCTCTCAACCCCTTTATCTTTCCTTTTCCTTTCCCTGCGGAAAGGGTTCCCTCGCCTCTGCCACGTGCAGTTTTTCTCTCCCCCAGTTCACTTCCATGCATCTCCCACCTGCCACACTGTCTCCCTCCAACCGTGGAGATCCTTTTTCCAATCCTCAGATCGATTTCCTTGGTGTTCCAAGTGATCTGACCTTAATGCAGCTGTGTGCAAGGGACAAGGAAAGCCCAGGGTACCCCTATTTCTCCACTATCTTAACTCCTATGGATAGCATTTTAGAATGTCATGGAATCTAGCCTTCTCATTTTACAGATGGAAAAACTGAATTGGCCAAGCACTTTAGTAACTAAACAATCTTAAAAGCAAAAACTTTCCCATTCTACTACACCCAAACATGTCTGCATATCCCAAGAATTCTGTGGGACAACTTTCATCGTATGCATTTTCTGATCTCTGCCCAAATATAAAATACTGGGTTGTTAGCATTTATTTAAAGCTTTTGTATATAAAGATTTTATTAAATAAACTAACTTTACTTGTACTATCATTGTTTGCTTCCTTACTCTTATCAAAACAAGAGTTTGAGTGATTTTGCTGCCTTTTTGCAAGTGTGGATTTTCATGTTTAAATGCATTTTGTTCTTTTGATGTGAAGGCCTTATTTTGGTTGCAGAATTGTATTGACAGGAAGTGACTAGCAGCCACCTTTCCCTACTCAATGCAACAGACATTAATAAATTTACAAAGCAAAAAATAGGATTTTGTTTCAGCTTCTTGTTTATTTTTAGAATTCAGATTATAGGTTGACTTAGCTGATAATCTGTCTTGATAAATTACTTTATTACTAGGATTAAAGACCTGAAAGAAAAATTTTAATCTCTTTCATTTAAATGAGCTAATTTTAAAATGATCCCCCACACACAATTTCATGTTATATTGGGAGCACTCTGAAATAAATAAATAGAGAAAGTAATAAATACTCTTTATTCAACATAGTGGAAAATAAGGAGGGTGTTAAGCTAAGCTAATCAGTTATGAACAAGTAGAATCGACTTTTTCTGGTATGTTACCAACATGGTTTTAAATAATATATGATTTGATATTTAAAGATATATTCAAAAGTTTTAAAGCATTTTTAATAGGAATATTTCTCTTCATTTTATATGATGCATGAACATTATGGAAAAATTTTTACTATACCCATACGTAGTTAAATAAATGTACAGTGTTCATTTTTGGTAATGAAAAATAAGAATTATAATTTCACAGCATATTTGCTAATTAATATAAAATAATAGGTACAGAGTTGTGGATTTAATCATAAGAATCTTAAAAATAACATTGAACTTTCCTCCCTTCACCCTCCTCATAGATTCAGATGTAAAATAAACAAGACCATTACCATGCACAATGTTTAGGAGACATTTCCACTCTCATGTACCTACTGGTGATGGAGCTGGAATTAGGCCTCTTTACCCTATTACATCCTTCTCACCAGAATAGTTGGTTTTTACCTCTGTTCACATAGTAGAGCAAGGAAAACTGAGAACAGAAAATGGAATAGGCCATGACTTTTATAAAATTCTTAATAAGGAAAAAAAAATCATTAACACGTAGTAGTCAAAGAATCAGTATATTCAGCAAACAGAAAGCATCAGCAGATAAGTATCCTGGAGACATTAAAGCCTAATAGACATTTAGGTATTGAAATGACAAAAAATATTTTATCATCAGTAAAAACAAATAATAGAATTGACAAGAGAAATCTGTCATTATGAAAGTCTTATTTCATGACTGTCTACTCACAAAGCGTAAATATATATAAAAACAAATTTGGCTCACTTTATGTATTTTATCCAGCATTACCATGTCTGATAGTAACCAGCAGCATCTTAAGGAATTATAATTTTTTCTTTTGATCATATTCATATTCTTTGACAATATGTGTTTCTTATTGGTGAAATTGTTAAGGCCCTGGCACTTTGGAGACTCGTCTTTAATCACATAACTATGTTAATACTATGTTTATATGAACACAATTAAAAACCAACCTGTGTGCTATTCAACGTCTGAAACAAAATTAAGTAAGCTGATGTATGTATTCATAATTTTGTTATTTAAAAATGAATATTTTAAAGAAATTAAGTTTATACCTTTGACATGATAATGTGATATTCTTTTTTTCTCATTTTTTAAAAATATAGCAGCTGTTTCTCATTGTCATGCTTTGGTTTATGAACTTTTTTTTAAAGCTAAAGAAATTAAATATTTTCATTCATGCCCTCTTTTTTAATATATTTCACCATTTTGCAAGTCTGAGCTTTATTTTCTTAAAAAGTCTAATCTGGCTATTGTAATAGGTTTTGTATCAGATTCAATTTATTTCTGTGTCAATAATTTCTCTTATGTTAATGATGTGTTCTGAAAAATATAAAGTAGATATACTTCATATATTACAATGGAAATAAGAAGGAAATGGATTTTTGGTAAATGTTTTTTTATTTCAGCATGTGTATTTCCAGCTTTATATTAATAACCACAAGAAATGTAGTTTAATATGTGCATACATTATCTGTCATGTGTCTTACATGCCTCTTGACAAATGTGATGGGGAAGCTGTTGCTTCTGCTTATATTCTGGGTCTATTTTAGCAAGAAATTCAATTTTAAAAGCCCTCTACAGAAATCTTTCAGCCTTGGGTTACCCATGTTAAAAGTTAAATCCTTGAATTCTATTTAGAACCTTCTAACATTAATTAGTTGTGTGACTTGTGGTATTTATATCTTGCGCATGCTATAGCCATCCATGAGTAAATTTTCCAGATGGTGGAAGGAGTCATTTTGACTTATTCCCCGTTCGAGCTGTCATGACATGTTCTACTCTGTAATTCAGAAATTACTGATTTATTTTTGTTATTGAACTCAAGAGTTCCAGGTTATAGTTCTAAATATTCAGCCATTCTACTTAATTTTTTTTTTCTCCATCTATGGAGTAACATTCATCAAATTCTAAATTACTTTAATTTTTCATGACCAAATGTTTCAGTGTTTCCTACTGTAAGCATTAAGTGCGTCCTGGAAGTGAGAACTCTGAAGAAAAATCAGTCTGTCCTTCTAGGAGTTACACATTTTTCTTTACTCTATTGCCTACCTACTAAGCACAGTATACCACTGTCCTAAGTATACACAACATGCCATAGTGGTAGAGGATATATAGAGAGATAATATACTCCATTGTGGTTATTTACTTTTTTACAGTATTTCCCATATTCTTTCCCCCACAGTTAATCCTCACAATGACCCTTTGCAGTAGCCAAATTATGTTCCCTTTGATCATTTTACAGATAAAAATCATAAAGAGATAATGAGTTTCCTGAAAACTGGATCATTCACTAGTTGGTATGGGACAACTGGATTTATCTATCTCTAAAAAAGTGCAGTAGGATCATAACTCATAGCTTAAGCCAAAATAACTTCTAGGTGAATCAAAGACCTAAAAGCAAAAATAATATCCCCAACTACTGTGAATTTCAAAGGTCTTATAACTTATAAGGAAAAACCTAGATGCTACAAAGAAAAATATTAATAAATCACAAACAGAAGAACAATTTTCTTAATGTAGAATGGACTCCTGCAAATTGGCAGGAAAAAGACCAACAACATTTTAATAAGAAAACTAAAAATTAAAACCACAATGAAATACCATTTTCACTTATCAGAGTGGCAAAAATCAGAGTATTTGGTAATTCACTTATTGGTGCAACCTCTCAAAGTATAGAGCTGTGGTTGAGGGCTTCCTGCAACTCTTTCAGGGCGTCCATAAGGTCAAAACTATCTGCATAATAATATTAAGATCCAGTTGGCCTTTTTCACAGTGTTGGGCGCTAGCTCTGATAAGGTAAAAGCAATGGTGAGTGAAGCCGCATGCCATTTAGCACAAACCAGAGCAGTAGCACTTTATTAGCATGCATTGTATTCTTCACCATTATACACTCATAGTGTTAAAATAAGAAAGAGGAAGAAGGAAACAAGAAAAATAGTTTCACTTAAGAAAACTCAATGAAGCAGTGAAAAATAATTTTATTAGATCTTGACTCTTGAGTACACACCTTTTTAATACTCTGTCAGGAAATAAGTACATAAAACTTTTCTGCTGCACAGAATATCGTGGTTTTCTTGATGAAAAGCACTAGGGCAATTGGATTGTAAGCTGAACTAACCACTTTTTTTTTTTTAATGTAGCACCATTTTTTACTTGAAAGAACAACTGACAAACTATGGTTATTCGCATTGGGGTTTGGTAGACATTTTCTCTAAAATGAACAAAATGAAGTTGTCTCTTCAAGATAACAATTGATAGGAAGGTGCCAATGATAAAATTTAATATCTCAAGCAAAAATTGGGAGTTTAGAAAACTGTAATCTGCTACTATGAACTGACAGCTTCCCAATTCGTAAAGACCTTTTTGATGAGATTGATGGTGATATTAACAAATGGAAATTTTTGATACTGTGTAATGAAATATTTCAACATTTGGAAAATCTGTATAACTCAGTGAATCAGTATCTTCCAAATGTTTTGATGTGTGGTTTTACAAAGTCATGCAATGGTAAAATATCTATTCAAAATGCAAAATTGATTACTAGATTTTAATTAAGAGTAGGAAAACTTCATTCTACGTCTCTGGATTTTTCATTGTGGCTAAGCTTTAAGAAATTACCATTTGTTGAGTTTTGTGGTAGTATGGAAGAAGATCCAGAGTTATCTGAAAAAACTATTAAAATACTTCTTCCAGCTATACATTTTCACATTTGTCAGCCAAAACAACAGATTGAGTACAAAAGCAGCATGAAAATCCAGCTTCTTTCTGTTAAAGCAGGTAATGCCACTCTTCTTGCAAAACGTTTTTGTTTTGGAAAATAGTTATTTTTCATGAAAATGTTATTTGTGCTTATATGTAGATTTATGGTTGTTATTTTAATAACACTTTAGCTTTTATGCCTAGGGAAGAAAATAGTTTCAGAAAAATAAATTTCACATGAATCAAAGGCCCAAGGCTAGGAACTAATATTCATTTAAGCAAATTCTCTAAGAAATAATGTGACTATGAAGAAGTCATGCTGAATGAGGGACCAGTCTATGAACTTGGAAACTTTCCTTAAAGAAGTCCCAGGAATTAATAACTTTGTACTTAAAATTTCTTTTGGGTGTGAAGTTGGACTCTCAGAGAGCTTTTCTATTACTTCCCCTAAATATCAAAAAATAGCACTTAGGAAGAGCACAAGGAAGACGTTCTCTGATAAAGTTCTCCATTTCTGTGACCATATCTATAAAATATTGCTGATAATTTATACTAAAAGGCATGATTATGAATTATCACATGAGTTTGTTATATGTTTATTAGATGGTTATTTGCCAGCATTAAATATCAGCTAAGTCACAGTTGAAATAATTGTAGGAAACAGAAAGCTATTTGGAAGAAAGGAAACTAGGAGAAAATAAAAGTGTAAATCAGAATCTAATCTGAGTATTTTGCCATTGGGTAAAAATGAAGGGCAGAGACTTAGTAATGGTCTTCTAATTGGTCCCCCCATTAATTTGCAATAAAATGGTTTGGCTTTTAATGAGGTCTATGATATTCCTAGAGCCTGCTTATAAATCACATTTTGCATTTAATTCATTCTTACTTGGCTAGCTCTTTTTTTTTTATTTATCTTTAACCATGATATATGTTTATGCCCTTGAAAAGCCTTTTCCTTTCCAAGTATTCCTGCCTAGAGTTGCACCTCTCTCTCAGCTTCTTTCTCAGTAGTCCAAATCCATAAACTGTCAAAGCACAGATGTTCTCCATACTTTCCGTTATTAATTCAACTATTTTATTTAATGTTTTACTCCTCTATGTAAGGGTTTATTACCACAAATGATATTAATCGTAAGGATTGTAAGTAATTAAACCATGAAATTAAATGAAAGAAATTTATTTTTCACTCTGCTGCACCTCTTATCTTCCCTTGCTGAGGTGAGCTTCCATTGCCTAGATTTTCAGCCCACTTAGCCTAAAATTATTTTTTCCCTTTTGAATATATTACTGAAGACAGGATAGGCTTGTTAAGATTCTGTGTTTTCTTAATATGTAAGCCTGCACATGGAAGACTGTTTCTCTACTGCCAATCCTTATTATCTCCTTCAAACTGAAGGCACTTACCTCAGACATACATTATATGTTAAACCATAGCAAATAAATCAGTGAATGAAACAATACAAAATTTAAAATCTAAATGACTATTCCACTGTGCACGTCACTGTAGAGATTTAACTCTAGGACATCAAAATCTGTAAACCCCATCAGGTAAGGGGCAGTAGGTAGGAGAGACCATTAGAGGAATTGATTCCAGGTTCTTCAGTAACCTCATGTCTGAAGGTCTTTGCAAAACATTGTGCAGCTTTTTTTTTTTTAAGATTTTATGTATTTATTTGAGAAAGCATGAATGGGGGTGGAGGGGGTGCGGAGGGACAAAGCAGACTCGACGTTGAGCACAGAGCCCGATGCAGAGCTCAATCCCAAGACCCTGAGATCATGACCTGAACCAAAATCAGATGCTTAACCAACTGAGCAATCCAAACACCCCCACTGTATAGCTTTTTAAAAACCAGTCAGCTGGAAATGACATCTGTATTCTCTTCATTTGTCTTTTTATTGATAAAAATTTATTGATGCTTTTTAAACGCCAGGGTGCTAAGAGCTTTAGAACTCTTGAAGTTCATACTACATAATAGATACTTAAGAACATGTGTAAAGACACATGTAAAATAAGCCGTATAATAATGAGTTACTATTGATATGCTTGTTTTTCCTCTGTGGCAGCAATGATAATTATGTAAATAAGTCAAAAGCCACATTGTTTGAAAATTGGTGATTTTAACATTAAAGCCTGAAACGGGGTTTTTTCCCAACATTGGATAAATATTTAACTACAGAAAAGTGAGCAATCTAAAACAAGATACAATCCAGGTAATAGATGGCAAGGGCCAGAGTAATTGTTTTAATTGAATCACATTTATTACAAAGTCATACGTCAGTTTCTTCCATTTATCCAGATTGATGCAGACTTTGAACAATTAGGAAATGTAATCTGCCATACGAGAACACTCTATTTTGTAGCCGTTAATGGACTCTTGAAGTTTCTCTTGGCAGATGGAGATGGACACATGGATCACTTACTGCCAGGCTGTGAAGATAAAAGCTGCCAGAAAAGCATCATTTACTTAGCAAGATCTGGAACGAAACAGGTATATCATCTTGTTTTTTAATGTCAATAGAGTTACCCTCTTGAAGAAAATCTTCAAAGATTAGGAAAAGTATCTGAAGAGTCAGAACACAGAGAACCCTATATAAATTATTGACGTCCTCATTTTAATTTAATGAAATACATTTAAATCTTTTTGTGTTTGTTTATTGAGGGGGAAGGCACTGTTATAATCATTTCTGGTGAAGACCTATTCTTGGTCCTGTAATTAAATGATCCATTAGCATTTTTATAGGCTAGGAATATTGTAAAATGTACTGTAACTGTAATAAAAGGTTATGGAGAAGAACATCACATCTATTGTCAAGGCTAATCTTGTCTTTATTTGTGCTATCTAAATCTGTTTCATTCTCTGAAGCTGACTTTTTACCTCTAGCTTGTAGGTAAACAGTTTAGAAGATTCATGTGGCAATGATAGGTTATAACATTGAGAATTTTTCCATATTGTTAACCCTAGACAGAGAAAGCCAGTATTATAGTACTAGAATTAATCAGTTTTGTTTTCTATCTTAGGGAAAGAAATGATAGAATAACATACTGACTTTTATTGCCCTTATAGGAAACCACATTTTATATGAAGACATTAAAGAAAAATCTTCATACAATCAACAGTCAAAACATTTAACTTCTCTACCCATAAAGTATATTATCTTAAGCTTTTTTAAGTTTCGAATCACTGAAAACATGAGGTCAAGTGACACCTAATCATTGTTTCATAAGTATAAGTAAACATAGTAATTATAGCCTGGCTTCAAGAAACAGACCACTGTAAGAATATTTTCAAATTGTACAGTCTGGGAAGATAAATGATAAAAGGATCTCTCTGGGAAGATAAATGTCACAGTTCTTTGGTGACTGTTAAAGTTGTCATATTAATAAAAAATCTTTTTACTTTTTAGACCTTAATACATTTACCTTAATAAGAATACTTTATCCTCTTTAATAAACTGTCAACCTTTTCAGAAATTTGTGATAACTTAGCATTTTGTGAAATTTCCTATCTTCTTCCAAAACAAAACGATTTTTTTCAAAGTCAAGTAAGTCATTAAAACATTTTGATGATAATATATTTTTGCTTTTAAGAAAGATTGAAAATTAATCTAAGATGTAAACAAGTTTTTTAAAAATAGCTTGTTTTCTATAAGTATGTATTTATCATTAGCTATTTTTTCTCTTTTCCTTGGCAAGTCATGCTTTCTTTGGAAAACCTAGAAAATGTTTGGGGTACCCTATGTACTAAACCCTTTTCAAGAAACCACTTTTAATATCGTTTGACTTGGGGCCATATAGAGTCACCTGCTTAAAAGAAACATATGTAGGCATGTTTAGCCTGCTGTCATTTCAAGCCAACTATGCCTGTTTGAACATCTCTAGGGTGTGTGCCAGTATCCATACTTTAACTAATTATGGGCATGTTTATAATTTTAATGGTATGATTTCCGCTCTTCAGATCTTTAGTTTGCATTAGATTATTAGATTAGGGCACTCAAAAGAGAAATGGATTTCCAAAAGCTCTTTTTGAAATCAACTTATACTTCTGTTCTCTTCATTATAATCAATACAAAAGTAAAGAACTTACTAATAGTAGATTCCAGCTGTTTAGATGGCAAAACTCATCCCCCTGGACAGGCAGAGCTTCTTCAGGGCTGGTGTTGTCAGGAAGCCTCAGAACTCTTGGCTTTGAAGATGGTGACTGAAGTCATCATCATTTATAAAAGGCAGAGCAGGGGAACAAGGGAGATTCTGTCATCTTCTAACTTTCTTCCTAAGCTGATCCTCCTGGAAGGACATCAGTATTAGATAATATTACATTTTCCTCCAATTTTTAAAAGTATTCATTTGCGGTGTGCCTCGGTGGCTCAGTCGGTTAAGCATCCAACCCTTGGTTTCTGCTCAGGTCCTGATCTCAGGATCTTGAGATCGAGCCCCCTCCCTGTTGGGCTCCGTGCTCAGCAGGAGTCTGATTGAGATTCTGTCGCCTTCTCCCTCTGCCCCTCCCCCTCCTTCTATCTCTCTCCCTCCTTTCTAAAATAAGTAAATAAATCCTTAAAAAATATTAACTTGAAATTACATTTCCACTCAACACGGCTTTAAAATGGGGGATTTCAACTATAGGAATCAACATCAATTCAAACCTAAAATTCTGTGATTTGGGGAAAAACTTTCAAAGGCTCCATGTACCAGTTCAAGGAAAAATGACTAGTGATGAAATTTCAGCGGGGCTTTATTCTTTCTAGAGTATCAGTCATCTGTTCATCAAAGTAAATAATAACACGCTTAGATTGTAGAGATAAAGAAGTTGAAGTAAGATGATGCTTATGAAGACTTTTAATAGATCGTTTGTTTTGAAAATGGTGAATTTTTTTTTCTAAAGTAACTGTAAAATCTAATCTTTTTCCTCTTATTCCATAGTGGGTTCCAGTCCTACAGGAGTTCAGTAACAAGGGCACACTCTGGGGCTTTGTGCCATTTGTGCATGAGCAACGACCAACTGAAATACCGCTTCCTATTACCCTTCATATTGGGGACTACAACATGGACGGCTATCCAGATGCCCTCGCCATACTGAAGAACACATCGGGAAGGTATGGGAATTAATTCCAGTGAGAAATATTTGCAAAAATATCTTTGATTTGATACCTCGTAAACTGAATAGCACCTAAATATGGTAGAGTACCTTAAATAGGGAACATGAGGAGTTTAGTTCCTAGTTCTTTACGTTGTACCTGAACTTCCAGTGGCTTAGAATACCTGTTCTTTTCCACAGATTTATTTCCTATAGAATAGAAATGAACATCTAATCTAAAATTCAAAGCTCACTTTTCATTCAACAAAACTTTATTTTTAAAAGGCCAAAATTTTTTTCTTTTAATGAGTGTAATTTAGTATTCAAATTTGAGTCAATAAATATTAACTGAGCCATTTTTCTGTGCAATTACATGTGCTCCCTACAGCCAGGAAGCTTCCATTCTGGAGATGGAGACAGGATTGAAAGCAAATAACTACAATACAGTGTATTACATTCAATAATAGAGGTATATACAGAGGACAGAGTGATTGTACTCTCTATTTTTTGTGGGTTTTTTCCTGGAAATAGTTGAAATTTTGTTTCCTTCTTGGTTTAATTTTCTGTATGTGAGTATAGTTGACACACGACGTTACATTAATTTCAGGTGTACAACCTAGTGATTTCACAAGTTTATACATTATGTTGTGCTCACCACAAGTGCAGCTACCGTCTGTCACCATATAACACTATTACAGTACCACTGACCAGTATTCCTTATGCGGTGCCTTTTATTCCTGTGGCTTATTCTTTCCATAATGGGAAGCCTTATCACCCATGCCCTTTCACCCTTAAGGCCAAGATTTTTAAAAACAAATGACCCAGTTACATTTTGAGACTAAAAACCATCGTGGTTAAGAGCTACACCTAGGCTTCAATCTCAGTCCAGTCACTTACCGCCCGTGTGACCTTAGGCAGATTACCTAAACTCATCTGTAAGACATCTGTATCTGTCTCATGCAGTTGTAGTGAAGATTAAATGAGGTAAAAATAAGTGAAGCAATTAGTAAGTACCTAGCACATACAGACTCAGTGAATATTGCCTTACTCTTGCTTGTTTATAATTACATTGAAAATTCAGACATGGTTATTGATATTATTTATATACATAAAATGTATACTTATTACATTATCAGTGATTTTGAGTGCTGCAGCTCTTTTTTTCTCCTTTAGTAGAGGTACCAGTAGATAAATAGTTAAATTTATAATTAGCCTGAGTTTTTGCAGATTCCACGAATATGACTCTTCCTAAATTTTAACACCTTATTGTTTTCTTCCTATCATGATAAATTATATTTCTTGACCTTTTTTCTTTATTATCTCCTGCATCATTATCTATCCACAACTTTTCCTCTGTGCATTAATTCATTCTGGAATTAGTGATAATTCAGCTTCACATTTCCTACCAGGCTCATGATACAAAACAACTTCCCTGGAAAAAAATCAGATTTATTTTTGCTTTTAACACCAAACAATGTCATCTAGAAACATATATTTATTTAGAGAAACATATATTATTAGTGAGTGTACCTAAATACTTGTAGAAGATTATGGACAGTGTGCCCTTAAACTTTTCTAAGGATTTGATTTGAAATCACAGTTGTTGTAAGTTATGTATGTGGAGTTTTCCAGGGATGTGATCATCATGCTTCATTACTATGTGTGGGAAGCAATTTTAATGTAAAATGAAATCTCTGAACTGAGTATGATTATTATTCCTTTTAAAGGTATAGTACCACATAAAAACAAAGAAATGTAAAATTTTTTTATACTGGACATTAATCCTATTCAAGAGAATAAGAAATTGCACTCCAAATTCATTTAAGTCTATGATTACTCATCCTTAGAAGAATATCCAGACAATTTATGTTTTGGTCATAGGGTTTTATTTTTTTTTAAATTTTGTTGTTGTTTTTAAATTTTAAGTCCCAGTACAGTTGACCTTAAAGTGTTCTGTTAGTTTCAGGTGTACAATATAGTGATTCAGTAACTCCACGCATCACCCGGAGCCCATTACAAGTGCCCTCCTTAATCCACATTACCTTTTTCACCCTCCTCCACCCACCTTCCCTCTGGTAACCATGTTTGTTTTCTGTAATTAAGAGTTTGTTTCTTGGCTTCTCTCTCTCTCTTTCTTTTATTTTCTTTGCTCATTTGTTTTGTTTCTTAAATGCCACATATGAGTGAAATCATGTGGTATTTGTCTTTCTCTGACTGACTTACATTACTTAGCATTATACGCTCCATCCATGCCATTGCAGATGGCAAGATTTCATTCTTTTTTATGGCTGAATAATATTCCATTGAGTTTATATTGTCATAAAATTTTTATCAATATTTTCTCTTTTAAACCATCAAATATTTAACTTAAGTTCCTTTACCATTCAGAAATAATGATGGTATCAAGAGCTAATTCAGCAGGGAACAGTGTAACTACAGAAAACATAAGGTAAGAGGCAGTCAGTCATAGACACTTAATGCTTTTATAAAAGCAACTGTTTAAAACCTGGGATTTCTTTTTGGTTCTTTTGGGGTAGATGAGAATTAAAAGATAGATTTTAGTACATCTCATTGTTCATTAAATCACTAATTCAAAATGAGCCCTGTACTTGAAAGGGAGATGTGTGTCTAGGAGAATTCAGCATAATATATTCCTTGAAACATAGAAGAAGGAGAAAAAGACATAGTGGGCATGATAATCCTTTTCTGCATGAATTCCCTTTTATCCAAAAAGCATTTGTAATTTTTAACTGATTTCAAGATTGCTCTATTGCTGAGAATTAGTGCAGGATTGATGTTTCTAATTTGAAGGGTTGCTCCCTGGAGAATTCTGTCTCCTTTTTCTGTAGGTTTTAAAAATGAGGTAGAGATTATGCATAAGAGAATAAAATCCACAACATGTAATTCATGAAAAGAAATTCTGAAACCATGGTTTGTTAACTTGTTCTGTGTTTTTGTTTTCAGAAGACAGTTGTTTAGATGGGTTTGTTTTTTATCTTATATAAAAGGTCTAATTTATAATAAGTTAACCTTTAAAATCATGGTACATGAAAAATCTCTTTATTAATGACATTTTATAGAGGCAGCCTGGTCTGAGGTCAGTCATTTTACATATATGCCACCACTGATTGGAAACCTTATTTATTTCCTTGACTATCCCATTGCTACTCAGTTGCCCTTAGTTTACTGTCATACTATGCATAGTCATGTCTTAATTCTCTGAATTTTCATTTTATTAAGAGAAGAAAGGAGAACTTAAATGACATTGTTGTACTGTCTCCAGAGACAGAGGCATGGGTGGACACCATTTTTGCACTCTCTTTCTACGTTGCTAATGCACTTGCCTAGCCCTGTATACTAAACCCTGGGTTATGCATGTCCCACCCTGAAACACTCCACAGCCCCAGCCTGCTAAGCCTGGCAGGCAAGCATGCCCCAGCCTAGCAGTCCTTCAGCTCCATCCTACTAAACCCGGCTGGTGCTCTTCCACAGCCTACCCCACTAAATATGACTAGTAGATGTGCCCAGGCCTGACTTACCCCTGGGGCCACCCCACCAAAGTTGGCAAGTAGGCTTCCCTCAGTCTACACTTTCACACAGTCCCACGAAAGTCAGGGGATGTGCATAGTCAAAATAGGTGATGCCCCTTGAACATTTGGCTCTGGTGGTCAGGAAGGCTTGCTTTTCTGGGCCTCAAGGACTAAAACAATGGGAAAGACAGTTTTTGGCAGGCTGCCATCCCCAAGGCACTGCACAGACAGCAGACTGAAACACACTACTAGTTTTCCTATGATTACTCCTTCAAGACTAGAAATAGCCATTTCTCCTAACACATAGAAACAAATACAGGGAGTCCAGCAAATGAGGAAACAGAGGAATATGTTTCAAATGGAAAAACAAGATAAAATCCCAGGAAAAAAAAGAAAAAACTTAATAAAATGGAAATAAGTAATTTACCTGATAGAAAATTCAAGATAATGGTTTACAAAGATTTTCACCAATCTCAGGAGAAGAATGGATGAAAACAAAGAGATAGAAAATATGAGAAAGTACCAAACAGAAATCAAAGAACTGAAGAATATAATACTGAACTGAAAAATACACTAGAGGGCTTCAGTAGCAGAGTAGATGGAGCAAAAGAAAGGACCAGCGACCTGAAAGACAGGGCAGTGACACACAAACAGACCAGCAAAAAGAGGGGGAGACAAGGAGTAAAGATAGCTTAAGGGACATGTGGAACACCATCAGGTATGCTAGCGTTTGCATTATAAGGGTCTCAGGAAGAGAGAGAAAGGGGTAGAAAACTTAGTTGAAGAAATAATGGCTAGAAACTTCTGTAACATGGGGAGGGAAAACAGACTTCCAATGCAAAAAGCCCAAAGAATTCCAAATAAGATGATCACAAAGAGACCCACTCCAAGACACATTACAATTAAAATGTCAAAAGTTAAAGAGAGAATCTTAAAAGCAGCAAGAGGAAAACAGTATTACGTACAGGGGAACCTCCATAAGACTACAAGCAGATTTTTCAGCAGAAACTTTGCAGGCCAGGAGTGGCATGATATATTCAACGTTTTGAAGGCAAAAAAAATTCCAGCTAAGGATACTGTATCTGGCAAAGTTATTCAGATAGAAGGAGGAACAAAGAGTTTTCCAGACAAGCAAAAACTAAAGGAGTTAACCACCATTAAATTGGCCTTACCAGAAATGTTAAAGGGACTTCTTTAAGCTGAAAAAAGGGCCGTGATTAGTAACAAGAAAGCATATGAAAGTAAAGATCTCACTGGAAAGATAAATGTATAGTAAAGGTAGTGGACTAATCAGTTTCAAAGCTAACATGAAGATAACAAGACAGAAGTAGTAAAAATAACTGTAACAATTAGGAATACACAAAAACATGTAAAAATGAAACATCAGAAACATAGAACATGGGAGATGTTGAGTTAAAAAATATATTTTAGAATTCAGATTTAACTTGCTATCACTTGAAAATAGAATGGTATTTATACAGGCTGATATGTTAACCAAAAAGCAAAACCTAGAGTACATACACAAGATAATGTGAAAGGAATCTAAACATAATAAATACTACAGGTCATCAAAACAATAGGAGAGGGCAAGGGAAGAAGAAAAGTACAGAGAGGAACTACAAAACAGCTGGAAAACAATTAACAAAATGGCAGCAAGTACATATCTACCTATAATTACTTTAAACATAAATGGAGTAAATTCTCCAAGACATAGAATGACTGAATGGATGAAAGAAAGAAAAAGAAAGAAAGAAAGAAAGAAAGAAAGAAAGAAAGAAAGAAAGAAAGAGAGAGAGAGAGAGGAAGGAAGGAAGGAAGGAAGGAAAGAAAGAAAGAAAGAAAGAAAGAAAGAAAGAAAGAAAGAAAGAACGAACTTCATATGCCGCATACAAGAGATTCACCTCAGATGTAAGGATACACATGCACTGAAAGTAAAGGGAAGGGAAAAGATGTTTCATGCAAATGGAAACCCAGGGAAACCAGGGGTAGCTACATATATATCAAACAAAGTAGATTTTGAAACAAAGACTGTGATAAAGACAGCATGGGCATGACATGATGAGTGGGTCAATCCAACAAGAAGATATACCATTTGTAGACATTTATACACCCAACATAGGAGCAACTAAATATATAAAGTAAATATTAAAGGACTTAAAGGGAGAAATCAGCAGCAATACAGTTACAGCAGGGAATGTTAATATCCCAGTAATATCAATGGGTCAATCAACCAGACAGAAGACCAATTAGGAAATATAAGTCTTAAGAGGTCCTTCTAAAAGAGTAGTTGCTAGCTAGACAGGACTACCTCAAAAAAAGCAAAATCTCAAATCAACACTCGAACTTTATACCTAAAGGAACTAGTAAAAGAATAAAGCCCAAGGTTAGTAGAAAGAAGGAAATAGTAAAGAACAGAGCAGTAGTAAATGTTACAGAAACTAAAAAGACAATAGAAAGGATTAATGAAACTAAGAGCTGGTTCTTTGAAGAGAAACAAAATTGATAAACCTCAGCTAGATTCACTGAGAGATTGGAGAGGGCTCAAGTGTTTGTTTATCCGTAGGTATAGCCCCCTTCATGTTTCTGATGTGATTTGCCTTCTTTATTTCATTCGTCAGACTTGATAAAGTCTTGTCTATTTTATAATTATTTCATTCATTCTATGTTTTTGTTATTGTTGTAGTTACCCAAAGAATCACTTTTATTTTCAATAAGATAAAATTTTTCCATAAATATTTGTTTTTATATTTAATTTGTCTGTTTTGCTTTCTTTAGGTTTGTTTTGTTTGCTTTTTAGTTTATTACATTGAATACTTTTTTTAAATAGATTTTTGCCCTTTCCTTGTTTCCAAATAAGTGTTTTTAAGACTAAATATTTCCTACATACTTGACTACAGACTACATATTTTGATAATTGCTGCTTTCACTGTTCTTTGGTTTGTTTATAAGTTTCCCTTAACCTAAGAGTTATTTTAAAAAGCCTTTTTAAATGTTCACATAAATATGTTTGGGGAGTTGTTTTACATTGTTGTTTTGGGGTTTGAATCTATATTTTTATTGTTTATTATATTTTGTTTGCAAATGCAAACATAAACGTGTATTGGGTGATACTTCTTGAAACTTTTTGAGATTTTTCTGGTAGTTTCATAGCCCAATGAATGATTATTTGAAATATCATTCATGTTAATTATGTTGTTTAAATCTTCTATATATCCTTATATATTTTTATGTACTTTTAAAAGTATGTTAATCTTTCACTAGGAATGCATTCAATTGTCAGCTTCTCAGTTTTTCATTTGAAAAATGCAGCCACAATTATTAGGTGCACAAGGCTTTATGACTTTTGTCCTCCTCACTTCTTTTGTAAATCATGAACTATCCCCTGTTTTTCCATTTAATTTTTTTTTTTACTTTGAATACTTTTTTGTAATATTGAATTTCCATGCTATTTCTTTTCCTCAGCATTTACCATACATATTTTATTCCTTTATTTTCACCTTTTATGTGATAAAATATCACATAAGGAAAAAATTTACATCTGGTAAAATCAAAGACCTTAAATGTGTAATTGAATAAGTTTTGATAACATGTATAACCTGTATAACCAGTATTCCAATCAAGGTATAAAACTTTCATCACCCCAGAAAATTCTCTCATGCTTCCCTTCTGGTTAATGCCCAGCCTCATAGGCAACCAATGTTTTGATTTCTAACAACGTAGGTTGGCTTTGCCTATTCTTGAGCCCCAGAATACTGTAGAGAGTAATTAAAGACCTAAGAAAAAATGGAGAGAGAAAATATTTGTGCAACAGAATACTCAATATTGCTAGAAAGTCCATTCTTTCCACCTTGACCTATAGATTGAATGCAATTGCCATCAAATTCCCAACAAGTTTTTTGCAGAAATGTATATGCTTATTCTAATATTTACATGAAAAATAATAGATAGCCAGGTTAGAAAATTAAAAGCAAGATTAGCCAAAATTATCTTTTTTTATGATTTATTTATTTATTTATTTATTTATTTATTTTAGAGAGAGCGCTTGGGTAGAGGGGGGCGTAGCACAGGAAGAGGGAGAGAGTCTCAAGCAGACTCTGTGCTGAACATAGAGCTCAGTCTAACAACCCTGAGATCATGACCTGAGCCAAAACCAGTTGGACACTTAACTGACTGTGCCACCCAGGTACCCCCTAGCCAAAAATTTCTTGAAGAAAACAACAAAGATGGAGGACTCATGCTACTTTAAGACTTGCTGTGAGGGGCACCTGGGTGGTTCAGTCATTAAGCGTCTGCCTTCGGCTCAGGTCATGATCCCAGGGTCCTGGGATCGAGCCCCACTGAGCGAGGAGCCTGCTTCTCCCTCTGCCTCTGCCTGCTGCTTCCCCTATCTGTGCTCACTCTATCTCCGTCAAATAAATCAATAAAATGTTTTAAAAATTTTAAAAAAGACTTGCTGTGAAGCTGCAGTAATTAAAACCTTGCATATTTACATAAGACTACTGATAGAGATCAATGGAACAGAACAGAGAGTCCAGAAATAGAACTATACATATTATGATCAACTGATTTTTTTTACGTAGACGCCAAGGCGTTTCACTGAGGAACGTATATGAATGGCCAATAAATATACAAAAACCTGTTCAGCATCATTGGTAATTAGGGAAATAAGATGAAAGCCATTATGATATATTTTTCACACCCATTAGAATGGTTGCAGTTAGAACTACCAGTAACACCAAATGTTGGTAAGAATACAGAACAGCAGAAACTCATATATTTTTTGATAGGAATGCAAAATTGCACATTCATTTTGAAAAACTCTGACAGTTTCTTATGAAGTTAAACATCCATCTTTCCTATGATCTAGCAATTCCATTCCTAGGTACTTATGTAAGAGAAAAGAAAACTTAAGTCCACAAAGAGACTTACAAGGAAATGTTCATGGTATATTTATTTATAATAGTACCAAACTGGAAGCAAATGAAAGCTCCATGACAAGAAAATAGATAAACAGTGGATGTTATATTTGTCTAATTTAATAATATTCCACAATAAAAAGGAGAATAAATTACTGGAGAAGGATAGTCAGCAACATGGATGAATCTCATTAAAGTCTTAGGTTAAGTAAAAAAAGGAGTATATGATGGGAATTTTTTTAAAACTGAATATATGACTATCTTTTAATAATAGAACTTAACCCATTTATTTATTATTTCAAATTTTTTTATTTAATTCTAAGTAGTTAACATATAGTGTGATATTGGTTTCAGGAGTAGAATTCAGTGGTTCATCACTTATGTACAACACCCAGTGCTCATCACAAGTTTCCTCCTTAATACCCATCACCCATTTAGCCTAGCCCCCACCCACCTCTCCTCCATCATCCCCTCAATTCATTCTCTGTAGTTAACAGTCTCTTATGGTTTGCCTCCCTCTCTTTTTTTCTTCCCTCTTCCCTATATGTTCATCTGTTTTGTTTCTTAAATTCTGCATATGAGTGAAATCATATGGTATTTGCCTTTCTCTGACTGACTTATTTAACTTAGCATTGTACTACTAGGTATTTACCTAAAGTATACAAAAATACTGACTCAAAGGGGCACATGCACCCCGATGGTTATAGCAGCATTATCAATAATAACCCAAATGTCCATTGGCTGATGAATGGATAAAGAAGATGTGGTATATAAACCACATATATACCAATGGGGTATTAACTTAGCCATCATAAAGAATGAAATCTTGCTGTTTGCAGTGACATGGAGCTAGAGTGTATTATGCTAAGAATTTAATTCAGTTAAAGGAATATAATTTAGTAGTTAAAAAACTAGATTAAAATTCTGGCTCTGCATTTTATTAGCTGTGTGATCATAGCAACTACCAACCTTTGTCTTAGTTTTAGTATCTCAGTAACTCTGTTACTGAGAATAATAGTACCTACCTCATATGGTTATTGTGAGGATCAAAAAATTAATATATGCAAAGGCCTGGGGTACCTGGGTTGCTCAGTCAGTGAAGCGTCTGCCTTTGGCTCAGGTCATGATCCCAGGGTCCCGGGATCTAGCCCACACTGGGCTCTGGGCTCAGGGAGCTCAGCAGGGAGTCAGCTTCTCCCTCTCCACCCTCTCCTTCTGCCCCTTCCCCTCTGCTCGTGCTCTGTCTCTCACTTTCTCTCAAATAAATAAATAAAATATTTTATGCTCACACATATATATAAAGAACTTACAACACTGCATGGCACAATGTAAGTTCTATGTGTGAGTGTCTGCTATTATTTTTTAATTATTTAATATAATGTGGTCACACATGTTTTGATTTATTACTGCCATTTTATACTTTGTATTCATTTTGATTTTTTCTTGGTTCTTTCCCTTCTTTTCTCTCTTCTGTTGGATCATTCAAATATTTCTTCTTCTATAGTTCCTAACACAATTTATACATTATAAATTTTATTTCTGTTGTAGTGGTCATACTTAAATGTTACTATGTATATTTAAATTTTATTTTTAAATGAGCTGCTAAAGACAAGACAATACTTAAAGCAAGAATTTAGCACACATTCAGTTCTCTTTCCCCACCCCACTGACTCCCCATTCAGTGATATCATCACCATTTATTTTCACATTTGTTGCTATAATTATTTACACTTGGCTACAGAGTTTTCTGGTTTCTTTGGTCACCACTGAACATAGTGCGTTCCATTCTTTCTTTCATTCGTGTATTATTTTTCTGAATACATTATCAAATAATTCTATCAGGGAGAGTGTACAGAGTCTGTCTAAGACTTTCTGTGTCTGAAGATTTATTTTCCTCTAGCCAGAATGCTAATGTGGCAGACTGTAGGATTCTGGGTTTAAAATCATTTTATTTTATATCCTTAAAGATACTTCACCATTAAATTCTAATTTTCACTTTTGCTAGTGAAAAGTCTGATGCTAATCTGATTGTTCCTTTCATGTTCTAGATAAAAGGTTTGTACTTTATCCATAGTATTCTGATATGTTATGAGATTGAATCTGTGACTCCTACTTCTATTAAATTTCTTTTTGTTATTTACATCTTTTCTTTGAATCTCTTGACTCTTTCTTGTTTACTTGTTCATCTTTTCTGAAGCTTATGTTAGAACAAATGCAGGAACTTCTGGATCTGTCTTTCATTGTCTGTCCTCCCCACATTTTTTATCTTTTATGTGTGCTGAGTTGTGGAAGAATATTTGGCTCAATTCACTACCTTCATTACAGAATTGAATAGGAGAGAATTTGGGGTTTAATTAAAACAGACTAGTCACCACTATGAAAACAACTCATAAGATATGACTGCCAGTGGATCAGCATTTTATATGTAGAGGGCAGCACACTTCATTTATTACAGAGAGTAGTGGATGGTATATGAATGTATATGTTTACCTTTTGAGACAGACTATATGATAAATTTCATTACTTATATAGTTTTGCTACCCAGATAAATTCCAATAAGCATTTCCTATATAATCAATGAGTACATTGCCAATTTTTATATAAAACTATACTTTATAGACTAAATTAAGCTTTTTAGTTGTTGAATCATCAGCATATATAGTTAACTTTTATCAATGGTGAGGGGGTGCTGGGAATAATATAAGTATATTATATTTATAAAAATCGGTTTTATTTCACTTAAATTAGCTTCCTTACTAGAATAGTACCACAGTTTCATGACCTCTAAGGAACAGTAACACTGCTCCTTCTAAAAAGCAGTAACGTGGAAGATTTTGAACTCCTATTTTTGTAATTCTTACCAGCTATATGAATTAGACTAATGGTAGTAGAAACGGGCACTATGGAATCCATTTCTCAGGATGACAGAATGGAAAATGACTCTCCTTTTAGTCCATGAATAAGGCAGGACTTAGATTCAGACCTCTCTTAGGTATGTACTTGCAGTCAAATATATTAATAAAAGAAGAAATAAAATATACACTTCTTCCACTACATTATATATCACTTAAGTTTAAAAGAAAAGTTTATTTCTAAATGCAGCGTAGAAGAGAAAGACAAGACCACAGACTTCAGATTCCATTTTAAATGCCAGTGGTGCCACATAGGAGTTCTGCTTCTTTCAGCAAGGTATTTATCCTATCTGTATATCCCCAAATCTGTATAATAAGTATAGTTATACCTCCCCTACAAATATCTTGTGAGGATTTCATGAAATACCATTCCTTCCCCACTTCCCTCTCAAACTAACCTTATTAAGAAGCTTGTATTTAAAGTAGACTGTCAACAACATGAATGTTGACTTTAATTCCAAAAGACCTGTAACAGCTAGGTAGCCCCTGACCTAGAAAGCCCACAGATTATTGTCAGTAAAAGAACTGACAGCTAATTTTGAACCACAACTCCTAAACCCCAGTATGTTTATGTGTTAGAAATTTAAAATATATAAGTTAAAACATATCAATCTAAGCATATAATGTAAATATTTTTTTCAAATCTAAATGGTTTAGTCAGATTGGAATCTTTCTCAAAAGACAGCATATTTACTCAGAAAACAATAATCTCAAAATTATCTCTCACAGATTGAATACTTTAACTAAAGGTAGAATGGTTTGACAGTTTCCAAACGAAAATGAGTGACACTTAAAGGGAAAATTAAAAAGTATTAGCAAAAATATTTCTTCTGTTGACTTAAAGAAGTAACTTAAAATTTTCTAAGTCTTTCCATATCCTCTAGATGCAAGCTTTTTTCCCTAAGGCTGATAGATTAAATGCTACAATGAGTGACTGTTTTCAGTGTTGTTACACATGAATTAAAGAAACAAAAGCCAAGCCAAAAAAAAAAAAAGGTCTGTGGTAGCAAAATCTATCTTTTTATATAAATCTATCACCTTTTCTCACTTTCTTCATGAGCGAAGGGAAAGGGACACTCATAAAGAATATATAATGAAAATATATATTAGCCTTGTTACCCATTGTCTTTGTATCTTTATCATTAAATAAATCTAAGTAGAATTTTGAAGATCTGGGGATGGATTTGTTTTGTTTTGTTTTGTTTTGTTTTGTTTACAGAGGAGAGGCTTGATTCAGACTGTTTTCTTCATCCCCAATATCCACAGTAAGCAAACATATCAAATGTAGACCAGACAGCAAAGCAGCAGGGCACATAGGATGAGAATTATATTTGATGAAAAAGATTTGTCTTAGAATCCTGACTTTGGGTCATTGTTTCCTCATCTGTGAAATGAAGCAAAATCTTATGCTACATTACAGAGAAGTTGTCAAAGCAAGATAATATATATGCAGGAGGAAACTTCAAAGTGTTTAATTAAGTTAAGCCTTTATTTTAATCTTTAATTTGTTGGTAACAGTTTTTTACTACTTAAAACAATTATCTACAGTGTTTAAATTTACAACATTTAGAAACTACAATATTGAGATTTGGGGTATAGTATAATCTCCTTTAATTATACATTATATTAGGCATTAACATTGCTCAAAATAATAATAATAAAACCAAAAAAGATAGATCATAGCTAAAGAAGAGTTCTCTTCCTTGGTAATAATTCTGCTAATTGAAATATTTGGGAAAGAGGCGATTACTTTTTAAAAGACAAAATTTAGATTACTCTTATAAATTTCACTAAAGCATTTGTGGGTTTGCCTTTACTGTAATACTGTAATATGTAAATATTTATTTTACTATAATATATAATATTTCAGTCGATTGTCTTTCAGTGAAAATCTATACCAAGAATCACTTTGACTCTGTTGATATAAGGACGGGGATTGTCCAAGGAGCATTGTGTTCTTTTGTTGTGCATTTTGTTCCCATTGTCTTTTAGGAATTCTCTCGTTGAGAGTTTTATTTGCATTTATAAAGGCCTATAAAGTACCGTTTTCCTATAGTTTTTAAAGATTTAGACTCATGGCCTTTTAGGGTTGAAAGAAAATTTAAAATCATGTTGTCCATTTCCCTCGTTTATGAATTGATTAGGGCTCAGAGCAGTTACATGACTTAGCTAAGATCACCCAGTTAGTAGTGGAAATGAGTAGATTACTTAATTAGTTCTGGATTCAATGTACCAAACTTTCCATTTGATTGTGCTGAGTATTTATTCATTCAACAATTTTCCTACACTTGGAAGGGAGCATTTATGCTAGGATCTGATGATACAGAACTTAGTAAGACATATACATATCCTTATGGTATTTCAATCTGACTAACTGCACAATCCTTTTAAAAAGTTAAGTGCTATGATTGAGTAGTGCAAGAAATAATGAAAATGTATAGCAGGATCATTTGTTCTGTTCTAGAAGGATTCAAATGAGAAGACTTTCCTGAGGAAGTGATGTCAATAGTTGAAGTTTTTATGTATGTACGACACTGTATTAAGATAGAAAAGAAGTTAAGTTGAGACATGAGTCCTATCTGTAAGTTCTAACAGAAGTCAATGCTGACTTTTCATCCCGAGAACAAACTGTGAATCTTATACAGTTAGCCAAAAATACTTGAAAAGATGGTCAACATCATTTGTCATTAGTGAAATACAAATCAAAGCCATAATGAAATGCCACTTCATGCCCACTAGCACGGTTAAAATCAAAACTCAGTAACAAATGTGGCAAGCATGTGGATAAATTGGGACTCTCATACACTACTGGCAGAAATGTAAAATGAGGGGCGCCTGGGTGGCTCAGTTGTTAAGGGTCTGCCTTCGGCTCAGGGCGTGATCCCGGCATTCCGGGATCAAGCCCCACATCAGGCTCCTCCGCTATGAGCCTGCTTCTTCCTCTCCCACTCCCCTCGCTTGTGTTCCCTCTCTCGCTGGCTGTCTCTCTCTGTCAAATAGATATATAAATAAAATCTTAAAAAAAAAAAAAAAAGAAAAGAATTGTAAAATGATGCAGCTGACTTGGAAAACACTAGCAATTCCTCAAAAATTTAACATATAATTACCATGGAATCCAGCAATCCTACTCCTGGATATGTATGCAACAGAGTTGAAATCTTGTTTAAGCAAAACATACATATGAACATTCAGAAGCATTATTCATAAAAACCAAAAGTAGAAACAACTCAAATGTCCATCATCAAATGAATGGATAAATACACAGTGAAATATTACTTATTTAAAAACAGGAAAGAAGTACTGATACGTACATACTACTATGTGGATGAATCTTGAAAACATTACACTAAGTTAAGCCAAACACAAAGGCCACATATATGTTTCAGTTTATTTAAAATTTCCAGAATAAACAAATCTGTGATACAGAAAAAAGATTAGTGGTTATCAGGAGATGGAGGCAGAGAGGAATTGGGGCTGACTGCTAATGAGTATGGGGTTTCTTTCTGGGGTGATGGATATATTCTGGAATTAGATAGTGGTGATGATTGCACACCAGAGTGAATATACTTAAAAGCACTTAATTACATGCTTTGAAATGGTGAATTTTATAATATGTGAGTTATTTCCATGGATTATGCCATGTACATGAAATTTTTTCAAAGGTACGTATCAAAAAATGTACATTTATTTCTCTTGTCATTCTCTGAGGAACACAGAGAATAATTCTAATTAAAGTGGTCATGGGGAAAGTGGGCATAGTTTATCTGCCTCCTTATGAAATGATCTGACAGGTGGTTGAAGAATATAATGAAATAGGTATTCGGATTTTATTTGTTTGAAGAAAAAATTATTATGAAAACATTTATCATCTGTTTAGATGATGGCTACATTGTACATTGCAACTGAAAAAGATACCAGAGAAGTTAAAATTTAGTTTCTTCTCTCAGCATTGAAACATTTGTGTGAGGAAAGAATACTGTTTTCTAAAGCTACTATGTAATGAACACAGTGTCTGCTTGAATAAGTTGCATATGTCTGTGACTAGAGAAATGTGGTATATCTTATACATACTCTTTTTTTACTAGAATTTTAGGATACTTCTGTACTACTTCATCATTTTTTTATAAATGTATAATTGTTTCCAACCCTTATTAATACACATACCATAAAATTCATCCTTTTAAATATACAGTTTAATGGCTTTTGATAAACCATAGAGTTGTGTAACCATCACCACAGTCAACTTTAGAACATTTTATTTCCCTACAAAGAAACCGCAGTACCTCTCAGCCATTACCACACCCCAAGCCCCCAGTGCAAGGGAACAATAGACAACAACTAATCTACTTTCTGTCTCCATAGATTTGCCTATTCTGGGCATTTGACATAAATGGATTCATACAATATATCTTTCTTTCTGGCTTCTTTCACTTACCATAGTGTTTTCAAGGTTTACCTGTGGTTGTAGCATGTATCAATACTTCTTTCTTTTTATTGCCAAACAATCTTCCACAGTATAGTGATACACCACATTTTGTTTATCCAAGCTTCAAGTGGTAGCTGACACAATATTGTAGAAGGATACCAAGAATGACATTGTATTGTGTATTAGTGTATTACCACAAACATAGTATCTTATAAAAACACATTTATTCTGTTACAGTTCTGGACATCAGAAGTCTAAAATCCGTTTCACTGGGCTAACATTAGAGTGTTAGCAATGCTGGCTCTCTCTGGAGGCTGTAGGGAAGAATCTGTTCCTTGCCTTCTCCAAATTCTCAAGGTTGCCAGCATTCCTTGGTTTGTGGCCCCTTCCTCCATTGTCAGAGCCAGCAGAGTAGTATCTTTGTATTAGTCAGGGTTCTCCAGACAAATGGAACAATAGGACATGTATAGATAAATAGATGGTGAGAGAGAGATTAATTAAAAGTAATTGGCTCACAGGATAATGGATGCTAACAAGTTCTAAGATCGGCAGTTAGCAAGCTCAAGACCCAGAGAGCCTTATGTAGCTTCAGGCCTAGTTTGAAGGACTGAGTACTAAGAAACTCAGTGTAACTTCCAGTTCTGGCATGCTCAGCTCTTGATCTCAGGGTTGTGAGTTCAAGCCCCACATTGGGTATGGAGATTACTTAAAAATAAAATATTAAAAAAAAAAAATTCCACATGCTCAAGACCCAAGAAGAGCCAACGTTTCAATCCAAATCCAAAGGCCAGAAAAGACCAATGTTTTAGCTCAGGAACAAGTTCCCTCTTACTCAGCCTTTTTTTTTCAGGTCTTCAATTGGTGGGATGAGGCCCACATACATTAGAGAGGGCAGTCTACTTTATGCATTTTACCCATTTGAGTGTTAATCTCATCTAAAAACATTCTCACAGACACACCCAGAATAATGTTTAACCAAATATGTGGGTACCCGTGGCCCAGTCAAGTTGACATCTAAAATTTAACTGTCACAATCTTCTCTCCTTTCTGACCTATGCTTCCATTTTTATATCTTCTCCCCAACACTTCCACCTCCTTCTTCCCTTTTGTAAGCAGTATTATTGTCTTCTTTCAGGGGTCATTATCTGTCTTACCACAGTATGCCCTCTGGCTTCCCAAATAGTCCTGCTAACCCTGCATGCAAAATACATTCACTCCATCTCAACAGCCCCCAAAGTCTCAGTCCATTATAGCATCAACTCAAGTTCAGAATGTCATCTAAGTCTCATCAGCTCAAAAGTCCCAAATCTCACCATGTAAATTAGGCACATGTAAGGCTGTCACTATAATTGATCCTTAAGGCAGAATTGCTCTCCATCTGTGAACCTGCGAAACTAGAAAACAAATTATTTGTTCCCCAAATACAATGGTAGGACAGTCATGGGATAATAATATTTGGCATTCCCAATCAAAGTGGGAGAAAACTAAAGGGGAAAAAAAGGAGTGATTGGTCTCAAGCAGTTACAAAATCCAAGCCAGCATACTACTTTAGGTTTCGGGACCTGGGACTAACCGTCTGTGGCCCTGGGACTATCCTCTGTGGCCCTTAGCTCCATCCATTGGGCTGATAGCTCATCCTTGGAGTCATCCCTTTTTTTCACAGAGGTACCCACACGTTTGCAGCTGAGTCATTTCATCAACCAGTTTCCTGCCTGTAGAATTTTGAGAGTCTGACAGCCTTCTTTCATTTAATCCTCTCACTTTTCCTTTTCACCCACACTGGCAGTGTTTCTGTTGGTATAACCTTCTCAGTAACCTTGTGGGTCTCCTGCATGTGTCTAAGGGCTTCTCTCCATTAGACAAAAGGCTTCTCCACAAATCTTTCTTGGACAAGCCCATCCCCGTTTTTGACTTCTGAGATGGCTAAAGAGGCAGGTCGCAAACCTAATCTCTTCAGAGAGCCCCATTTGTGACTGAATACTTTGATCTTTTGATCCTCCAGGACACTAACACTTTTTTTTTATTTTTTTGTTGTTGTTGTTCGGACACATTTTTGACATTCTCTCCAGAGCATCCTTTACTGACAGTGATTCTTAATTTATGTGTCTTTTGCAACCTGCCTAGGCTGAAAATTTCCCAGATCATCAAGTTCTGCCCTCACTTTATCTCTTCCCTCTCACATTTTACTATAAGCAGTAAAACCAAGTTTTACCTTCAAAACTTTTCTTCAAAATATCCTCAGTTAAATGTCAGCATTCATCAGTTACTATTCTGCTTTCCATATAATAGTAGTAGGACACAACTCAGCTAAGCTTCTCTCCATTTTCCAATAATATGTTCCTTACTTCTTTCTGAGCCCTTACCAACAGAGCTTTTAATCCGTAGTCCTACCAGTAATCTGTTCATGATGATTTAGGTATTCTCAACAAAGATACAGATTTTCATGATTATGTTTCTCACATCATTCTCACCTTCACAATCAATCTTTTTTTTTTTTTTTTGACAGAGAGCTCACTCAAGTGGGGGCAGGGAAAGAGGGAGAGGGAGAATCTCAAGCAGGCTCCACACTGGGTTCAGAGGCTAACACAGGGCTCAATCTCACAACCCTGAAATCATGACCTGAGCTGAAATCAAGAGTCAGACGCTTAACAGACTGAGCCACCCAGGCGCCCCACCATCAATCTTTAACATCCATATTTTTACAAACAGCAGCCTGTTCAAGGCAATGTAAGCTTTTTTTATCATGTTCCAGCCTCCTACCAGCTACCCAATTTTAAAGCCACTTTCACATTTTTAGATTTTTGTTAGGGCACCACCCTACTTCCAGTATCAAAATATGTATTATTTTCTTATTGCTACTAATTTACTGACAAATTGCCACAAACCTAGTAGCCTAAAACAATACAAATTTATTCTGCAACAATTCTGAAGGTCAGAATTTCTATATGAGTCTTTTAAAGCTAAAACCAAGTATTACGAGGTCTAGTTTCTTCTGGAGTCTCAAGTCAAGAATTCTTTCTTCAATGCACTTTAGCTTCTAGAAACTATTCTCATCCTACCAAGGCCCACATCAGCAGTTCTGCTGGTCCCACATCACATCACCTTCTTCCTCTCTGCTTCTGACCTCACATGCTTACTAGCTCTAACTCTGATCTCCTTCCTCTATCTCATGAGGACCCTTGTGATTACATTGGGCCCACCCAGATAACACAGGATAATCTCCACATCTCAAGATCCTTAACTTGATCACTTCTGAAAGTTATTTTTGCCATACAAGCTAACAAATTCAGAAGTCCTGGCGATTCCAATGTGGGCATTTTTGGGTGGCCAATATTCTTTCTGCCACAAGTTGTATATTGGTACATTTTTCTCATTATAATTGTTAATTTTACTGACCACTGATGATGTGTCCCAAGTGCTTTGATAAGAGGTTTAAATATGGTATTTCATTTAATATTCACTACTCTCCCAGTAAGCTGGTTATTATTACCCCATTTTATAGATGAGCAAACTCAGGTTGTCATAAAATGAACTGAACCCAAAAGGCAGCATATGAGATCATCTGGTGGATGGTATTTAAAATTCTAAATTTTGGGCACACCCGGTTGGCTCACTCGGTTGGGCATCAGACTCTTGGTTTTGGCTCAGGTCATGATCTCGGGGTCGAAAGATGGAGATCATGTCTTGGGCTCCACACTCAGTGCACAGTTTTCTTAAGATTCCCTCTGCCCTCCCCTACCATTCTCTCACTCTGTCTTTAAAATAAAATAAATCTTTTAAAGATTAAATAAAATACTAAATTTTCAAAACCAGGTAGAATAGCCAAAACAATCTTGAAAAAGAAGAACAAAGTTGGAGGTCTCAGACTTCCTGATTTAAAAACTTACAAACCATATTAATCAAAACAGTGTGGTACTGGCATAATGACAGACAACAGGATAGAATAAAAAGTCTAGAAATAAACCATCACATATATGGTCAAACGATTTTTAACAAAGATGCCAAGACCATTCAAGGGAAAGGACAGCTTTTTTAATAAATAGTGTTGGGAAAACAATATCCACATGCAAAAAAGGAAGGACAGGAGGGAGGGAGGAAAAGAAGAGGAGAGGGGAGGGGAGGAGGGGAGAGGAGAGGAAAGAAATTAACCCCTTACCTTATACTGCATTCAAAAACTAACTGAAAATTAATCAAAATCTAAAGATAAGAGCTAAAATTGTAAAACACCTAGATGAAAACATAGGAGAAAATCTTAACAACTTTTGATTTGGCAATGACTTCTTGGATATGACACCAAAAATACAGGCAACAAAAGCAAAAACAGACCAATGGAACTGCATCAGAATTACAAGTTTTCGTGTTTTAAAGGACACCATCAACAGAGTGAAAAGTCTATCTATAGAATGTGAGAAAATATTTATAACCCATAAATCAAATAAGAGGTTAGTATCTGTAATATATAAAGAACTCCCAACGAATCATCAACACAACAATAAAAACATAAAACAAATGACTTGGATAAACATTTCTCCAAAGAAAATATACAGATGGCAGTAAGCACATGAAAAGATGCCTGACATGATGAAACACTAGGGAAATGCGAATCAAAACGATAATAAGTTATCACTTCACACAAGTTGACTGTTATTTTATAAGAAAAGAACAAATTTTGGTGAGGAAGTGGAGAACCACTTGTACATTTCTGGTGAGAATGTAAATTGCTGCAGCTGCTATGGAAAACAGTATGGTGGTTCCTCAGAAAATTAAAAATAGAATTAACACATGTTCCAGCAAGCAATTCTTCTGGGTATATATCCAAAAGAATTGGACTCCAGTAAATATTTGTCTGCCACGTTCACAGCAGGACTATGCACAATAGCCAAGGAAAAAGAAACCTATGTAACCGTCAACAGATGAATGGGTAACAAAATATGGTGGATAACAATGGAATATTATCAGCCTTAAAAAGGAAGGAAGTTCTGACACGTTACAATATGCATGAACCCTGAAGACGTTATGCTAAGTGAAACACCAGTCAAAAAAGGACAAATATTA
Source organism: Ursus maritimus (assembly GCF_017311325.1). Classification (NCBI taxonomy): domain Eukaryota; kingdom Metazoa; phylum Chordata; class Mammalia; order Carnivora; family Ursidae; genus Ursus; species Ursus maritimus. Next base: position 6,097,637 of record NW_024424341.1, on the reverse strand, counting down.
GAGTAGTCAGATTCATAGAGACAGAAAGTAAAATTGTGATTACCAGGAGCTGAAGGGAGAAGGGAGTGAGGAAATAGTGTTTAATGCATATAGAGTTTCAGTTTTTGAAGATGAAAAAAGTTCTGAAGATGGATAGTGGTGATGATTGTGCAACAGTATGGATGTGCATAATGCAACTGAACTGTATATCTTCAAATTGTTAAAATGATAGATTTTTTATATTTTCCTCAACATATAGGAGATTATTAAGAGAGTTTATCTGCATCTGCAAAAATGGAGGCGTTATAATATATGTTATCTACGAGGGAAAAAAAACTGTCTTTCCTTACTATAATAACCTCAAAAACACCTAAAATATTCTTTTAGTCAACTAAACTAATATATATGTTTTCTTCTATTTTAATCTTTGTGTTATTTTAATTTATGAAGGTGTCTTAAATTATACTTGTTCATGTTTTCATTCACCTGGAAAATAAATAGTTCTGGGCATTTTTTTTTTTTTCATGTGTTAGACCAGGAACAAGAAAAGACAAAGCCCTTGTTTCCCATTGAGTTTTACGTTCTAGTGGTTGGGGCTGAGGCCAGGATGTCTACCTTACCTCGTATTTGTCAAATAAGGGATTGCCAAAGTAATAACATTCGAAATTAAGCTAAAATTATGAGAAGGAGATCGTCATATGAGAGCTACTGCATCGTAAAACTTGATCAGTAATTTACACATTGAACAGATTTTATTGAGGGTATACCATCTTCCTGGCCCTCTGAATACTTGGGAAATAATAGCATGAAATGAATAGAGTCCCTAATTTCCTACCATTGACATTATAATGGAAAGAACAGATTACAAACAAATATATGTAAATATAAAATGTACAAAATAAATGCCAAGGAAAACAAAATTAAGCAAGGTTAATATGTGACAGAGTGGAAGTAGACAGCAAAGAGATGGCAGGTAATTTTGGACATAGAAATCAGGTGAGGTCTTTTTGTGGTGGTAACTTTTGAGCAGAAACCTGAATTCAATGAGCAAGAAGCCATGGGACTATCAACATAAAGAACATTCTAAGCAGAGAGAAAAGGCCTTGAAATATCATGTTAGAATATTCTAGAAAAATGAATGTGACTGGAGTGAGTGATCCAAAAAATAGTAGGAAATGAGGCTAGAGAAGTAGCAAGGGGCAGATGATCTACAGCTTTATGGGCAACAGGCAGACTTTAGATTTTACTTGAAGTATCATAGAAACACTTTAGACAGTTGAACAGATGCAGGTTTTAAGTTTTAAAAACATCATTTCTAATTACTCTTGCTGCTGTTTGGATAATGGTTTTGGGGTGAGACTGAGCAAGATTTGAATAAGGGAGGCCAATTATGAGGCTGCTGCATAACTCAAGGCAAGAGATAATGGTGACTTAAGTTGATAGCAGTGAAAGTGTGGGAAAGTGACAAATTTTGCTAATGTATTTGGAGGTAGAACCAACACTTTTATGAATTAGATGTAGAGTCTAAGAGAATGAAAGGAGTCAAAGATGACTCCATGGTTTTTGCCCTGACTAGCTGGGTGGATGGGGCTGCCATTTCCTGAGATGGGGAACACTAAGGGAGAAGCAGTTTGGGCCCTGGACAAAGGATTATGTAGATCTGTTTTAGATATGTTTTGGTTGGGATATTCATTAGCCACCCCAGAAGAGTTGTTGTATAGATAGCTAGTTAACATGAAGCTTAGGAGAGATAAAATAAAGCTGAAGTTAAAAAAAAAAAAAGGAGGGGGTTCAGCCTATATATAATATTTAAAACTTTAAGATTGAATGAGATAATTTAGGTAATTGGTATAGATAGAGAAGCAGTCTCATAACTGAGCTATGACATAGCTATGACATTTACAAGTTAGGAACAAGTAGTAACTAGCAAATGAGACTGAGGATGTATGGCCAGTGAGGAAAACCATCGTAGTGTGGCTTCCAGAAGAAAGAGTTTCAAGGAGTAGGAAGTAATCAGCTATGTTAAATGTTGCTGAGTCTGGATAAACTGAAAGTCTGAGAATTCACCATTAGATTTAGCAATGAAAAGCTCTTGGTAACTTGGACAAGATTGTTTTCAAATGATTGAAGTCCAATTGGAGTAGATTCAAAAGTAAATAAGAGCTTCCAATTTCAGAGAAGATAGAATAATCAAAATACACCTATCCCTTCTGATTATAACTAAAAATACATGAAACAATTATAATAAGACTCTGAAAGAGAAAAGAAGGTAGACTGGCTAGGGACCTCAGAACTAGAGGGACAACTCAGTTATGAGTTCCCTAGTTTTGTGGGGTGTTTTTTTTTTTTTTGGTTTGGTTTTTGGTTTTTGGGGTTTTTTTGTATTGTTGTCCTAGTTAGTTGGGTGTTTTGTGTGTTGCTTCTCATATATCCTGACCTGGTTGCTAGAGTAGTTTTCAGTTCAGAAATGCCAGTGGGCAAAGGCATACAAAAACATTTACAGTGGAAATCCTTTTGGTCAAACCTGCTGTTATTTCTCACAATTTGGAGGTCTAGAAAATGTGCCATCAAAGTTGGCTTCTCTTCATTGCCTATAGACAGTCATCTTCTCACTGTGTTCTCACATGGCCTTTCCTCTGTCTCTGGTATCTCTTCCTCTTCTTATAAGGGAACCAATTCCTATTAGATTAGGGCCCCACTCTTATGACCTCATTTAACCCTAATTATCCTAAAGGCTCTGTCTTTAAATACAGTCACATTGGAAGTTAGGGGTTCAACCTGTGAATTTTGAGGGGACGTAATTCAGTCCATGGCACCTCCTGTACTCCAAGTGAATACCAGACAGACTCTGCTACCTCCTCATGGGGTGCCATGAAGACTGGGGAGTAGATCTTTGTGGAATATGCCAACTATGTATTAACAGACAAAAGCAGCACTCTTCCCCTTCTCCCATGGTGAAGAGACTGAGGCAAAGCCCTATTGACCGTTGGCCATAATAAAGTGGCATCCCACCCTGTCTCTCTTTGTGGTTTACAGACTATGGGAATGGAACACTGTTGACCATCCCCACCTGTTGTAACCAAATATTAGCAAAGAGCCCATGCCCTACCATGTACTAACAAGACTGTGCAGAGAAGATTAAGGAAAGGAGGGAGCTGGAGAAGGAGAGTCTTAAATCTGTTTAAAGTCCTGGGTATGCCCCTAAGTGGCCTATGCCACTTGTGGACTTCAAACTGAAGTCCACAAAAGTGAGTTGGAAATTGCATTCTGATTGACTTCTCTAAAACAGAAGATTGAAATAGAAACTAGAGTCTTACAAAATATCAAAGATACAATCCACAGTTGTTAGTCATACAAAGAACAAGGAAAATCAGAACTCAAATAAGAAAAAACAATTGGCAGGTGCCAACAACAAGATAACACGGTATCAGAATTATCCAAAAAGTTTAAACTGCTACCCTAAAAATGTTCCAGCAGCAGTTACAAACCCTAGTGAAATAAACAAAAAAAGTACTGAAGAAATAGAATAAAGTATACCAAAATGGAAATTTTAGAACTGAAAATTACAATAACTGAAATTTAAAACTCACGAATGCCTCAGTAGCAAAATAAAGATCACAATAGAGAGACTCATTGAACTTTATTTTAGATTAATAGAAATTACCCAGCCTAATATTAGAGAGTATAAAGATGGAGGACAAAATGAACAGAGCCTTAGGATTTTGTGGTACAGTAATAAAAGATCTAGCATTTGTGTCATTGGAGACTCAACAAGATAAAAGAATGCAAGGCTGAAAAACATTTGAAAAAGTAATGGCAGAAAACATCCCAAATTTAGTCTAAGACATAAACCTACAGATTGAAGAATGAGCAAACCACAAACAGATTCAGAAGAAATACTGGGGTGCCTGGGTGGCTCAGTCAGTTAAGCGTTCCAACTCAATCTCGGCTCGGGGTTGCAAGATTTAGCCCCATGTCCAGTGCAGAGCCTGCTTAAGATTCTCTTTCTCCCTCTCCCGCTGCCCCTGCCCTCTCTCTCTGTCCCTCCCTAAAGAAGGAGAAGAAGAAGAAATCCACACATCATAATCAAATTTATGAAAACAGACGAAGAAAAAGTCATAAAAGTGATCAAAGAAAAAGGAAACATTGCTTTTAAGAGAACAGAGTCCAAGGGACTACATATTTCTATCAGAGACCATGGAGACCAGGGGAATTGACACAACATTTTTCAAGGGATGAAAGAATTATAAGCCCTGAATTCTATGCCTAGCAAAAGTATTTATCAGGGATGAAAGTTAAATAAATATATCGTCAATAAAAGATACATTCTCGATGGAAGAAAGCCTGAAAATTTGTAGTCAGCAAACCTGCTGTAAAATCATTATTTTTTTTTTTTAAAGATTTTATTTATTTGACAGAGATAGAGACAGCCAGCGAGAGAGGGAACACAAGCAGGGGGAGTGGGAGAGGAAGAAGCAGGCTCATAGCAGAGGAGCCTGATGTGGGGCTCGATCCCATAACGCCGGGATCACGCCCTGAGCCGAAGGCAGGCGCTTAACCGCTGTGCCACCCAGGCGCCCCTGTAAAATCATTATTAAAAGAAATTCTTCACAGAAAGAAAATAGTATTAGAAGGAAACCTAGAATATCAATAATGAGGAAAAAAAAGGGTAAACATCTGGGTAAACAAAATAGATTATTCTTTTCTTTTTTTCTAAGACTTTATTTATTTGACAGAGAGAGAGACAGCCAGTGAGAGAGGGAACACAAGCAGGGGGAGTGGGAGGGGAAGAAGCAGGTCCCCAGTGGAGCAGGGAGCCCAATGCGGGGCTCAGTCCCAGGACTGTGGGATCATGCCCTGAACCAAAAGCAGGTGCTTAACAACTGAGCCACCCAGGCGCCCCCAAAATAGATTATTCTTTTCCTTTTGAATTATTTAAACTATCTTTGCTGGTTGAAAGCAAATTACGGCAACGTTTTCTGAAAGGGCCCTCAATGTATAAAGAGATAACATTCAAGATAATCTTGTCATGAAGGGTAAATACGCTAAATAAAATGCAGTATTTTTTAAATATTCAAATAACCAACTGGGAGGCAAAAGAGAGGATAAGAATGAAAAACAGTGGAGACAACAGAGGAATTAATAGCATAGCCAAGTTAAAATTTATCAATACTTACATTAAATGTAAATGGTTGAAACGTACTAATTAAAAGACAGACTGACAGAATAGATAAAAATTAATGACCAAATAATATGCTATCTACAAGAAATGCATTTCAAATATAAGGATATAAGTAGGGTAAAAGTAAATGAATGGGAAAATATTACCATGCCAACAATATTTAAATGAAAACTAGAGTAGCTATTTTAGTATCAGTAGACTTCAGACCAAAAAAATTACCAGGGACAGAGAATGATATTACATGATTATAAGAGTATTAATTCACCAAGAAGAAACTGAAATCCTAAAGGTGTATACTTCAAGCACAGAGCTGCAAATATATGAATCAAAAACTGATAGGAATAAAAAGAGAAATAGACAAAACCACAAATATAGTGGGGGACATCAGTACTGCTCTCTTAATCAGTAGAACCAGTGTATACAAAGTCAGCAAGATAGAACTGAAAAATGCTATTAACTAAGTTCTAATTCCCACTTACAGAGGACTCCATGCAAAAGCGGAAAAATGCACATTCTTTTCATGCTAACACATGGAACATTTGCCAAGATAAACCTAAACAAATTTACCTCTACTTGTATGACCGTGATGGAATTAAACTAAAAGTTAATTAAAGATAACAGGAAAGTCTGTAAACACTTCGAAATTAAACAGCACACTTCTAAATAGTATGTTGGTCACAGAGGAAGTCTGAAGGAAAGTTTTTAACTATATTGAACTAAATGAAAATGAAAGTACAAAATATCAAAATCTGTGGGATACAAATAAAGCAGTTCTTATGAGAAAATTTATAGCACTAAGTACATTAGAAAAGAATAACTGTGTTAAGTCAGTAATCTAGAAAAAAAAACTAGAAAGGGAAACCAAAATGTTCTCAAAGCAGTCAGAAGGAAGGAAATAATACAGGTAAAAGAAGAATTCGAGAAAATTTAAAACAGAAAAACAGTAGACATAGCCAAATCGAAAGCTGGTTCTTTCAAAAGATCAGTAACCTTTAAACCCCAAGCAAAACTGCTTTTAAAAAAAGGAAAAAGATAGAATGTACCAATAACAAATGAAAAAGAGGCTATCACTACAGACCTCACAGACTTTAAAGGGATAAGAAGGGACTACTGTGAACAACTCTACCTGCACAAATTGACCTTGAGCGTAATGGATCAATTCTTTGAAAACTGCAAACTACTAAAACTCACCCAAAGTGAAATAGATGTTATAAACTACTGTATAACTGTTTTTAAATTCCTCTTTTTTTGATAGAAGCCTTCTGAAAAAGAAATCTCCAGATCCAGATGGTCTCACTGACAGAGTCAACTCATTTTAAGAGACTTACATTACCTTGATACCAAATCACACAATCCAAAAAAAAAAAAAAGAAAGAAAGAAAACTTCAGACTAATATCCTTCATGAACAGAAGTAAAAATTGCCAAGCAATGTATTAGCAAATTAAATCTCTTTGATTCTCCACTACCAATCAAGTGTCCCCAACAATTCAGTGCTATTCTGACACCAACTGCCAGGGGTTAGTGTCAGACTCCCCAGGCTTAAGGGTTCAGTCTCACAGGAATGCCCTCACTTCAGATGCCAACTTGCGAGTCCCAGTCTCTAAGCACTTCTGACTGACTTAGCTACAAATCTGAGCATTCCTACAACACCCATGACTTTCAGGATTGATAATTTCTTAGAACCACTCGCAGAACTCATGAAAATGTTAAACTTACTATTAGTTTATTATACATACAAATGAATAGGCAGATGAAGAGGTATGTAAATAAATGTCAAAAAGGGTCTTAAGCACAGGAGACTCTGTCCCCATGGAGTTGAGGTGAGTCACCCTAATGGTACGTGGTTGTGTTCACCAACTTAGAAGTCCCCTGAACCCTCCTGTTTAGGGGTTTTACAGAGGTTTCCTTGTTTAGGCACAACCGATTAAATCACTGGCCATTGGCGATTGACTCTAGTTTCTGTCCCTCCCATCCCAGAAGGTTCCAAGGCTTGTTCTTTCTGGCATGCAGCTCCCATCCTGAAGCTTTTGAAGGGCCCGCCAAGAGTCACTTGAACTCCTGTGGTTGAAAGGGGTTTGTTCTGAATATCAAAAGATGTTCCTATCAGACAGGAAATGCCAAGGGTTTTAGGAGCTATATGCCAAGGACAAGACAAAGACCAAATATATATCTTCTGTTACACCACACAATCCCAGCAATATATCAAAAGAATAACATCACCACCAAGTGGAGTTTATTCTATGAATGCAAGGTTAGTTTCACATTAAAAAATTGTTATATTCTCCCATTTAATACTCTAAAATGAGGAAAAATCATATCAATTAATAGAAAAGTCATTTAACAAACCTCAGCAACAATTCATGATATAAACCTGCAGAACTATGGGAACATACGGAATTTTGTCAACTTGATAAAGAACTACAAAAATATCTACAGCTAACCCTGTAGCTTTGTTATTGTAGTGTGTGTTTTATGAGTGTGTACTAATTCTTCCAAATCGCTGTATATTTTACATTAAAGATTTTTAGTCTAGGGGCACTGGGTGGCTCAGTCGGTTAGGCATCTACCTTTGGTTCAGGTCGTGGTCCCAGGGTCCTGGGATCGAGCTCCACATCAGGCTCTCTGCTCAGCAGGGAGCCTGCTTCTCCCTCTCGCTCTGCCCCTCCATCCCTCCCATGCTGTCTCTCTTGCTCACACTATCTGTCTCAAATAAATACATAAAATCTTAAAAAAAAAAAAAAAGGATTTTGTTTAGCCACAATTGAGTTGCTCAGTAGCCATTTGTGGCCTACAGGCTGCCATATGAGATAGCACGGTTTTGGACTAAGTCATCTCATTCTTAACAGCCTGAAAATTCAAATTTGTAGTTACACTTCCAATTTCATTTGTTATTACCATTTAAAATTGCAGATTAAAATGACCATATCTAATTTCCTTTTTAAATTACCAGGTGTTGTCTCATTGTAAATATATTTTTACATTTGCTTTTTATAACTAAGAAATAAAAATGCATGGATTATATTTCTAACAAATAAGCAAACTGGTTTTAATATAATTTTGTGTCCTTTATGACCTATGTGGTACAATTAAATATATAAATTAAAATGGTTTTATATATTATGTGTAAGCTATCACAATATTAATGGTAACCACTGGCACTCAGTAGACTCTAATTATGTGACAAAAACAGGGAATAGGGGTAATTATATCCAGTTTAATATTAGAAATGTTTATATAGAATAAATACAGGTTATTTTATATGCAGCCTAAGCTTACTTGATCTTACTCAGTAATACTGATACATCCTGTGGCCATAAAGGTGTTTTCCTGTACTTTATCATTATACTTTAACATTATTCCTTTTCACATATAGGCTTTTAATCTACCAAAAATGTATTTTTGTGTATTACATGCATTAAAGGGATCTAATTATATTCTTCTCCTCGTGGGTAATTAATTGTCTCCATATTTATTGAGCAGTCTCTTTTACCCCACTGATTTTAATGCCGCTTTTGTTGTATATCAAGTTTCTCTATGTACATGATTCTATTTCTGAGTCTTCTATTCTGGTACCTTGTCTTGTTTGTCAATCTCTGTATGAATTCCACATTGTGTCAATTATTGTAGTTCTAGGGCGCCTGGGTGGCGCAGTCGTTGGGCGGCTGCCTTCGGCTCAGGGCGTGATCCTGGCGTTCCAGGATCGAGTCCCACATCAGGCTCCTCCTCTGGGAGCCTGCTTCTTCCTCTCCCACTCACCCTGCCTGTGTTCCCTCTCTCGCTGGCTGTCTCTCTGTCACATAAATAAATAAAATCTTTAAAAAAATAATTGTAGTTCTAAAATAAGTTTTGAGGGAGCCTGGGTGGCTCCATTGGTTAAGTGTCCAACTTTTGCTTTTAGCTCAGGTCATGGTCTCGAGGTTGAGGGATCAAGCCCTATGTCGGGCTCCACACTCAGCATGTAGTCTGCTTGAGATTCTCTCTCCCTCTCCCTTTGCCCCTCCCCCCACTCGTGCATGCCCTCTCTCTAAAGTAAATAAATAAAATCTTTAAAAACGCATAAAATAAGTTTTGATATGTGATAGAGAAAATCGTCCTATATAATTTTTTCCTTCCGAATTACCTTGATTGGGACACCTGGGTGGCTCAGTGGGTTAAGCGTCTACCTTCAGTGCGGGTCATGATCCCAGGGTCCTAGGATTGAGTCCCACATTGGGCTCATTGTTCAGCAGGGAGTCTGCTTCTCTCTCTGCCTGCTCTGCCTGCCACTCCCCCTACTTGTGCTCTCTCTTTCTGACAAATAAATTTTTAAAAATCTTAACAACAAAAAAAGAATTACCTTGATTATTCTTGTCCTTTTTTTACCCCACATAAATTGTAAAATTAATTTTTCTTATTTGACCAAAAAACCTTATGTTGGGCCTTTGACTGATTTGATTACATTGTATTTACTGATCGATTTGTGAGGAGTTGGCTGGCATATTTGTGATTTTAAATCTTTCAGTTCATAACACTTAAGTCATATTTTCTTTAAATATTCTGTAGTAATGTTTTGAAATTATCTTCATGAAACTGCTACACATCTTTCATTAAATTGACCCTTGATAGCTTAGAGATTTTGCTGTTACTGTGATTGAGACTTTTCTATTAATTTTCTAATGATTATTATTGATATGTGAGAAGACTGTTGATTTTGGTATATGGATCTTATTATTCACCAATCTTTCTTTATTCCTTCTAATAGTTTATATATTCTGTTGGATTTCCCATGTATATAGACATTTCATTTGAAAATAAGTGTAGTTAGTTTTCTTGCTGTAGAAGTGTTATAACTCTTATTTCTTTTTCTGGTCTTACTGCATTGGCCAGGAATTTCATTCCAGTGTTGAGTAGTAACAGTATTTTCTGGCACCTTTTATTTGTTCATGATCATACATTAGGTTTTTATTCAAAAGAGTAGTTTATTTTTTAATATGTAACAGAAACTGGCATGATTTCTGTTACATATTAAAAAATAAATGTAAATATAGAATAGTATTTTTTATTTTATACATTCTTCAAATTATAGAAATTTATAAAGTACAAATAAAAAAATAAAACTACTCATAATCACATCATCCACGGATGATCACTATTTGCATTTTGGTATATGATAGAATCATAATTTAGGCTTTCACTCAGTCTAAAAATGGCAAAATTACTCTTAAAAACTCATTAAATCACTTATTTATGTATTTGTATATTTATATATGGATTTGTGTAATCCTCCCTACACATATTCTGTAAAATGAGATAGAAAATACATATGAAGATACATTTCTCTAGACTTTTTACTGTATTTCTGGAATTATTGAACAGCAGTTTATATATTAGTCCCTCAGTCTGCCAAGCATTACACATATAGTAGAACTCAGGACATTAGATGTATATGGATCAACTCCACTATGTACATGATTTTCACTTTACTGATTTGAGCACCTATGCTTGTATAAGTTACAACTCCTTCATATAAAATGTACCATATTTTATAAATACTTATTACAGTATATTTACTTGCCAGCATTTTGGTTTACACTCGTGATTGGCATTTCAAAAGTGGTGCCCTTTGTAATACAAAAACAGCTAAGCTGAAGAAATTTAATAGCAAAGGAGAGTCCTGGGATTCACACATTCCAAAAAAATACATTATTCAGTCTTAGTCCTTTCAGGAGGTGGACAACTAATGTCAACTAAACAGAGGAGAATAACATACTGAGACATGCACAGATACGTGTGGGAAATTTATCAAAAGATTTTAGGAACATGAATCCAAGTAAGGGAAACTGCTAAAATAACAAATCTATTATGTAAAATCCATGTTAACCAAGCTTTTAAAACGCTTTTTAAAATGTCCACAGGTCTTAGAAACAACTTCCCTGGTGTGCCTGGGTGGCTCAGTCATTAAGTGTCTGCCTTTGGCTCAGGGCGTGATCCCAGAGTCCTGGGTTTGAGCCCCATATCAGGCTCCTCCGCTATGAGCCTGCTTCTTCCTCTCCCACTCACCCTGCTTGTGTTCCCTCTCTCGCTGGCTGTCTCTATCTCTGTCGAATAAATAAATAAAATCTTAAAAAAAAAAAAAAAGAAAGAAACTCCTTCCCTCCCTTCTGATAAGTGAACATCAGAAACCAAGTAGATTGAGAATGGTGCATAACTGTCATTTTTCATATGCTGTAGAGTTTGAGAAATCATGGAATGACAGAATTCAGGCTCCTTTTGCATCATAACTAGGTATTTAAACACACTTCCTCAGGCTTTTTCCCATAGAACATACAGCGAATTCATGGTCTTTCCCACAGTAGTTCCAGATTCTACATCTTCAACAATTTATTATTTGTTAGCATGAGTATCCTAACATGGGAGTCATAGTTTATTTAGTGATATTTTCTATAAATTTTCATTATCATAGGTATGCCATTACTTAGCAGTTTCAAAGCCATCATTATCCCAAGAACAGAAAATTTTATCTTACCTTTGAGTAATGGTAAAAAGTAATTTAGAATGATGAACTTAAATCTTAAATTGGGTCACTTAGGGTCACTCAAGGCCAAAAAAGACCTGGCTAGGAAAAAGTTTTCAGTGTTATAGAAGCACTAATTGTGTTACATTTGCTTTTTCTTTCAAAGTTTTGGTAATTATCTAAATGTTTTGTCCCCTGCTTAATAAAGGGTTTAATAGGTGATTATATTATACATTCCTGGTTTAATCTTATTTTAATGCATTCTCATGGATGGGACAATGTCCTTTTTTAAAGATACATAATTAACTCAGCATGTTATCAAGCTTTCCTGAGAAGATAAAATTGAACTTAAATGTGGTTAGTTCTTTTGTCTCACAGGTAATCAAGTACATTGGATTTCTTACTTTTCATGAACTAATGTGTATTTCATAGAAGTTGGTTTTAGAACATGGTGTAAAAAGAAAATATGGCTGGTGTTAGAACAATTTGTTTTCCTTGATTGAATTTCATTGGTATCCCCAAATATAAGTGTATATGACTGGTATTTATCTAAAAATAATAGATACAGATGAATCAGTTGTCCAGAGAAGTCACCTTGGTAGAAAAGACATTTCTTTAATAATGATTAAAACACTTCAGAAATTCTTCTATAAAAATTGCCTATATGGAGAGTGATGGCTAATGCGTATGGGATTTCATATGAGGGTGATGAAAATAATCTGGAATTTGATAGCGGCAATGCTTGTGTAACCTTGTGAATATAACAAGAACTGCTAAATTGAACACTTAAAAATGGTGAACTTTATGGTGTATGGATTATATCTCAATAAAAGTAAGTCAAAGAGTCAGGTTTACATAAGTCTCACTGCTTCATATATACTTTGATTTTGTACACATATTATACTAACCAACCTATTTATTGACCTTAACTATAACACTTAAGTTCACATTACTGCTCACATTGAAGATTTACCATCACTCAGGATGACAGAAGACTCAACAGTTTCTGAAGACATCCACAAAGAGGAATCAAAAAAACACTGTAAGCAATGACATTGAAATAAGTATACAGGAGCGTACCTGGAGGACACAAAATTTGTGTGTGTTCTGAGATTATTCTTTTATAAAAATGAGTCCTATCAACTTGTCACATTCAGTCTTTCCTTGTACAACAGTCCAGGCTACTCTGGGCCTTGTGAGGTGTCTCACTAGGCAGCCCAGAGAAGTGTTTGTCCTCAGATTCAGAGTGTTACTGGGGGTAAGTCCCTATCAAGCAGACTCTATCTCCACCATTTTCCTTTGCTTCTAACTTATTTGGTCACTTCAATAGTAAAGGAACTTAGGAGAAACAGCATTTAACAATAAATTAATCTTTTAGTGTTTGTTTTTATTACAAAAGCATTATTAACTTTTACTTCAATATTTGTTGACTGCCTGTTGTAGTGAAGCAAACTTTGGATGCTAAAGATATGGTGTAAATAAGAGAGAGAAATTTGGGAAAGGTAGGCAACAAGCAAGCAAATCAAAAATAGGAAAAATAAAAGGTGGTTCTAAGTCTATGCAATGAGTTAAAATAGGTAATGTGAGAGACGGGTTACTATAGGAAAACACTGTTTTCTGCTTACTATAGAAATACATTTGTATCAAAAGAAATAAAGTAAAACGTACTTAAATCCCTGCCTGCCAAGAAACAACCACCATTAATCTTGTGTATACATGCTTCCAAAACCTGCTCTAAGCCTCTATGTGCTCACGAGTGTAGGAGTACGTACATGACGTTTTGTTTGTATTACAAAACAAGATCATATCATTAATACTGTCTTGTGACATGCTTTTCTCACTTTACATATTATGAACAATTTTATGTCAATAATTATTACTTTTATTATTTTAATAATTGTAAAATATTCCATTAGGTTAATTAACCAACCTTCAGTTATTGAATGCTTGCACTGTCTTGTAGCATAACTCAAAAAAAAATCACATGAGATGTCATATTTAGCTTAAGTTCACATATTCAAAAATATCATTTCTGATGTCGAATGACAAGTTTCTCTCCATCACTGAGTTGTTGGTTTTATTTTTGTTTTACTCTTTTATCTGTCCCTGAGGACATTCCACAAGGTAGAATCTTCAACTATTGATACTTCCTACATTTCTCTCCTGGGCTATTTCACTCAGATTTATGGCGCAAGTCATCTTAACTTGTAGGTAAATAACTCCCAGATCAGTATCTCACACCTTGTCTTCTCTATCATGTAAATATTCAACCATAATCATACCTCTCCTTCTCTTTACATCCAAGCCTTTCTCATAATTCCCTGTTTACTGCAAAGATACTGTCATGGCCCCAATCATTTTAGCCTAGAAAAGTTAAATTACCTTTGTCCTCCACCCAGCAGGTACAGTCCTCTTTCACAGTGTGATTTCAGGCTTCCTTTCTTTTCATCATCACTGCCACCTCCCTAGGTCAAATCACTTTCTCCTTACCCTGAATTACTATAACAGTTTCCACATTGATTTCTCTGTCCCTGTGTGATACCCTCTCCATTTCAATTCCACCTGTATCCTCTGGTGCCTAAGTATCCCCTCTCCTTTGCCTTCAAAAATCTTCCCATTCCACCCTCTTTTCCCCCTTTCTTTATTTAAATAGGTGTAAGTCTCTCCAAACTTAGGGGCGGAAAAAATGTGACTCTGGATAGTCTCTGTCATCTCAGATTCACCCTTAACCTGTCATTTTAGCCCACTCTACTCCTCTAAACCTTTCAGTTAGCCCCAGTGACTTCTAATTGACAAATCCAGTGGACACTCACAGTCTTTATGTCACCAGATTCTTGCCTACATTTGGTTGTCAATGATTTACTCTTAAAATTCTGTTGGTTCTCTCTATACCCTAACTGTTCCTATACCATCTGTTCTGAGAACTACTTTTCATCTTTGCCACGTTAAATATTGGTATTTCTTAGGGTTCCCTTTTCAGCCCTTTGTTCTCCTCTGCATGTTGTCTACTTTGGCTATTTTAATTGCCACTTATAAGCATAGGACTTTTAAATCCCTTTATCTCAACCTTGTGCTTGTGTATATTAGTTAGCCTGATGGATCTTCCCCTCTAGGCAACAAGGAGTAATACACCAGCCATGGGCTTGGGTGTTTTAGGCCCCCTCATCTCAGTTGATTTCCACAGCAATTCTGACTTTGCATTCTTACACGTGTGCAATTTGAGGCCCAGAGAGGTTTAAGAATTTATGCAATGTCACACAGCAGAAGGGGCAGAGGAAATTTTTGAACCATGCTCCTGGCTTTAGAGCTGGCTCTTGCAAGCCCAGCTTAACAGCAGGCTTCTTTCTTATGAGCATCCAGTTAATGGTTGCCTGGCAGTGTTGACATTGAATTGAATCCTCACACACCAGAGAGGGAGGTGAAATCATTAAGTTTTTGGAAGGGGAAAATGATTTCCAGGAAACAGAGCAACTTGCCCACAATCACAGCCCTTGTGTGGGGCAAAACTGGGATCAGAGCCCTGATTCACGGTGTGGGGCTCTTTCTAGACACATAATAGTGCACAATTCGAATGTTCTTTTCTTTTTTGATGATGAGGTTTGAGGGGGTGGGCATTGCAGGGGGGGGGGGAAGAAAGGCTTTCCTCAAACAAAACTTTTCTCCAAAGTCCAAAATCTAGGATATAATTAGACGAATAAATGTTTAGGAATATAACAATAAAGAATGTAAACATTTTTTTTAAATGCACTACCTGAATGCTCTACCTGTGGCACCCCAAACCTGCAAGTATCTATCTCCCCTAAACCTGTTCCTAGTGTACTGTTTATCTCAGGTGGTGGCTCACTCGGTTATTCAAATCAGAAATGTGGAGGTCATCCTTCATTTCCCTGTCTCTTTCCTCATTTTCCCTCTCCCTTTCTCCTTACCCAACTCACCCGCATCCTACAGTATTAACAACTAAACCAGAACTGGTGTAATTTCCTAACCAATCTTTGTTCCTTTTGCATATGTACTTTATAAGTTGTGGTATGTCCATGAATTTCTCACTCTTAAAGTCCGAATATCCTGTTTATACCATTGACCATTCTATTTCATTTTTCATAATAAAAAAACACAAATATCATAATACCTAGAAAGGAGATGTAGTGGCTGCCAAATTGGCCAACACACAGGACGTCTTTGAATAAAGATATGTTAAAACATGACAAAATCTTTTCTAACCATTTATTTCACAAGAACTTTTAGCAGCCTGCACATCCTGTTAAGTTTTGCCTTTCACTTGGCCTTGCTCTACAAAGCACGCTTGCTTCCTCCTTTCATTCAAGAAACATTTACTGTCTGCCACTGAATCATATCCTAGATGCTGTTGGGCAAATAAATGTGCTGCTTTTACCCAGAGCTCAAGTGAACTTTATTCTGGATATCAAATTTATCACCTCTTTTGAACATCTCCAGTTGTCAGTCTATACTACAGAAACGTCAATAACTTTTAGTATTTCAAAGTGGAAGTTTTACTTTGTTATATTAGCGTAGCTGAGGATTCTGCATTTACCAATAGCTGGCAGCATGGTTTCAGAGCAGCAATTTAAAAATTAAAAAAATATTGTTTTATTTTTAGAGGATTCCTAATGGACGTATTTGGTTTTCTTCTTAATTTGTTTTTCTTCTGTGTATAGAGCTGCCTTTCTTAAGGTTTACACAGAAGGATAGACATATCCTCAAACTGAAGCTCTTTTCCTTCCATATGAGCCTAGGCTGATAATGAAATTGGGGAATTAAGAGAAAGAGACTTAAGGACAATCTAGAAGAGCAGAACTCACTGGAGATAGAAATGACTAAAGTGGACACACAAGCTCTAAGAGCAGCCAGGGAGAAAATCAAACCTCAAGTTAAATGATCCATCAGCTACCTTTCTTAATGAGAAATAAGACAGACACACACAGCATATTAACAACCTAGAATAAACCTAGCTTTGTCAAGTGGTAATGTCTCAAGAAACAATACCAATTTTATAGACTTGAAAGAGAAATTAAAACCAGCCTCAAGAGGATGCATGCTAGATGTGTAAATACCGGCCTATTCAGAGAAGAGGCATTTGATATGTGTATTTTATATGTAATATCTTTTAACAATTCCCATGGGTTTTTTTAATGGGTTGTCGTTTTCTGCAATTCTATTTTTTTTATTAACAGCTTTATTGAGATAGAATTCACACACCATACAATTCACCCATTCACTGTATGCTCTTCAGTGGCTTTTAGTATATTCACAGAGTTGTGCATCCATTACCACAATCAATATTAGAACATTTTTCATTACCCTGAAAAGAAATCCCACTTTCTTAGTCATCAGTCTCCAATCTCACCAGCCTTGGGAAACCACTAGTATGTCTTTCTGGTTTTGCCTATTCTGGGCATTTCATGTAAATGTAATCAAACAATACATGATATTCTATGACTGGCTTGTTCGACTTAGCATAATGTTTTCAAGGTTCATCCATTTGATAGCATGTACCAGTACGTCATTTCTTTCTGTGTTTGATAAATTCCGTTGTATGGATATACCACATTTTCTTCATTCGTCATGTGAATGAACATGATATGTACGTTGTTTCTACTTTTGGGCTATTATGAATAATACTACTATGAACATTCATATACAAGTTTTTGTAGAGATGTGTTTTCATTTCTCTGAGATATACCTAGGAGTGGAATACACTTAGGAATGGAGCTCTATGTCTAACCCTTTGAGGAACTACCAGACTTTTCCAAAGCAGCTGTACCATTTCACTTTCCCACCAGCTTTGTATGAGTGTTCGAGTTTTCCCACATCCTTACCAGCATTTGTCTTTTCATTGTAGCCATTCTAATGAGTATGAGGTGTTATCTCATTGTGCTTTGCAGTTTCCTGAGTACTAATGATTTTGAGCTTCTTTTCATGTGCTTATTGGCCATTGTGTATCTTCAATAATTGTTCATATCCTTTGCCCACATTTAAAATTGAGTTATTTGCTTTTGTATTATTGAGGTACAAGAATTCTTTATATATTCTACATACAAGTCCCTTGTCAGATACATGACTTGCAAGTTTTCTCTCATGCTGAGTCATCTTTTCACTTTCTTGATGGTGTCGTTTGAAGCACAAATATTTTTCATTTTGATGATGTCAGGTTTAGTTTTTCTTTTGTTGCTTATGTTTTTGGTTTTTCTCATGAAGGAGTAACATCTATTTTAAAAGCTTTATTGAGGTTTAATTGACACAAAGTAAAGTGCACATCTTTAAAGTGTGTATGTTGATAAGTTTTGAGATATACCACCTATGCAAATACCACTACAGTCAAGATAAAGAGCATATTACAGTACTCACAAAGTTTCATTTTAATCGTTGGTAATCTACCCTTCCAGTCCTTCCACCCCTTCCACCCTTCCCTCATCCCATAGGCAATCACAATTTTCCTTTTGTCAGTGTAGATTGCATTTTCTACTATTTTATATCAATGACATCATGGGTTATATGCTTTTTGTGTCTGGGCTCTTGCACTCAGCATTTAATATTGAGATTCATCCATTCCGTTACATGTATCTTAGTTCATTGCTGCTTATGGCTGAGGAGTATTCACTGTACAGATATATCACAGTTTGCTTATTATATCCATTTACATGTTGCTGGACGTTGGGTTTTTATCGGATCTGGTTATTACAGATAATCTGCTATGCTCATTCTTATAAAAGTCAATGTGTAGATGGGAGCTTTTATTTGTCTTGGGCAAATATCGAGGAATGGAACTTTAACTTTTTAAGAAAATGCCAAACAGTTCCAGTTGGTTCACATTTTCAACATTGGTATGGTCAGTCTTTTTAATTTCAGTTATTTTATTTGTAGTGTCGCTCTTTGTAGGTGTTAATTTCAATTCCTCTAATAACTGATGATTTTTAACATCTTTTCATGTAATTATTTGCTTTTCATAGATCTTTGATGAAGTGTCTGTTCAAATCTTTTGCCCATATTTTTTGGGGGATATTTGTTTTCTTAACTGAGTTTTGAAAGTTCCTTATATACAAACCCTTTACTGTTATTATTTGCAAATATTTTTTTTCATCTCTGTCTTACCTCTTTGTACTCTGAGCAATGTCTTTCAAAGAGCAAGATGTGCTTAATTTTTAAAAAGTCCATTTATCAATTTTCCTTTTATGGATTGTGATTTCTAATGTCATATCTAAGAAATCTTTACCTAACTCAGTCACAATGAGTTATGCCCTCTCTTAGAATTTTTTTTTAAAGTCCTACGGTTTACATTTAGGAATATGATCCATTTGAGTTAATATTTCTATATGGTACAAGATATGGATTCAAGTTTATGTTTTTGTAAACTGTTCCAGAACCATTTATGGAAAAGAATTCCTTTTAAGAAAAAGAAGAAGAAAAGAATTCCTTTTTCTACTCAATTGCTTTTGAACTTTGATGAAAATCGGTTGGCCATATGTGTGTCAATGGGTATATCTCTTCACTCTATTCTGTTCCAGTGATTGTTGTTCATCCTTACAGCAATACCACAGTGGTTTGACTGTTGTTTATTTATAATGAGTGGTAAATTCAGATAGTATAAGTGCTCCAACTTTATTCTTTTCTGAAGTTATTTCGGGTATTTTAGATCTTTGGTATTTTCTATGAATTTTAGGCTATTTTCAGTTTTTACCAAAAAAAAATTGTTCAAAGTCTGCAAAGATTTGGATTGATATTGCAGTATCCCTCGCCCCTTTTTCCATGGGGAATATGTGCCAGGACCCCTGATGGATACCTGAAACTGCTGATGGTACTGAACCATATATATTGTTTTCCCTGTACATACATAACTATGATAAAGTTTAATTTCTAAATTAAGCACAGTAGGTTAACAGTAACAACTAATAATAAAATAGAATTATACTATAATAAAAGTTATGTGAATGTAGTCTCTCTCAAAATATTTTATTGTACTGTACTCACCCTTCTTGTGATAATGTAAGATGACAAAATCCCTACGTGATAACTTGAGGTGAAGTGAATGATGTAGACATTGTGATCCAGTGTTAGGCTACAACTGAGCTTTTAATATATGTCAGAAGTAGGATCATCTCCTCCTGGATCACAGTTGACTGGGAGTAACCAAAACCACTAAAAGTGAAACCGTGGATGAGGGGCAACTTCTGTACATTGACTCTGCAAATCATTATGGGGATAGTTGACATCCTAACAGTATTGAGTCTTTGAACCCATGAACTCTGTGTCTATTTGTTTGTGTGTGTGTGTGTGTGTGTCCGTTTATTTTTTCACAACGTGTTATAGCTTTCATTGTATTTCTTTTGTCATACCTGAGTGTTTCCATTTTTGTGATCTTACTACTGGTAATTTTAGTTTCAATTTTTTGTAAATATAATGTATTTTTTATTTCAGGGGTACAGGTCTGTGATTCATCAGTCTTACACAATACACGGTGCTCGCCACAACACATACCCTCCCCAATGTCCATCACCCATCCACCCCGTCCCTCCCACCCTCCTCCGCTCCGGCAACCCTCAGTTTGTCTCCTGAGATTAAGAGTCTCTTATGGTTTGTCTCCCTCTCTGGTTTCTTCTTGTTTCATTTTTTCCTCTCTTTCCCTATGATCCTCTGCCTTGTTTCTCAGATTCCACATATCAGTGAGATCATATGATAATTGTCTTTCTCTGATTGACTTATTTCGCTTAGCATAATACCCTCTAGTTCCATCCATGCTGTTGCAAATGGCAAGATTTCATTTTTTGATGACCACATAATATTCCATTGCATATATATACTACATCTTCTTTATCCATTCATCTGTCGATGGACATCTTGGCTCTTTCCGTAGTTTGGCTAATGTGGACGTTGCTGCTATACACATTGGGGTGCAGGTGCCCCTTTGGATTACTACATTTGTATCTTTGGGGTAAATACCAAGTGGTGCAATTGCTGAGTCATAGGGTAGCTCTATTTTCAACTTTTTGAGGAACCTCCATACAGTTTTCCAGAGTGGCTGCACCAGCTTGTGTTCCCACCAGCCGTGTAAAAGGGTTCCCCTTTCTCCACATCTTCGCCAACACCTGATGTTTCCTGACTTGTTAATTTTAGCCATTCTGACCAATGTGAGGTGGTATTTCATTGTGGTTTTGATTTGTGTTTCCCTGATGCCGAGGGATATTGAGCACTTTTTCATGTGTCTGTTGACCATTTGAATGTCTTCTTTGCAGAAATGTCCATGTCTTCTGCCCATTTCTTGATCAGATTATTTGTTCCTTGGGTGTTGAGTTTGATAAATTCTTTATAGATTTTGGATACTAGCCCGTTATCTGATATGTCATTTGCCAGTATCTTCTGTTACAAAGCTGTAATCATCAAGACAGTATGGTACTGGCACAAAAACAGACACATAGATCAGTGGAACAGAATAGAGAACTCAGAAATGGACTCTCACCTCTATGGTCAACTAATCTTTGACAAAGCAAGAAAGAACATCCAGTGGAAAAAAGACAGTCTCTTCAACAAATGGTGTTGGGAAAATTGGACAGCCACATGCAGAAGAATGAAACTGGATCATTTCCTTACACCACACACAAAAATAGACTCGAAATGGATGAAAGACCTAAATGCGAGACAGGAATCCATCAAAATCCTTTAGAACACAGGCAGCACCCTCTTCAATCTCTGCTGCAGCACCTTCTTCCTAGGCACATCGCCAAAGGCAAGAGAGCAAAGGCAAAAATGAACTATTAGGACTTCATCAAGATAAAAAGCTTTTGCACAGCAAACAGTCAACAAAACCTAAAGACACCTGACAGAATAGTTTCAATTTCTGATTCTTGTTTGCTAATGTATAGAAATGCAGTAGACTTTTGTATATTAATCTTGTGTTCTGCTACCTAGCTCAACTTATTAGTTCTATAGTAGGTTTTTTTTTCTAGATATTATAGGGTTTTCTAAATAGGTGTTTATATAATTTATGAATAAAGACAATTTCACTTCTTTCTAATCTGGATGCCTTTCATTGTTTTTATTGTCATTTATAGTGGCTAGAACCTATAATACAATGTTGAATGGAAGTGGTGAAATCAGACATCCTTGCCTTGTAGAAACAAGGATCTTAGAACAACATTCAGTCTTTCATCCTTAGTATAACGTTTGTTGTAGGTTTTCTATAGATGCCCTATATCATGTTGAGAAAGTTCCTTCTATTCCTAGTTCACTGAGAATTTAGATCCGAAATGGATATTGGATTTTGTCAAAAAATTTTTCTATCTTTGTTGAGATGATTATATGGTTTTCCTGTTTTTATTAATCTACTGAATCCCACTGATTTGTTTTAAAATATTAAAGCAACTTTGCATCCCTACAATAAACCCTAGTTGGTCATAATTTTTATCTTTCTTATGTACCCACAGTTTTCACTTTGCAAGGTACTTTGGTCACTGAAACATGTCCATATCAGAACCATGTCCTCTCTTTGCATGGTTCTCTGGCAAATCATGAAGCAGAGACATGGTCCCAAACTGCACAAGTGTCAGTGGACACTGTATTGTGCAAAGCAAAATCCAAATGTACTGTTAGATTCAATTTACTGGAATTTTGTTAAAATACTTATGTCTGTGTTCATGAAGAATATTAGTCTGTAGTTTTCTTGTGATGTCTAATTTTCATGTATAATGTGGTGTCAGGGAATGAGTTGGGAAGCATGTCTTCCTCATGTATTTTCTGAAGAGTTTGTGTAGAATTGGTATTATTTCTTCTGTAAATATTAAGCAGAATTCATAAGTGAAGCCATCTGGGCCTGGATTTTTTCAGATTTTTTTAGAAGATATAAAACTACAATTTCAGTTTCTTTATCCATTTCATCTTCAGTGTGCTTTGGTAACTTGCGAGTTCCAAGAAATTTGTTTGTTTCATCTAACTTGTCAGTTACATTGGTATAAGTTTTTTGTGACATTCCTTTATTATCTTTTAATACCAGTAAACTCTGTATTGGTGTTACCACTCTCATTCACCATAGCTGTACTTTGTGTCTTCCCCCACTTCAGTTGAAGGTTTATCAGTTCTAAAATTTTCTTCACAAAGAATCATCTTTTGGCTTCATTGATTTTCTCTGTGGTTTTGTTTTCTACTGCATTGCTTTCCTCTGTGTTATTATTTCCTTTCTTCTGCTTATTTCACATTTCACTTGCTCTTCTATTTCCAGTTTCTTAGGAAAGAAACTGAGGTCATTGTTTTGAGACTTTTCTTCTTTTCTAATAAAGTACTTAGTGCTATAAATTTGCCTCTAAAAACTAGTTTAGTGACATACTACAAATGTTTTATATGTTGTATCTTCATTTTCATCAAGTTCAAAGTACTTTGTAATTTCCTTTTTGATTCCTTCTTTTACTTATAGATTTTTATTAGTAGTGTTTCATTTAATATCCAATTATTTGGATTTTTTTTAATGTTGCTGTTATTAATTTCTTTTTTTCAGCCTTATGAGATATAACTTACATATAACATTGTGTAAATTTAAGGCATACAGTGTGACGATAAACATATCATCATGCATGTATATTGCAGAGTGTTTACTGCATTAAGGTTAGTTAACATCCTTCAACTCACGCACTTACCATTTTCTTGTTCGTGTTGTTGTAGTGAGAACATTAAAGCTTTATTCTCATAACAGCTTTCAATATACAGTACGGTATTGTTAACTGTAGTCACCATGCTGTACATTAGATCCCCTGAATTTAATCATCTTATAACTGAAAATACCACCCCTGGCAACCACCACGCTACTCTCCAAGTTCAGTGTTTTCAATAATGATATTAGAATAACAGGTAAGGTGTTAATACCCCTAAAAATCAGAGATGTCCTAAAAATCAATAATTTTAAAAATATACTTAAGTGCAAATTTCCAGAAGAAATATAAATAGCTGATAAATATAAAAATAATACTCGGGGATGCCTGGGTGACTCCGTCAGTTAAAGCATCTCACTCTTGGTTTCTGCTCAGGTTGTAATCTCGGTCCTGAGATCAAGCCCCGCGTCAGGGCTCTGCACTCAGCTTGGAGTCTACTTGGGATTTTTCCCTCTTCCTCTTCCCCTCCTCCTGCCCCTCCACCCACTCACACACACTCTCTCTCCTTCTCTCAAATAAATAAATAAATAAATAAATAAATAAAATCTTTAAAAAAAAACTTTAAGTAATAGCTGCTCTTATAATCAGGAGAGTGAGATTTTTAAGCTACCTAATTGGCAAACATAAGAAACAATGATACTAACATTGGCAAAATATGGATAATATACCCATACACTACTAGAAGTACAAATTGGTATCCATTTTTTAGAGGACCATTTAGCTTTACCCAAGGACATTTAAACTATTCATATTCTTTGACCAGATGACTGTCATTTGGAAATCTTTGCACAAATTCCCAAGGGAAGATAACATTTATATGTGTGTGAATGTATGATACGCTATGGAGAACAATTGAAGACTACCTATCAAAAGCAGGGCGTTAAAACTAGTGATGGCTTAGCCATATTGTGGAGTATCCGTTGAAAAGAAGGCACATGTGGAGAAACAGGCAATTTGATGGACTGCTGCTGGGAGATATAAACTAGTACAACTTCTCTGAGGGGACTTTTCAAAATAGATATCAGAAGTCCTCATTCTGATGATATCTCTTTGCCCTGTGTATGCTGTATTATTGAATGTAAAGAAATAAGTTGCAGACAAATCTGTGTAGTCGAACACAAATGGGTTTTTTTAAGGATATATACTTATATTTTGTATGTTCCCAGAAGAAGGTTTGGAAAGATGTATACCAAATTATTAATAATGGTTATCCCTGGAAAGGAAGAATTTCATTTTTTAAATGTCTCTATTACTTGAATTTTACAATAACGTTATAAGTTTTGAAAAAAAATTTTTTTTAAAGATAAACTGGTTGTAATTCCCAATAACATATCAAGAGACAGACTCAAAAGAAGCAAGACCTTTTCTCTTCATGGGTTTCTAACCCAAATGGATCAAGGTTCTTCCTTCCTGTGGTTAAATGGAATTTTATTTATAAAAATGAGATGTTGGTCTATGCACGTAGGGTTCAGTAAAACTTAACTGAAATTTTAACGGACCCCAAGTTTCATAGTGCAAAACCAAGATAGTGAGCAATGAGACAAGAACCTTGGTGCGTGGCATTTATAATTTTTACAAACTCATATCAAAAATTAAAATGACATTTTAAATTGTACAACTGCAGTTAGGGTTTCTGTTGTAAGTTGTGTTGTGTGCTTAAAATTGCAGCCATAGTTCTAATAATGAAATCTATGCACTTTGAAAAGGGAAGTTAGTGGGCATAGTCACTCAAAAGGTTGGCCAGTATAATACGTTGGTTACAGAATATTGTAGAAAGGCTGCCTTTATCACATGTTCTCATGTTTTAATATAGTCTCCCAATAACAAAATAGAATATTCTTCATTTCTGAGAAATATCTAGTAAAATTATTTAGCTAAAAAGTTAGGGTGGTTAAATTACCTGGAAATTATGTTAGGTCTTAAGCAAAGTCACCTCAGCGCTTCTTCAGTAATTGTTATAATCTGGGAGGGTTTTTTTTTTTTTTCCTTTGTTAACGAATTATTCTTAGAAACTATTTGTGTTGGAATTTTTATCTAGAAAAATAATTTGAAGTCAATCATATATTTAGTACATTATTCAAATTAAAAATTTTATACATAGGTTCCCTTACTGTATTATAAACACTAAGAAGTTTCCCTTATAATTGAGCTTTTTTCTTTTACGAATTGCCCAGACCCAAAGTAATACTTACATATGAAATATGAAAACATTTCAAAAGAAACATCTTTTTAGTTTTATTTAAAATAATTATTAGAGGGGCACATGGGTGGTTCAGTCATTTAAGCGTCCGACTCTTAATTTCAGCTTAGGTCATAATCTCAGAGTCGTGAGATCGAGCCACACATCAGGCTCCATGGTGGGTGTGGAGCCTGCTTAAGATTCTCTCTCTACCTCTACTGCTACCCTCACCTCCCCCACTCACCCTCTCTCAAAATTATTATTATTATTATTATTATTAGATAAAATTGAACAGTAGTAAAATTTAAGACCTTTAATCTATTATTTTTTTTGTATAAGTAGAGGGGAGTAAAGGACTGTATACATTGGAAAATACCTATAATAGGAACCATTACATAAAATCACACTATAAAAGTTACTCCTGTTTCTAGAGGAAATATTTTTGCATGGCATGGTGTTGTACTATAGAAATAAGAATGATGATAACATAAACACTTTTACTGAGATCCAGCTGAATCCAACTGGATGACAGGAATTGTTCTAAATACTTTGCATTCAGTATTTCATTTTTACAACAATCCTATAAGTACTCTTGTTACCCAGTTTACAAATAAGGATATGAGTCTTCAGGAGATTAATTTACTCAAGGTCACGTAGGTGCTAAATGACAGTCAGGATTTGAATCCAGGTAATCTGGCCCCAGAATCTAAACTCATAACCACCTTGCCTATAGAGTAGCATGTAAGAGGGAGCACTTCATAACTATGCAAATTACAGTGCTTTTGTCTGAGAGAAGCTCAGCAATATCCACCCTATGCCTGTCTGGAAGTTGAAACTGTATCATTATAGATTCACTGCCTTGGGTTTTTAAGACTCGGGGATATCAGGTGGGTCCACTTAAAATGCATATACTCATCTGAGGGGCTATACACATCTGATGGGATAATGACAGTGTCCAGGAACTCAGTAATGGAACCACAGGATCAGTAACTGTGAATTGGCAAGGGAGGAAGAAGGGATGGACCTGGAAACCACGTAAGAGGAGAGAGGCCAGCAACCAGGTAGCCTCAGAGAATTTATGCCGAAGGCTCACGTAGGATAGCCAGCAATTTAATTTTTTTATGACACAGTACAATTATCAATAAAATGTGGGGGTTTTTTCATTATCATTTCTCTATATACTATTTATCATCTCTTTGATTCTAGGAAATACAGCATAGCTAATACTACACAGCATTGATGTGTTCTGTTAACTAAATGCCTTTCCTTTATCTTACAGCAATCAGCAGGCCTTTTTACTGGAGAATGTTCCTTGTAATAATGCAAGCTGTGAGGGGGCACATCGTATGTTTAAAGTCTACTGGGAGCTGATGGACCTAAATCAAATCAGAGATGCCATGGTTGCCACCTTCTTTGACATTTATGAAGATGTGAGTTCAGAGCTCTCCTCTGTGTTTGGAGTCTAATTGCCATCCACTTCATCTCACTTTCACTTCACCCTATTTGACCAGAAAATGTAGATGAGATAATGAAAGCAAATGAGTTAATTAAAGAAAGCCCCTTTTAATGTTAAATGGCACAGGGAACAAATTTATTGACACTACTAGCTGATCAGTACAGTGAAATATGAAAACGCCTTTGTCTCATTTTGTGCTATTTAGATTGAACCACTAGAGACTCATTCTCTGAGGCTGGCAAATGTGCGTGTGCACCAGTAGACAAAAGAACAGCCAACAGAGAACAGATTCTTGAACCTGTGCAAGACCACAGAAGGGCGAATGCAGTGTCCTCCCTTTTAACTTTGTGAACCGCAAGTAGCATTTATTGCCACAGAAGCCTGTGACAATGAAAGGCCCTCAGGGCCTCTTTTCCTCTGTTCTAATGTGAAAAGTCAGTTTACCACTCAGAAAAATAATAAATTCTGATAAAAATGTGTTAAATTCTAGAGGTAATATATCACAGTACATCCTTGTAAAATAACTTGATTATTTTAAAAAATTCAATGTCCATCAGGACATTTGTGTCTCCTCTTAACATAATTTTTGGTTTTGGTTTGGGTGTAACATTTTTAGTTTTGCTTTGTTCTGTTGTAACAGGCTGATTCTCAATTACATGAATTGTCCAGGTTCTTGTTTTCCTCCTTCTGCTACCAAATCTCATGTTATTTCACTTTTTATTAACAGTTGACAAGCATAAAAGTAATTGACAAAAATATCATAAGGGGAAAAATAAAGAGAATTAACAACAAATAATTTTTTTTTTTTTTTTAGAGAGAAAAAGGGGGAAGGGGCAAAGGGAGAGGGAGAGAGAGAATCCTAAGCAAGCTCCATGCCCAGCACAGAGCCCAACACAGGGCTTGATCTCACAACCCTGAGATCATGACCTGAGCCAAAATCAAGAGTCAGACACTTACCTGCCTGAGTCACCCAGGCACCCCTACAAAGAAGTTTTTAATTTTTGTACTTAAAAAAGCATCAAATGAAATTTTAAATTGTTTTTGGATCTGGGAAATAAATTTATGAAAGAGTCAAATGGTATCTTGAATATAAAAAGTGTTCATACAAACTGATATAAGTCACCAAAAACTCCCACTGGAAAAACAAAACATAGTCAGTTTACAGAAAAAACACACATGGCTAATATATGAAAAAATATGGTAAATGATCAATTTCATTAAGAATCAGTGGAACGGACTGCACTTGTGGTGAACATAGCATAAGGTATACAGTTGAGTCACCATGTTGTACCCCTGAAACTAATGTAATATTGTATGTCAAGTATACTCAAAACAATTTTAATAAATAAATTAATTAAATAATCAGTAAAGTAGAAATTTAAATGAGCATACATTTTTCCCCAATAAAATCAGCAAAACTTCGCTCTTTTTTAGGGAGAAATAATGTTAATATGCCATGGTCACCAAGACAGTGCTCTCTTTCTCTGATGGTCAAAAACAATTTAGCAGTCCATTTCATAGGCCTTTAAAAATTCACGCAGGAACTCCTGGGTGGCTCAGTCGGTTAAGCATCCAACTCTTGATTTCTGCTCAGGTCATGCATCTCAGGGTCTTGGGAATCCACGCTCAGCAGGGAGTCTGCTTGAGTTTCTCCCTTTCCCTCTGTCCCTCCCCCTGCTTCCACACTCACTCTATTTATCTAAAATAAATAAATTAATCTTTTTTAAAATTAAAATAAAAATACATGCAAATATGACTTGAAGGAAGTATACAAAAATGTTAACAGTTACTTCCAGGGATTAAAATTATAGATTTTTTTTTTCATTTTGTTTATAGTTTACTATTCTAAGGTTTTGGGGTTTTCTTTAAGTTTTTATGTAAATTCCAGTTAACATACAGTGTAATATTAGTTTCAGGTATACAATATAGTAATTCAGTAATTCCTTACAACTCCCAGTACTTATGACAAGTGTACTCCTTAATCCCCATCATCTGTTTCCCCCACCCCCAACCCACCTCCACTCTGGTAACCATCAGTTTGTTCTCTAGAGAGAGGAGTCTGTTTCTTGGTTTGCTTCTCTCTCTCTCTCTTAAGGTTTTATATTTTTTAATAGTATTTTTATTTTAAACATCAAGTTGAATAAGGTTTATATTTACATGATAAACATGCATGTATTTTCATTATTTTTTCAGTTGCTGGTTTGTTCTTACAACTTTTGTATATGTTTTTTCCAGGGTATCTTGGACATTGTAGTACTAAGCAAAGGATATACAAAGAATGATTTTGCCATCCATACACTAAAAAATAACTTTGAAGCAGATGCTTATTTTGTAAAAGTGATTGGTGAGTATTTGTTTTATATGTTTTATTATCAGTAATTAACATTTAATTTTGTATTCTCTCGGTCAAAGCAAATTTTCCAAAGAAAAAGGACACACTCCTACATAACCTGTATACAACTCTCCGAATCAGAAATCAACTTTGTTACAACACTACAATCCTATACACAGACCCTGTTCAAAATTTCAACTGTCCCCACAATGATTCCAGGATTCTATCCAGGAATTCCTGTTGCATTTTGTTGTCACATCTTTGCAGGCTTCTTCAGTCTGGAACAATTCCTTTTCAAGTCCTTACCAATTTTAAAGAATACAGGCTTTATTCTGTAGCATAACCCTGTTTCCTCTTTTTCCACTCAGGTCATACTTCTTTGCAGAAATTCCACTGCATGGAATTGCAGAACCAATGCTGTGTACTTCTCAGTGCGTTTTATCAGGAAGCCCATGATGTTGACCTGTCTCACCACCATAATGTTAGTCTTGATCTTCTGGTCATCTTATTGACCACCAGGTCTCTCCACCTTAAGTTCACTATTTCCCTCTTTGTGATTGCCTTCTCTGAGATAGTTGTCAAAGAATGATTCCCTATTTCCAACATTTCTTCTACATTTATTAGTTGGCATTCTACCATAAGGAAGATCTTTGCTTCTCTCCCATGTATTATGTATTCATTTATCATATATTATATATATATGACATATATATCATATAAATATATATATGTATTCATATTATATTCAGTACATAAAATCATTTAATGTTCAAAGTGTTCCCAGTAGAAGCAGTAGAAGGTCCTTCAGGCTGTCTCCTATGTCTTTTTGACATGTTCTCTGGGATAGAAAGATACTCCAGATTCATCTTATACCTCCCTTGTCCTAAGTTTATAATCTGACCTCTCTCCAAGGAGCCCTGTTTCCTTTTGTAGTGGATGGTATTTAAAAACCAAATTCTAGATTCTCAGTGTGCTGATTCTTACTGAGTTGTCATTTCTATTAGCTTCTCTCAATGGACAGAGCTAGGAAATACAGATATGGTTTCACATACACAGCACACAAATATTCCCATCTATAACTGTATGTATGTGTATGTGTATACATACATTTACTTACTATAAGACCATGAATTTATGCCATTACTTCCATTTCTAATCTAACACAGCATTTCAAGGGTTCTTTCTAATCACTTCTGTCTACAGGTATCTTCTCTAGCAGTGAGAAGCTCAGCTTCCGCTTTCCTCAGTATATTTACTTCAGTTTGCTCATTGTTACCTATTGCCAACCAAGCTAACCATCTCCTCCACCTGACACCCATGTTCACCATAGAGATCCTGTACGTTTTCTGTTAAGTGTATGACTAAATATTTTATTTTCTTTGAAGTGATTACAAATATTGTGTTTTTAGTTTGGTTTCCACATGTCTGTTTTTAGTAAATAGAAATACAACTGATTTTTGTGTGTTAATCTTGTATACTGCAACCTTGCTCAACTTACTGATTCTAGGAGGTTTTTTTAAGATTCGATAGGATTTTCTACATAGACAATTATGGTATCTGCAAGGAGACAGTTTTATTTCTTCTTTCCAATCTATGCCTTTTTTTTTTTTTTCTTGTTCTGGCTAGAGTTTCCATTACTATGTTGATTAAGATTGGTGCCAGTGGGGGCGCCTGGGTGGCACAGTGGTTAAGCGTCTGCCTTTGGCTCAGGGCGTGATCCTGGCGTTCTGGGATCGAGCCCCACATCAGGCTCCTCCGCTGTGAGCCTGCTTCTTCCTCTCCCACTTCCCCTGCTTGTGTTCCCTCTCTCGCTGGCTGTCTCTCTCTCTCTCGGTCGAATAAATAAATAAATAAATCTTTAAAAAAAAAGAAAAAAAAGATTGGTGCCAGTGGACATCCTTGCCTTGTTTCTGATCTGGGGGGAAAGCATTCCATCTTTCATCATTAAGTGTGATATTATTACCTGTAGGTTTTTGTAGATGTTCTGTATTATGTTAAGTAAGTTTACCCTATTTCTACTTTGCCAAGAGTTTTACCATGAATTGCTATTAGAAGGGAACTGTGTTTGTATTACTATTACTATAGTTGACACCAAAACAGCCATCAAGACCGTTCATTTGTTTAATGAAGTGACACATGCATTTATAAATGACAGAAAATGTAATTTTCCTTTCTAGCCAGCGTATTCATTCTAATTTGAGTGAACTAAGAGTGACTCCCCTCTTCATTACTGCTGTAATCTCAGAATACTTGTATTATGAGTCTACCCATTTTCTACGCTTTTTATCTATATGATTGTGGGCAGTCCTTTGCCATTTTGAAGGAGGTATTGACTATTTTAGAGCTTAAAAAAAATTAAACTTTGCTGTATATTTGGCTTAATGTATCTACTTTAAAGTGTATTTTTTTTTCTCAGCAGTTTTCCTTCAACTTTAATCCTCTTTTTATCTGAAAGACTAGGAATCCTTATATTTTTTGCTAACCCTATATGAATTTGTAATTAGAATAACCTGGTTCAATTCATTGACTTGAAACAAGCACTGTTGAAATAAGAGTTTGGAATTTGATCCCCTACAGATAAATAACTAAGTCTTGTACAGCCATTGACTAATGCAAACTCTAGTTGCCAAGGGGAGATTCAACAAAAGCATACATCTCAAAATATCTGGTCTATGCCCTTGGATCATTAGAATCAGGCTTTGTGAATGATAGCACACTCCCGTCCCCATTTCTTTTAATAGAACATAAAATCTCTCTACCCCTAACTCCATCCATTCCAGGATATTTGAGAAGCACTCTGAAATCTAGACTTATTTACTATGGTCACTTGCTTAGTACCTTTCTCTCGTAGGATATTGTGGTATTCTAAACAACTTGAGAGTGGTTTCTGTGTCTTATTTGTCTTATTCCCCAGTGCTGAACACAGGGCCTGGCATATAGGAGGCATTCGGGAAATTTATGTTAAACATATGTCCAGGTACTTTCAAGGCATGGATGGGCTATCTTAATTTAAAAGTATTCCGTCTAGTACCCAGGCAACACTTGATGCCTCAGACCCCATGTTCTATCTCCAGGAAACATTCTACCAAATATGAAGTATTTGGAAACATTCTACCAAATATGAAACTCCAATTCAAGGACATAGTCCCACCTTTAGCTGTTTTCTTTTTTTTTCTTTTTTAATTTTTTATTATGTTATGTTAGTCACCATACAGTACATCATTAGTTTTCGATGTAGTGATCCATGATTGATTGTTTGCGCGTAACACCCAGTGCTCCATGCAATTCGTGCCCTCCTTAATAACCATCACTGGCCGATCCCAATCCCCCACCCCCCTCCCCTCTGAAGCCCTCAATTTGTTTCCTAGAGTCCATAGTCTCTCGTGGTTCATTCCCCCTTCTGTTGTTGGGTGTTTTTTTTTTTTATAATAATTTTTTATTATGTTATGTTAGTCACCATACAGTATATCCTTAGTTTTTGATGTAATATTCCATGATTCATTATTTGCGTATAACACCCAGTGCACCATGCAATATGTGCTCTCCTTAATACCCATCACTGGCCTATCCTAGTCCCCCACCCCCCTCCCCTCTGAAGCCCTCAGTTAGTTTCCCAGAGTCCATAGTCTCTCATGGTTCATTCCTCCTTCTGTTTACCCTTCATTCTTCCCTTCCTTCTCCTACCGATCTCCCTGCTATTTCTTATGTTCCATAAATGAGTGGAGCCGTATGATAGTTGTCTTTCTCTGCTTGACTTATTTCACTGCGCATAACCTCCTCCAGTGCCGCCCATGTTGCTGCAGATGTTAGAGCTATAGCTAGTCGATAGTTCATTTCTTAAAAAGAGAAGATTGAGCCGTAGTGAGTGAGTTACCTGCCCTAGCTTAAGTTCTCAAGTCTACCTATCTTTAGGATTCTCTGTGACTAGAAAAGAACTTACTTGGGGTGCCTGGGGGGCTCAGTCAGTTAAGCGTCTGCCTTCGGCTCAGGTCATGATCTCTGGGTCCTGAGATCAAGCCCAACATGAGGCTCAGGGAGCCTGCTTCTCCCTGTCCCTCTGCCCCTCTCTGCCCCCTTGTGCGCTCTCTCTTTCTTTCTCTCTCTCACTCAAATAAATAAAATCTTTAAAAAAAAAAAAAAAAGAACTCAATTTCCCAGGCTTATAAACCAAAAATGTACAGAAAAAATATCATGCAGTAAGAGAGGGGCTCTCTCTCATGACCTTAATGGGGTGCTGTGAAAATAACTTTTTTTCCAACCCAGAATAAATGTTATTTGTTTCAAAAGTTTATATTGAGACTCAAATTAATAATTCTCTTTCAAAGTATTTTTTTCTGTTTAATGAGATAGGTATAGGATTTGTGTCCTTGATTTGAGTTTTGCCAGTGTACTTCAAAGAAACTATCTTCTCATGTTTAAAGCTTTCAAAAAAAACCCAGATTTATTGCTTAGTTCATCTGGATTTGAAGTATTTATGTGTATCACTGTATAGATTGAAAATTAATGCTTCCTAGAATAGATGTTACTCATTGCATAGTAAGGAAAAAATTCCAGTGAAATAGACACTAATTTGTATATGGTTAGGACAAATCAAGTTCATCCTACACTCAACAGGTTCTTTTATTCAAGCCTTAAAACTGCTTTCATATTTGAAATTATTTGTATTGTGCTCTTGAAAAAATATGATTTTTTGCACTGTACTCACAAATTTGTTAGTTAACATGAGGGCATGTGATGCTGTTACTTCGCATGTGTGTGCCTCTAGACTCTCCTAGAGCAGAGGTCATCAGTCATGTGAAAAAGAAGTAAATCAGAGCATAAAAGATTTTCCTACAGTGATATAGGATTCAGATTCCCAGTTGTAGTAATAATAATAATAATAACAATAATAATGCTGAAGAAAGAAGGCAGTTTCTCAGTATGAAGCAGAAGCTGGTCTGACACTTTTTTTATATTGATCTCTTGAAAACTGTCCATGTGAAAAATGCATACATATAATTTAGGATATCCAGTCCTTCCTTGGTATTTATTTATTTACATTTTTTAAAATTACAGAAATTTCAGGGACTCTTAGAGATGGGAAAGGCCTCAGAAGGCATCTTGACCAAGTGCACACTAACACAACATCTCAGTCAGCTTCCGCTTGAATGCCTTGCAGTAAAACTCACCTCCTCATAAAACAACACACGCTTCTCTTATGAGTCAGTTTAGTTGTTAGCATATTTATTTTTGTATGAAGTCAAAATATGCATATTGGTTTACTTCTGTCCATTAATACTAATATCTGGTAGATAGCAGGCCCTTGATAAATATCTGTTTAATAATAAAACAATTAGTCCTACTAAAATTATTACAGTTTTTGTCCTTACAGTAGACCACAAATTATAACTAGAGTAACAGAATACATAAATACATAATGGTCCTGCTCAGGAAAAAAGGAAACTTACTTAAAGAATTAAATTATCAGGCAAAAGACTACATGAAAATAAAATGACATGTTTGAGGTGTTTCTTTGAAGTAACCCAGGGAAGTAGGAAGTGGAATGTAGATGTAACAAGATTGGCCATGTTTTGTTGACAGCTGAAACTGTGTGAAGTATGAGTGTGGTCCGTTCTGTATTTCTAATTTTGTATAATTTGAAAAATTCCATGTAAAAAGTTTAAAGACCTACAAATCTCTTGAGAATCTGTAGCCTGTGACTTCGTAGCCTAAGTCAGGATGGACCACTGGGTAGCATAGCATTTAATTAACAGTATCCAGGAGAAGGTTTTCTCCACACATCGGCAAGTTCAGACCCAGAGATAGCCAATTTGGTGCAGGAGGTTTTAGTTTTAGGAAACAAGATAACTTTGCATTAAAGATATTAACATAAATATAAATAACATACGTTATAGAAAGGTCATGGGAAATGGCATACCAGTTTGAAGCAATCACATGGGAAAAATGACTTAGTTGTTTTGAAATGGCCTTCCTCTCTTTCCTTTGATCATTAGTTGTTTGCCTTAAGTCAGACAGTTACTAGTATGTAATTATTCTTTCAAAGCCATCAACAATGTCCAGAGTTGCTTTTGCTTTAATATCATTCTGTTACCCTCATGCTCAAATCAGCCTGTACTAAATGTCACTGTTTTTCAGTTAAGGAAATTGAGAAAATTGGCGACAGAAAACTATCCTTCTGCCTCTTCCCACTGGTACCCTATGACACTGCAGATCCGCAGAATGCATTCCAAGCACTTCTGTGAAGACGGGGGATCCTGCGTATTACAGAATTGTGGGGTTCCCTAGCTCCCTTGAATCAGAGCTGTTTCCTAGCTCTGTTTTTCGTCCTTATTCCTGTCGGCTGGAAGTTTCCGCATTCTAATTCAATTCTACCAGGACTTAACTCCAATTTCTTTTTTTTCTTTAAGATTTTATTTATTTATTTGACACAGAGAGACAGCCAGTGAGAGAGGGACACAAGCAGGGGGAGTGGGAGAGGAAGAAGCAGGCCCCCAGTGGAGCAGGGAGCCCGATGCGAGGCTCAATCCCGGGACGCAGGGATCATGACCTGAGCCGAAGGTAGATGCTTAACGACTGAGCACCCAGGCGCCCCTTAACTCCAATTTCTAACAAATATATAAACCTGTGTTACCCTACCACTTTTTAAATTCTAACATTATGTTCACGTTTTACTTCCCAAATAAGAGGAGATATTTAAAAAGGTTTTATTTCCCTGCCTGTTTCAAGATTCTGTTGAAATAAAGTGGAAGTTGACTTATGGATGATTAATTTTGTTTTTTACCTTTTCTGCCTTCTGTTTTACAAATTCTTTCTTAACAGTTCAAAGCCATGTTATCAATGATTATTTAAACTTAACAAGTTTTGGGTGTCTGGGTGGCTCAGTCAGTTAAGATTCTGCCTTTGGCTCAGGTCATGATCTCAGGGTCTTGGGATCAAGCCCTGCATCACATTGGGCTCCGTGCTCAGCAGGAAGTCTGCTTCTCCCTCTCCCTCTGCCCCTTCCCCCACTCCTGCTCTCTCATGTATATGCACTCACTCTCTCTCAAATAAATATAATCTTAAAAAAAAGATAAACTTAACCATTTTACCAGCTTTATTGCCATCAGTTTACCTATATGCCACCTCCTTCCCTTTCTTTTTTCTAATTCCTATCTCTTTTAGTAGAATACTTCCTCGCGTGATTTTCAGAAAGGTTTACATAGGTTAATATATTTTCTGAGTACTGGTATGTCTTAAAATATTTTTCTCTTGCTCTTCCATATCAACATTAATTTTGTATAGAATTTTATAAATATTGCTCTGTTTACTTCTTGCAAGCAGTATGGTAATCTTTGAAATTCTCTCCTTTCCCTGCATGTTCTCTTGTTTAGGTAGGGACCATTTATATGATTGCTCACTTTGGTTTTCCTTCTCTTAAGCTATTGTTTTTCCTCATGCATCTGAGAATTTTTCTATGCTTATATTTCTAAAAAGAATTAGTGTTGGTAGGTAATGTGGTTGGGAAAACAACATGTGTCCCATACAGTTCTGCCTAGCAGACAATTGCCACAACTCCCTTTCTCCCCTTCCCATACAGGAGCTCCTTGGGGCTCAAAAGCTGGGAGCTGACCCGAAGTAGAAAAAGTATTTAACAAGATGGTGGTTTCAGAGTTCTCAGATAACACCACACAAGTGATGCCTTGGTGGCGAACCACACCCACGTCTATGAGAGTCACTA
Organism: Ursus maritimus; assembly: GCF_017311325.1. Classification (NCBI taxonomy): domain Eukaryota; kingdom Metazoa; phylum Chordata; class Mammalia; order Carnivora; family Ursidae; genus Ursus; species Ursus maritimus. The sequence goes on along the minus strand of NW_024424341.1, from coordinate 6,060,647 downwards.
GCAAGGGACACTACAGGAGTCCGACTTACTCCTCTGGCCTCAACCTGGGGGGTCATCAGACTCTCTAAGTCTGAACAGGTTGTGCTTTCCAATGGGAAGAAGATTAGGGGAGTGACAGGGAGGCACAGTTTATTTAACTATCTCACTGCTTTGCTGAGCCTTTTTGTGCTATTTCACCATGTGATTTCAGAGGGTTGGTTTTTTGGCAATACTCTAAAATTATTTAGAACACTGTCTAAGAGTACCAGCAAATCCCCCCACTTTACTTAGCAAGCAGGAACCTCCAAGTGACAAATATATCTGTTCCTGTGTGATCCTTGGCTCAGTTCCAGAAGTCCTGCTCCCCTGGCCCCATCATGGCTTGCCCTTGTTCTCAGCTGTCGCCCTGAGATTCAGGGCTTCTCACTGATCTGCTAGGGAGTCCATCCACTATTGACCCCTTGACTCTCTGACCTGGTCAGCATTAATTGGCTATTTCCTCAGTATTATTTGCCTATGTAATACCCTTAAGAAATTCCTCAAAATAGATGCCGTTGATCACACACTTCTATTTTCAGACTTTTTAAATCATTGTAGTGATATATGGGGATTAAGGAAGGTAAATATATGTTTTCCATTTTAAATTACTAAAAGCTTTTCAAACATATTTACCTAGAATCAAATATGTTTTTAGGGTAAGACCTCTCCTGTGCACTGGGTGTTATACGCAAGTAATGAATCATGAAACTTTACATCAAAAACTAGGGATGTACTGTATGGTGACTAACATAATATAATTAAAAAAATATTATTTAAAAAAAAAGACCTCTCCTGAATTTAGAATAAATTTAACAACTTTATATGTGTATAAAACATATGCCTCCCCATTTAATATCAGTTTGCACAAGTAGAGAACAGGATCAAAATTACTTGAAAAATGATTCACTTTTTACTTTATAACTTTTCTGTATCCAAGTTCTTTTCAATGAGCGTATTTATTTTTAATTAAAATAATAAAAGATAGGTAACAGACAAAAAGGTTTCCACGAAGTGTCTAAATTAATGTCTGAATGACAGAAATAGCTGGGATGGTGGCTTTTATTTCCCATATGATACTTGATTATGATATTTGCCTTATACTCACGTCTTAAACAAAAAACATTTTCAGAGAATGAATATGAGGAGTCACCTGTAATCCAGGCAAGGACTTTTCTTTTTTTTTCTCTTCCAAGATGTTATTTAAATTCAAATTAGTTACCATGTAATGTACTATTAGTTTCAGGAGTAGAATTTAGTGATTCATCATTTACGTACAACACCCACTGTTCATCACAGCTGCACTCCTTAATGTCCATCACCATTTAGCCCATCCCCCACCCACCTCCCTCCATTGATCCTGTTTTTTCTCTAGAGTTAAGAGTCTCTTATGATTTGCCTCCTTCTCTGTCTTTATCTTATTTTATTTTTCCTTCCCTTCCCCTATGTTCATCTTTTTTGTTTCTTAAATTCCACATATGAGTAAAATCGTATGGTATTTGTCTTTCTCTGACTTATTTCACTTACCGTAATACAGTCTAGCTCCATCCATATCCTCAGTGGCAAGATTTCATTCTTTTTGATGGCTGAATAATATCCCATTCTATGCATATACCACACCTTCTTTATCCTTTCATCAGTCAATGCACATTTGGGCTCTTTCCATAATTTGGTTATTGTTGGTAGTGCTGCTATAAACATTGGGGTGAATGCACCCCTTCGAATAACTATGTTTGTATCCTTTGGATAAATACCTAGTAGTACAATTGCTGGGTCATAGGGTAGCTTTATTTTTAGTTTTTTGAGGAACCTCCATACTGTGTTCCACAGTGGCTGCACCAGTTTACATTCCCACCAGCAGTGCAAGAGGGTTCCCCTTTCTCCGCATCCTCACCAACATCTGTTGCTTCCTGAATTGTTAATTTTACCCATTCTGACAGGTATGAGATGGTATCTCATTGTGGTTTCGATTTGTATTTCCCTGATAATGAGTGATGTTCAGCATTTTTTCATGTGTCTGTTACCCATGTGTATGCCTTCTTTGCAGTAATGTCTGTTCATGTCTTCTGCCCATTTCTTAACTGATTACTATTTTTTGGATGTTGAGTTTGATAAATTCTTTATAGATTTTGGATACTAGCCCTTTATCTGATATGTCATTTGCATATATCTTCCATTCCATACATTGCCTTTCAGTTTTGTTGATTCTATCCTTTGTTGTGCAGAAGCTTTTTATCGTGATGACGTCCCAGTAGTTCACTATTATTTTTGTTTCCCTTGCCCCTCTGAGATATGTCTAGTAAGAAGTTGCTGTGGCCGAGGTCAGAGAGGTTGCTGCCTGTGTTCTCCTCTAGAATTTTGATGGATTACTGTCTCTCATCCATGTTTAGTCTATTTTTTTATGTAGTGTAAGAAAATGGTCCAGTTTCATTCTTTTGCATGTCACTGTCCAATTTTCCCAGCATCCGTTGTTGAAGAAACTGTCTTTTTTCCATTGGGTATTCTTTCCTGCTTTGTCGAAGAGTAGTTGACCATACAGATATGGGTCCATTTCTGGGTTTTCTATTCAGTTCCATTGATCTGTGTGTTTTTATGCCAGTACCATATGGTCTTGGTGATTGCAGCTTTGTAATTCAGCTTGAAACCCGGGATTGTGATACCTCCAGCTTTGTTTTTCTTTTCCAATATTCCTTTGGCTATTCGAGGTCTTTTCTATTCCATACACATTTTGGATTTGTTTGTTCTATCTCTGTGAAAAATGCTGCTGTTATTTTGATAGCGTTTGCATTGAATGTGTAGATTGCTTTGGGTAGCATAGACATTTTAACAATATTTGCTCTTCCAATGCATGATCGTGGAATGTTTTTCCATTTCTTTGGGTCTTCATTTCTTTCATAAGTATTCTATATTTTTCAGATCTTCTACCTCTTTGGTTAGGTTTATTCCTGGGTATCTTAGGGTTTTTAGTGCAATTGTAAATGGGATCGATTCCTTGATTTCTCTTTCTGCTGCTTCATTATTGTTGTATAGAAATGCAACAGACTTATGTATGTTGATTTTATATCCTGAGACTTTGCCAAATTCATGTATCAGTTCTAGCAATTTTGGGGAGGAGTCTTTCAAGTTTTCTACATAGGGTATTGTGTCATCTGCGAAGAATGAAAGTTTGACTTCTTCCTTGCTGATTTCGACGCCTTTTACTTCTTTTTGTTGTCTGATTGCTGAGGCTAGGACTTCCAGTACTATATTGAACAATAGTGCTGAGAGTGGGCATACCTGTCATGTTCCTGACCTTAGGGGCAAAGCTCTCAGTGGGTCTTTCATACATGGCCTTTATGATGTTTTCGTATATTCCCTGTATCCCTACATCATGAAGGGTTTTTATCAAGAAAAGGTGCTATATTTTGTCAAATGCTTTTTCTGCATCTATCGAGAGGATCATTTGGTTCTTATCCTTTCTTTTATTAATGTGATGTATCACGTTGATTGATTTGTGGTTATTGAACCACCCTAGAGCCCAGGAATAAATCCCACTTGGTGATAGTGAATAATCCTTTTAATATACTGTTAGATTGATTAGTTTGTATCTTATTGAGAATTTTTGAATCCATGTTCATCAGGGATATTGGTCTATAATTTTTTGGTGGGGTCTTTGTCTGGTTTTGGAATCAAGGTAATGCTGGCTTCATAGAATGAGTTTGGAAGTTTTCCTTCCATTTCTGTTTTTTTAGAACAGTTTCAGAAGAATAGGTATTAATTCTTCTTTAAATGTTTGATAGAATTCCGCTGAGACGCCATCTTGCCCTGGACTCTTGTTTGTTGGGAGATTTTTGCTCACTGATTCAATTTCTTTGCTGAGTATGGAACTTGTCAGGTTTTCTATTTCTTCCTGTTTCAGTTTTGGTAGTTTATATGTTTCTAGGAATTTATCCATTTCCTCCAGATTGCCCAATTTGTTGGCTTATAATTGCTCATAATATTCTCTTATAATTGTATTTCTGTGTGTTGGTTGTGATCTCACCCGTTTTATTAGTGATTGGTAATTCTGGCTAGAGGTTTATCAATCTTTTCAATTCTTTCAGTATACCATCTCCTAGTTTCGTTAATCTGTTCTCCTGAGTTGTTTTGTTTTGTTTTCTCTACCATTGATATCTGCTGTAATCTTTACTATTTCCCTTCTTCCACTGGTTTTAGGCTTTCTTGGCTGTTCTTTTTCCGGCTCCTTTAGGTGTAAGGTTAGGTTGTATATTTGAGACTTGGCTTACTTCTTGAGGAAGACCTGTATAGCGATATACTTCCTCTTAGGATCACCTTTGCTGCATCCCACAGGTTTTGGACTGTTGTGTTTTCACTTTTGTTTTCTTCCATGTATTTTTTTTATTTCTTCCTTAATATTCTCATTGACCCATTCAGTCTTTAGTAGGATGTTGTTTAACCTGCATGTATTTGTGCTCTTTCCAAATTTTTTTCTTGTGGCTGACTTAAAGTTTCATAGTATTGTGGTCTGAAAATATGCATGGTATGATCTTGATCTTTTTGTACCGGTTGAGGCCTGATTTGTGACCTAGTATGTGATCTGTTCTGGAGAGTGTTCCATGTGCAGTCGAAGAGAATGTGTATTATGCTGCTTTAGGATGAAATGCTCTGAATAGATCTATTAAGTCCTTCTGGTCCAGTGTGTCATTCAAAGCCATTGTTTCCTTATTGATTTTCTGCTTACATGGTATGTCCATTGCTTTGAGTGGGTTATTAAAGTTCCCTATTATTAATGTATTGTTTTCAATGAGTTTCTTTAAGTTTGTTATTAATTGATTTGTATATTTGGCTGTTCCCAAGTTGGGAACATAAATATTTACAATTCTTAGATCTTCTTGTTGGATACACCTCTTTATTATGATCTACTGCCTTTCATCATCTCTTATTACAGTCTTTGGTTTAAAATCTAGTTTGTCTAATATAAGGATGGCTACTCCAGGTTTCTTCTGACATCTGTTAGCATGGTTCTCCACCCCTCACTTTCAATCTCAAGATGTCTTTTGGTCTAAAATGAGTCTCTTGGAAGCAGCATATCAATGGGTCTTGTTTTTTAATCCATTCTGATACCCTGTGTCTTTTGACTGGAGCATTGAGTCCATTTACATTCAGAGTGATTATCGATAGATATGAATTTAGTGCCATTAGTACCTGTAGAGTCGCTGTTCCTGTAAATTGTCTCTGTTCCTTTCTAGTCTTTGTTGCTCTTGGTCTCTCTTTCCTACTCAAAGGTCCACTTTAATATTTCTTGCAGAGCTGCTTTAGTGTTAATGAACTCCTTTAGTTTTTGCTTGTCTTGGAAACACTTTATTTCTCCTTCTATTCTGAATGACAGCCTTGGCTGCATATTTTTTTCCATTTAGCACATTGAATATATCATGCCACTTTCTTCTGGCCTGCCAAGTTTCTGTGGGAAGCTCTGCTGCTAAACTTATGTGTCTACCCTTGTTGGTTAAGGACCTTTTGTTCCTAGCTCCTTTCAGAATTCTCTCTTTTGTTGGTATTTTGCAAATTTCCCTGTGATGTGTCTTGGTGTTGGTCTGTTTTTATTCATTTTGAGGGGAGTTCTCTGTGCCTCTTGGATTTGAATGCCCGTTTCCTTCCCCAAATTAGGGAAGTTCTCAGCTATAATTTGTTCAAATAACCCTTCTGCCCCTTTTTCTTGCTCTTCTTGCGGGACTCCTATGATACAGATATTATTGCACATTATGGAATCGCTGAGTTCCCTAAGTCTATATTCATGATCTGATAGTTTTCCTTCCCTCCTCTTTTCTGGTTTGTTATTTTCCATAATTTAATCTTCATGTTACCTATTCATTCCTCTGCTTCTTCTGTCCTGTTGTGACTACATCCCATTGGTTTTGCATCTCACTTATAGCACTTTTTATTTCAGCCTGACTAGTTTTTAGGTCTTTTATCTCTGAAGCAAGGATTTCTCTGATGTCCTATGCTGTTTTCCAGTGTCCTGGGATCAAGCCCCTCATCAGGCTCCTTGCTCCGCGAGGAGACTGCTTCTGCCTCTCACACCCCCCCGCTTGTGCTCGTTCTCGCTGTCTCTCTCTGTCAAATAAATAAATAAAATCTTTAAAAAAGAAAAAATGAAATCTTAAGGTCCTAAGCATTGTCAGGGCGCCTGGCTAGCTTAGGCCGTAGAGCATGCACCTCTGTCTCAGGGTTGTGAGTTTAAGCCCCACCTTGGGTGTAGAGATTACTTAAAAATCTAAAAACAAAAAAAGATCCTACGCATTGTCATTTTAAAGAGAACTTAGGAATTGTACATTCCATTAGTCATGTTTTAAACTAATTTAATCTACTAGTAACGAGTACTTCAAATAGCTCATTAAGTATTTTAATTACAGGTTTTCATTTAATTCTGTGAATGGACTATCTTCTATATTCCATTAATCTTTTTGTAACAACTATAGTTTTAAAAGTCTAAGGGTATTAGAAATTACTTTTTAAAAGTTTATTTAAAAGGATATTTTAAAGTGTTATAATAAATCTATAAAGGATTTTATAATATGGTCACAAATACATACTAATAATTTATAAGTTTATGAAATGGATAAAATTCTTAAACTTATAAAAATTGGACTGTGGTTCGGTCAAGATCAGCTAGTTAGTAGGAGACCATTCATTGACACTTGAAATGAGAAACAGAACTACTTCAAGAAGCTCACAGTGTGAAAAACACAAATAGTGGAAGGCTGGAATTGTATACCAGTATCTACCCTGTGAAATATCATTTTCCACTTGGGCTCTTTATTTTAGCACACCTTCCCAGCTGTTGTTGCAGTTGCTTAAGAAAAATGTTTTACTTAAAACCATATAGTTTTATATAAAAAAATATAACTGTCTCACTTCTAGGAAGTGAGCTTTTGCTGTAATAATAAATTCTGCCTTGGAGCATTTAGAAGTGGGTTTTTGGTTTGTTTGCTTTTTTTTTCTGACTAAAGCACAAAGGATGGAATTTTTATTCTGATGTCACTGGGGAAATTATATTCTTGCACTGAATTAATAGACTACTGGTACTTTTTACTTGTTCTTAAGCTTGACATTATGGAGTCTTAAAATTGTAATTTCAGGGTGACATTTGTAAAAACACAACAGAGTCTACCTTTTTACTTTTTTTGATTATGCAAGAGAATTTTAAAGCATTATTCCTTTTCTTTTAGTAGTAAAGTTTTGGTTTAGCACTTGTTTTTTGATTACAAAATAAGGCAGCCAGTCTACGGCCATACCACCCTGAACGCACCCGATCTCGTCTGATCTCAGAAGCTAAGCAGGGTCGGGCCTGGTTAGTACTTGGATGGGAGACAAAATAAGGCAGCCAATTATAAAACATTTGGAAAATCTGGAAAAGTATTTTTAAAAAGTTATGCCCTTTGCCACTTACTAGATATAAATACTCTGAGCACTGAGCATTCTCTGCTAGCTTCTGGTGGTTCCCAGAGTTTCAAGCACACCAAAAGAAGCTGTGGCAATGAAAACTGATACTTCTAAATACTGGAATCCAGAATTATAGAATCCACAATTCATTTAAAAACAAACAGCAGTAGCCAATATTTGGGGTTTTTTTTAATCATGTGCCAGGCCCTCTGGCAAGTGTTTTATGTGGATTGTCTCATATAATAGCACCTATATATGATTACTTTTAGTGGAAACACATTAGAATGCATAACTTTTTAAAATAGTATGATCTTGCATATTTTGGAAAGAGAAAGCAGAATATTAGCTTACAAAATAAGTTATACTCCTGGTTCTGCTCTGCATTTCTGGCATATGTGAGCAAACATAAATAAAGCTCTCTTTAAAACCAAGCCACTTCCATCTGTGCTGGAGCAGAATGTTAAGTACCTGAGACTACTAGCAAGATAGAAACCAGTCTGGAATCATAGGATATGGGAGTTTTTATAAACCTTAAAAATTATTTTTTCCAACCATATTATTTTAAAGATTTTTGTAAAGCTGTAAAACAGAGAAGTGAAGTGGTTTGCCCATGCCCACACTTTCCACTGGCTCACACACTTGATGAAATTTCCTGTACTGTATGAATAGGATGCCTGAAAGGAGCAGATCTTACAGATTTTAGCCAGTGTTGGTATCAGATAGTTGCTTTGGGATTTATTCTTGATGAACATTCATGACCTGTAAACTTGGTATAATTAATCTGGTATGAACAGAAACTAACAAAAAAAATCCTTCTTAATAACAAGATGAACTACTAACACATATATAAAATGTATGCTATATTGTGTTTCTCAGCATTTAATTCAGTTCTTCCTTTCTTTTTGAAGATGTATGTAATTTTAATAAGCTGTGTACTAATGAGTCTGTCACATTAATATACAGAAAAATATAGTAGAGAAATAAAAATATAAATTGTCCTAATTTAGCCTGTATATTTGAAGAAATCTAATGCTTTTCAGACTTTTAATAACTCACGAGAAGAAGAAGATAGAAGTGTGTATGTGAGTAGATGTGTCCCTTTTTTCTGATCAGAAACCTAAAGGGAAAACAGAGGGATTTTGTGATAAAGCCAAAGTTAAAGGTAAAATTCCCTTTTTCTATAGTATTCTTGGAGAAAGCAAAATAATTACTGAAAGTAGCTAAAGACATTTTTTTTTCTGCCTCATGTCAAATATACAGAGCTAGTAGAGCCCAGAAACCATACAGCCTAAGTCTGCCCTACCTCTGCAGTTACTAGGTGGATATCACTGGAAAAAAGGTTGTTCTGTAGATGAAATAATTTCAGGCTAAGAACAGGTTAACCTTTATAATAGTATTTAGGAGTTCTGAATTCCTAATTAAACAATATTATCAACCAGAATATTAATTAGGGTCAAGGATTATAACCATTCCTTCTTGTAACTATGCTTGCAGAAAACAAGGAAATGCATATTCTATTTGTATTATGTAGACATCTCCTTTTATAAGACATATGTATGTGTAATATGTATAACATATATGTATGATATGTATATAGGTATGATATATTTAAATCTTACCTTGATCCTATTGCTATAATATGAAAATTCATATTTGACAGAGGAAAGCTTGTAAAAAAAATAGATGCAGGAACCCAATTTTTAGCTTACTATATACAAAATGAAACAGACGATTATATAATTTTGAGTAAATATTCTCAACTATGTTAAACAAGACACAGACAATTTATCTTGTACAGAAAATAAAATAATCCACTGCTTCATCGATTTTTCCATCTCCCATAAAAATAGGATAATGTGTTTTTTAAATGAGTTAGTGTCTAGTGGCCACGTGTTCTTTCATAAGAGCTCCATTTGTTTTGTGACCTTGAGTGATGTACTGGCCCAAGCTTCAGTTTCCTTTTTTGGAAAAAAAAAAAGAAGAAGAAGAAGAAGATGATGATGATTGTGTGAGTCAACTAAACGTATCTCACACTGTTTCTGTGAGGATTAAGGAAGAGCATATATGAAAGCAAATTCCTGTTCAGAGTTCAGCACTTACCAGATCAACGAATGTTTACTAAAAAGATGCTTGATAACCTTTCTGAAGGATAATTTCAGTATATACACCAAAAGCTTTAAGATTAAATCCAGAAATAATTCTAATTCTATAGTTACCCCAAAAAATTATCAGAGATTGCCAAAGATTTGTGTATAATATACCATATCTGTAAAGATGATCTTCCCAATGGTGTTTTTAAGAGGAGAAAAAGTTGGATTATAGAGTGGAGGAGAACCTAAATGTCCTAATAAGAATGGGTGTTTATTTTATATATTTATACACACAAAATATATATATATATATATTTACTATCTCACGTGTGCATACAAGAGAGAGAACAAGAGAGGTGAAGGGGCGGAAGGAGACACAGACTTCCCACTGAGCAGGGAGCCTGATGCAGGGCTTGATCCCAGGACCCTGGGATCATGACCTGAGCCAAAGGCAGACACTTAACCAACTGAGCCACCTAGGCGCCCCAAGAATGGGTATGTATTTTTATGCATATATCTATCCATACATACAGTGGAATACCATGTAGTTTATGTGATAGAAGCATATTTAATAATGTAGGAAAAGATTGGATTATGTTAACCAAAAAGAAGATTACAAAATTACGTTTAGTGTGATTTCATATATGTAAATTTCTTAAGTATGTCTGCGCAGGCTGCTGTAACAAAGTTCCGTACACAGGCTGGGTGGCTTAAACAAGAGAAATTTGATTCTCATAGTCTGTAGACTGGGAATTCCAAAATCAGGGTGCCAGCAAAGTAGGTTTCATTCTAAGGTCTCTTCTCTTGGCTTATAGGTGGCCTGCATCTTCTTGGGTGCTCACATGACCTCCACTTTGTGCATGCAGTGAGTGAGAGAGAGAGAGAGCAAGAGAGCAAGCTCTCTCATGTCTCTTCTTATAAGGACACTAATCCCATCAGATCAATACTCCACCCTTAAAAACTCGTTTAACCTTAATTTTTGCTTAGAGGCCCCGTCTCCAAATATGGCAGCACCAGAGGTTAGAACTTCAATCTATGAACTTTGGGGGAACACATTCAGTCTATGACAGTGTGATATCTTACAACAGATTGGTAAGAATATCTGGATGGTTGGATTACAAGTGATTTTTATTTTCTTCTCTATATTTTTGAATTTTTTCTCTAATATCCTCAAAATATTCAGAAGAGTATGTAGACACAGTAGATGATTATAGTGGTTGCTTTGGGCTAAGGGTAGGAATAGGAGGACTAGGGCATGGTAGCTAAAGGGTATAGGGTTTCTTTTTAGAACTGATGAAAAGTGATTATGGTGATGGTTGCAAAACTCTGGGAATACACTAAAAACCACTTAATAGGACAGTGTAAATGGGTGAATGCTATCTCAAAATGTGAATTATATCTGAAAGCTGTTACAAAATATGTGTGTGCACATGTTTTGGAAACCACCGTTTACATAACAAGCATTTATTACTAATAGGATTCTGTCTGCTTGAAAGAGGAAGATGTATGCATGTAATATAGCTAAAGAACAGTGAAAAGTGCTTTATACTTGAATTATATGTGCTCTAAGATTATTAAGATCAAAGAAGGCTTCTGTGAAAATGATGGGTGAGAACCTAGTTCCAGAAAGATGGAACGACCAAAATGGGTAATGGCACAACATTCCAGGTGGAAGGCCATGATCACAGGAATAGAGAATGAGCAGATAGTAAGAAGTAGAAATTAATTCACCTTCAGGGAGAACGTTGATGGTATCCATTGATGAATGGGCATATATGGCAAAGAGAAGATTGTCAGTGATCCAATAATTGCAGAAACACTGTATTAGTCGGGGTTCTTCAGAGAAACAGAACCAATTATATATTGGGGAGGGAAGATGGGGAGGGAGGGAGAGAGAGTTTGTCAGGCAGGAAAACCTGATGTTCTAGTGTATAGGCCATCTGGCCAGAGACATCTTACTTAGGAAAGGGTCAGACTTCTGTTCTATTCAGGCCTTCAACTAATTGGATGGGGCCCATCTACATTATGAAGAGCAATCTCTTTTACTCATTTTACCAATTAAATATTAATCTCATCTAAAACTGCTCACACAGAAATACCTAGAATAATTTTTGGCCAATTATCTAGGCACCCCATGGTCCAGTCAAGTTGACACATAAAATGATCACTTACTCCTTACATTTTTCATCAGATTGATCCTTTGTTCACATAACTGTGTGAATTAAGAAGATAAATTTTGCAGCAATGTTCAGAGGGAAAAAAATGGATGTGCATAATAAAAAAGTCAGATCCAGGGTGAGCACCTTGGCATGTAGGTGTGAGGTGGTAAGAACGGTTATAGTGATGGGTGTACAGAGAAAGAAAGGTAAAGGTCTACAGCTTGGTGAAATTTTACATAGGTATACCCCCTTATAGCCACACCTAGGTCAAGAAGAAATATTTGCAGTACCCCAGAAGGTCCCCCAACCCAGTCAATACTCCCTGCAAAAGTATATCCATTGTTCTGATCTCGGTCGCCACAGATTCATTTTCCCTATTTGAATGTCATATAAAAACAAGAATACAATATTATACTCTTTACCTCTGGTTTCTTTACCTCAGCATTATGTCTGTGAGATTTATACAACACATACATTTGTAAATAGAATCTTACCAAACATTCTTGCCTGTATCTTGTTTTTTTACCTCAGCAAGAGAGCATAAACACTCTTCCAAGTCATCCCTTGCAGGTCTCTTTCATTCTATTTGGGGGGGGTGGGGGAGTGAAGGAGGAGCTTATTTTATTTAGTTTCAGAGGTAGAATTTAGTGATTCATCAGTTGCATATAACACCCAGTGCTCGTTACATCAAGTGCCCTCTTTAATGCCCACCACCCAGTTACACCATCCCACTTCCCACCACCCCTCCAGCAACCTTCAGTTTGTTTCCTAGAGTTAAGAGTCTCTTATGGTTTCTCTCCTTCTGATTTTGTCCTTTTTTATTTTTTCTTCCCTTCTCCTATGTTCATCTGTTTGTTTCCTGAATTACACGTGAGTGAAACCATATGGTAATTGTCTTTCTCTGACTGATTTATTTCGCATAGCGTAATATCCTCTAGTTCCATCCATGTCATGGCAAATGGCAAGATTCCATTCTTTTTTTATTATCCAAAGAATACAAACATAGTGATTCGAAGGAGCACATGCACACCAATGTTTATAGCAGCAGTATCCACAAGAGCCAGAATACAGAAAGAGCCCAGATGTCCTTCAATCTTTTAATAGCTCCATGTCATTCAATAATACTGTACATGTTTCATAATTTACCTAGTATTTTCTCTCAGTAGATATGTAGGTGGTTTCCAGTATTTCACAGACAAGAAATCAGTGAGTTGAGAGGCTGTGTTTTTAATGTTAATAAATAATACCAAATTACCTTTCCCAAACGCTACAGGCATTTACATTCCCACCATCATATGACACTGTCCAATTCAGCACCTATTGATCTGAGAGCTCTAAATTTTTATTTCATTAATAAATTTGGTTTTTAAGATAAGTAATCATGCAAATGATGAAAAAAATGCAAGAGTAAATGATGAAAAGTCAGTCTCCCTTTCCCCCATCTCCCAGTGGTCCAATTCCTTTTTCCCAGAGACAACTTCTTTGTGTCTATCCAAGATATTTTATATATATGCAAGCATATACGTGTGTATACTTTTATTTTACATAAATGGTTGTTCTAGGCTCTGCTTTCTTCACTTAACAACATATCTTAGAGATTATACCACAGCAATATAATCTAGAGCTGCCTCATTAACTACTGAATATAGTACCACATAGTATGGCTACAATGAGTTCTTTTAAATAGATATCAAGGCTATTTCAATCCCTTGTTGTTGTTATTATAAATAATGCCACAGAGAATATCCTGTAGAATAAATTTCTAAAAATGGAATTATTAAAAAATAACGTGAATGTTTTAAATAAACAATTATTGAAGTATACATACAGAAAATATACCTAAGTACACAGGCCTGTAAATTTTCACAAAATAAAATGTACCCATGTAATTACACCCAGATCAAGAAACACATATAACCAGCAACCAGAAGCTTCCTCATGCTCCCCTATTAGTTACTAACCCACTTCGCTTAAAAGTAACCACTGTTTTCACTCCAACACCGCGGATTAATTCTGCCTAGTTTTGAACTTTATAGTATATTTTTTATGTTAACAGATGTCCCTTCATAGAAATTTTATCAATTTATACTTTTTATCTACAGTATATAAGAATGCGTATTTCCTAACACCTTCACCAACCAATGGGTTATTAAACTTTTTTATTTTTGCCAGTCACGTTAAGTGAAAGGTATTGTCTCTTTTATTTTGCATTTTTCTTATACTGAGTAAAGTTCAGCATCTTTTCATATGTCTAAGAGTCATTTGTACTTTTATTTCTGCAAACAGTTGTCTTACTTATAAATGCACTGTAGTATATATTAGGGAAGTTAATCCTTTGTTATATATGTGTTGCAAATATTTTTCCTAGTTTGTCATTTATCTTTGACTTTATTGTTTTTCCTACAGACATTTTTCTTGGTCTTTTATTTCTTGCCTGTTAGGTATAAAATTGATTTTTTTCTTCCCTGACTGGTGAGGTTGAGTGTTTTTGTTCATGGCTTTGATTATTTGCATTTTCTCTTCTGGATATTGCTTCTTGATATCCTTTGTTTTCTATTGGATTATCATCTTTGAACTCATACCTAGAAGCTCTTTGTATATGAGCAGTAGTATGGTTTTGTAATGTATGTTTAAAAGGAAGTTTACCCCTTTGTCATTAGTTTTTAAATTTTTATGTCTTTTTTGCATGGTAACAACTTTGAGATATAATTCACATACCATACTGTTCACCCACTTCAGTGGCTTTGAGCATATTCACAGAATTGGGCAACCATCACCACAATCCATTTTAGAAATGCTTATTATCACAGAAGAAACACCATACCCTTTAGTAATCACCTTTAATCCCCTGTCCCCACCCCAACCCACCCCAACCCTAGGCCCACTACTGTCTTTGTCCATAAATTTGCCTATCCCAGACATTCCATATAAATGGAATCATATAAAGTACAGTCTTTTGTGACTGATTTCTTTCACTTACCATAATGTTTTCAAGATCATCCATGTAGTATAACCAATACTTTATTCCTTTTAATTGCCATATAATATTCCATTATATGAATATACCACGTCTTTTTTATCCATTCATCAGTTAATGAATTTTGGCTATTATGAGTATTACTGCTGTGAACATTAATGTATAAGCTTTCATGTGGACATATATTTTAATTTTTCTATTTTAATATCTCTTGAGATATACCTAGGAATGGAATTGTTGGGTTAAATGGGAACTCTGTGTTTATCCTTTTAAGGAATTGCCAGATTGTTTTCCGAAAGCAACTGGACCATTTTACATCCCCACCAGAAATGTGTGAGGGATCCCATTTCTTTCTCCTCACCAACATTGGTTATTATCTGACTTCTTGATTATACCCATCCTAATGGGTGTGAAATGGTATCTTGGGAGTTTATTTCATTTTGTTTTGTTTTTTACCATCTTAACCATTTCTTTATTGTGGTTAAAAAAAAAAACACAAAACATAAAACTTACCATCTTAACCATTTTTAATGTGCAGTCAGTAATGTTAAGTATATTCACATTGTTGTGAAACAGATCTCTAGAACTTTTTCATCTTGCAAATCTGAAACTCTATACTGATTTAACAACCACCCCTCTTCTCCTCACGCTTAACCCCTGGGAACCACCATTCTACTTTTTGTTTCTGTGAACGTGACTACTTTAGATACCTTATATAAATGGAATAGTTGTCTTTTTGTGACTGGCTTGTTTCACTTAGCATAATGTCCTCCAGGTTCATCCATGCTGTAAAATGTAACAGGATTTCTTTTTAAAGCCATATAATGTTCCATCGTATGTATATACCACATTTCATTTATTTCCACTCATCCTTCAGACATTTATTCGGCTACTTCCACTTCTTGGATATTGCGAATGTGCATTACATTGTGGTTTTGGTTTGCATTTCCCTGAATGCTAATAATGCTGAACATCTTTTCATGAGCTTTGTGTATCTCTGTATCTTCATTGGAGAAATGCCTATTCAGATCCTTTGCCCATTTTTTAATTGGCTTGTCTTTCTATTATTAAAATTTACGCGTTCTTTATATTATTTGTGTCCTTGCCAAAGGTAGTTTTTTATGTTGAGTTAAAGTCTAACTTTATTTTCCTCCAACTAGCCAATTATCTGGTCACCATTTATTGAATAATCCATCTTTTTCCTCCTTTAACAAGTACTTATTGAGCAAATACATTGGGTTAGGCCCTGAGAAAATAAGCATAAAATGATGCAGAGCTTACATACTGGTACAAAGACAGACTTATGAGAAAATAATTACTATTCAGCAAGATACTGATTTAAATGAAGCTTATGAAAATCATTTTGTGACAAGAAAAAAAGAAGTACCAATATCTGCGTGGAGTTCAGGGAAGAGAAACAAAGGAAAGGGAGAAATTAGGTCATGGAAAGTTGGGAGAATAAAAGAGTGCGAACCAGGTAGTATGCTAGGGTAAGAAACTTAACCACTGAAAACTGCTTTGCAAATGTAAAACACTTATTTCAGTGTTTCTTCTGACTGTAGTTCATGTAAATGTAATATAGCAGATGAACAGGTATCTTCCTTTGTGATGAAGATTTTTTGGTGTCTTTGTATATACTTTATATATACTTAATAAACTTTATCTATACTTTATATGCCCAGCCTAAGTATTTCTGTTACAATGATTGTCATTTCACATTCATGGAATCTAAATAAATGTAAGATACCTTTTTCCTATGGATATGTTTGAATTAACAAATATTTATTGTTGAGATAATTCATGCTTACTGAGCACATAATGTCCACTTCCTTCAAAGATGGCACTTCACATGAAGGAGTGGTAATAAAGTTATGTTTCAAAACTCATGTTACTTATACAAATAATATTCAGACATTCTAACCTTTTCTTTTTTGGTGATTATAGAATAAATGTGTCATTAAACTATTTTTGTATGTCTGTTATAAACCCATCAATTCTTTTATAGTTGTGTTCTCCATAATAGTTATCAAGGGTGCCCAGAATCTTTGACCCAGAAACTTTGACTAGATAATTGGAAAAAGTCTAATTTGAGATATAAAATGCTAAATGTGTTTTTCTCAGTATATATTTTAATTGGTTTGCGTTTGGCACTTCTCTGTCAGAATCTAAGTCGTCCTTGGAATTTAGCTAACTGCTTGGAAAATAGAACCAACAGTAGGTATGGAATGATATAACTATAATTAATTACCTCACCTATGTATTTCACAAAACAGCAGCATCTTAACTGCTTAATAAAGGCTTTTTAAATACAGTATAAAGTGAACAACAGAAACTTGATTTACTCAGCTCTAAAGGAATTGAATTGGTTTCTGCTTGTGATTATGACTCAGGAGAGCATATTAATAGATTATAAGGGGGAAATTAGAGTTTGCTTTAAATATAAGCTTAGATTATAACAGTAATAATGGCCTTTTATTTTTCTGCAGTTCTCAGTGGTCTCTGTTCTAATGACTGTCCTCGTAAGATAACAGTAAGTAAACTTAATTCTCAGTTGTAAAATTTTCTGTGAAAATTCTCTGCATAATAGATAACACAAAATAGTTGTTATAGGTTACACTCAAATTGTTATTATTTAGGAGTGGTTAAAGTATCCTTCAGTGATCAAAAAAGCTTTACTGGGGATAAAATACCTTGCCTAGGGGTGCCTGGGTGGCACAGCGGTTAAGCGCCTGCCTTCGGCTCAGGGCGTTATGGGATCGAGCCCCACATCAGGCTCCTCCGCTGTGAGCCTGCTTCTTCCTCTCCCACTCCCCCTGCTTGTGTTCCCTCTCTCGCTGGCTGTCTCTATCTCTGTCAAATAAATAAAATCTTTAAAAAAAAAAAATACCTTGCCTAAAAAATTCTTACCTCAAGGCTTACCTCCTTTGTAAAGCCTTTTCTGATACCTTGGGAAAATATGCACCCCTCCCATTATTTCTGGGCATACTACTGCCATTTTGGCATATATAATACTTGAACTCACTTCTGTTTGTATTAAATGCCTCTCTACTGGAACTGGAATCCCTTGATGTCAGGAAAGCTCTCATCTTTGTATACATGGTACATAGCACAGGGTCAAGCATATAGTAGACAACTAATTAATTTTTTTGGTGTAGTCTTAATACTTACTATCTAATGGTATGTTTCAGTGAAATAACAAAGTGCAAAAATAATTAGGCTTAGTTTTTGAAATTACCAATACATGTAAATAGTAATATTACATTATATTTTGAGTGTCTGTGTGTGTGTGTGTATGTGCACGCACGCACACGTGTTTTGGTATATCCCTGCTTGGGTCCTCTTAGTAACCCTTGTTTCATAAGGAATTACCCCCATGTAAAGATGGGGAAACTGATGCTCAGAGAAATTAAGTTGCCCAAAGTCATAGAGCTATTAAGTAGTGGAACTAGGGTGCAAAGCTAAATGTTCTGATAATAGTCTCATACTTTTACTACCCCAGTTAAGCACTACATGACCAACATTGTGTATATGGTTGGGAAATTACGTATTTAAGACATATGGAAACAGACCCTCACCCAGAGATTTGCATGCAGATATAATTTAGACTTAATTCAGGAGCAACAACTGTGAAGTAGTAAGGAAAGGAAGATTGGCAGGACAAGTTGGTCTGTGATGCATGGGGAGCTATGAAGCTAGGACGGCCCTTCAGAGATGGCCCAAATAGAGGCAGAGGGGCCAGGCCAAGGAGTATTGTATTCCTTTATCAGTCAGACACTGCATGCATGCAGTCCCCAGGAAAGGCTTATAATTGGTAGGAACTAGCTCCCTTTGGCGGAAACAAGTTTCCAGATAGTAACCCAGCTGTGAACTATCATCAGCCGACACTCGGAGCAGCTCAGGGAATAAGTGCCTCAGTCCTGAAGAGAACATCTAGACAGTGCATCACCACATCCATTACGAATGTATGTGAGTGCCTGGTCAAATCCATCTGCTTTCATATTATTATAAAAATGTAGATGTATAGTGGGGGAGGCAATGGGGAGGGGAATACAGAAGATGTAAGGGAAATCTCTGTACTTGCCACTTAATTTTTCTGTGAATCTAAAACTGCTCTAAAAAATAAAGTCTGTCTTTAAAACATTTCTTAGGTGTAGATGTAATTAACCAGAGGCTAGAATTAACTAGGTTATTCAGGTATTGTCTATCTAGTCTGTGAAATTTTCAGACCCTTTGTTCCTCTTCCTCATTGACCATATTCATTACATGGTAAAGCAAAGAACTTTAAAACGTCAAAATGGAACCCATTCATTTTACCCACAAGTTCTGGCAGAAAAGGTGATAGGAAAGGTTGCATGATTAAGGTAGGTTATACTTCTAAGATCAATAATGCTCCCATTATCTTTATCTTAAAATGAAAGCAATTTTAATTGTAGGGAGAACAGAATCATTTAGAAAACCATATAAGTAAGATTCAGCATGCAGAGCTCTTCTTAACAATGATTATGCCAACGGTTCAGTACCTTTGGGCTTTTTCACAGGTGATATATCTGCCTCCCATTCGTCCATTTATTACTTTCTTTGAAGTTCAGGTCCTGTTGAACTGCCTTCACATAGATCATTTTCCTTCCCCACTGATACCATAGATCACAATTTTATGACAACCTAGAAGAAACAAATGCACACTGTACTTCCCTGGTTTTCCATATATCAAATGTGTGCCCACTTATAAAATTATAATCATTTCATGTACAAGTGGGCCTTCTTATTGCATTGATATTAGATCCACTTGATCATAGCAGGAAGTATTATATTGGGTATGACGCTGTGTGAGACTAAGAGGGAAAATGCACCTAAGGTGATACTCTTTACCACTAGAGTTAATTTAGGAGTTGAATAGCTCTTCTGTCACCAGTATGCTCCCACCTGATACAGGCAACCTATTTGATACATGGAGAGAGGAAAGAATAATTCAAGTCAGAAACCAGTCCCACCCAAATTCCTTCATCTCCATTCTGAAAACTCCAGGCCATACTCTGGACCTTATCTTCCAGAACTATTTTACTTTTGAAATTATAATGCCATCCATTCAGCTGTCTGACCACAACCTATTTTCCTAGCCCTCTGTTCATCTTCAGGACCATTAGTCTCTTGACCTCTTCCCTTTACCTCCCTCCTTTAGCTGCCATACAGAGCCTCACTCCTGCCATTGCTTCTAACTCCCATAAAGCACTCTTCTTCCACTGTGCCTGCCCAGCAGAATTACAGTCCTGGGTTAGTCCAGCTATCTACCTTGTTCAGTACTAGACCTAGGCTCCTGGACTGAGAGAAAAAAAAAATAAACAGCTTTGCCTATTGGTACCACAACTGATTCATAGTCTTCAGCCTGAAATAAGCATTCGTGATTGTATCAGTCTTATGTGCATTCCTAGTCATCTTTTCTCCCATTCTTTTTCTCTGATTACTTTCAGGATTTTCTCTTTGTCTTTGGTTTTCTGCTGATTGAATATGATATGCATAGGTATAGATTTTTAGGTATTTTTCTTGTTTTCATTAGTTTTTCTCTGCGTGTTTCAGTTTTGGAAGTTTCTGTTGATGTTCAAGCTCACTGACTCTTTGTTCAGCTGTGTCCAGGCATTCTTCATTTCTATTGAAGTATTGTATTTCTATCATTTCTATTTGATTCTTGAGTTTCCATCTCTCTCCTTATATTAATCTATTTTTGCATGTTGTCTACTTTTTCCAGGAGAGCTCTTAACATATTAATCGTAGTTATTTTAAATTTCTGGTCTGATAATTC
This sequence comes from Ursus maritimus, assembly GCF_017311325.1. NCBI lineage: Eukaryota > Metazoa > Chordata > Mammalia > Carnivora > Ursidae > Ursus > Ursus maritimus. Next base: position 6,040,187 of record NW_024424341.1, on the reverse strand, counting down.
CCACATTCCTGCCATATCTGAGTCTGGTAGCAATGCTTGCTTTCTCTGTTCAAACTTTGTCTTCTGCCTTTTAGCATGCCTTGAAGTCTTTTGTTGAAAGCCAGAACTGAGGCAGATGGGCCTTTAATATGAGGTTTTATGTCTATCTGGCTAGGATAACTCTAACTGTATTTTCTGTTTGTGGTAGCTGTGCTCTGAGAGGCAGCATTTTTCTAAATTGTCTGTCTCCCCTGTTGTCTTTGTGTTTCACTACAGACTTATCCTTAAACAGGATCTGAGGCTTGCAGTGCTTTTGGCTGTAATCCCGTTATTAGACAGGAACCCATAGATGTGGTGATAAGGAACAGGGGTAGAAAATGCATCCTATAGTCCTGTGATTAGGTCTTGGATTTTTAGTGAGCCTGTGTCCCTGGGATGTGACATTCACAAGTGCTTCTTAGCTTCCCCTCCCCCTTAGACAAGGCAGGAAGGTGAGAGGGGGCTACAGTTAGGCATTGCCTTTCCCCCAGGTTGGAAAGGTTTTGATAGAACCCAAGTCACTTAAGCTCTGGTAAAATAGTTTTCCTTTGAGGGCAAGGTGTTAAGAACAAAGAGATCTGGGCATATTTCAGAATGCTGACTTCCCCTCCCTGTGCTAGAAGCCTGAGAGTTGTTTTCATTTTCTAGTCTTCCCCCAAGAATCTGGTGGGATTCTGGAGGTAAAACTTTTATGTGGGCCTCCTCTAAGACTGCTTCCCTCCCTCCGCCAGAGTCTTGAACATTCAAACTAGTTCATACTGAGCTTCCAGCAATTTCTCAATTACAATGTAAGTGTCCTGCCATGCTGGCTCCAGCTTCAGTCTCCGGCTTCTAGGCCTCTGTTCCCAGAAAGCTGTGACTGATTCTCTGTATCCACCCCTCTCTCCAGTTTTCAGAGAAGCAGTTTGCCCTGTGACCTCAATTCTCTGAATCTAGGGAGAGTTGCCTTTTACTTTCTTCAGCTTTTTTTGTTGCTTTTGTGAGGACAGGAGTCACGACTTCAAGCTCTTCACAGTTCAGACCAGAAACTCTCTCCTTGCATTTTTGCTTTATTTTTATTTCTTAGAGCTTTATTGCAGTATAATTGACATGCAATAAACTGTACATAATGAATGTATTCAGTTTGATGTTATTATGTATATATTGTGTATAAATATATACACTATATATATTTAAATGGATGCATATAAAAATACCATTATGATGAAATATGTATCATATCGAAAATTTTTGTGCCCCTTGGCTATCCCTCCTTCTCACCTTCCCTGACCCTCCTTCCCTATCCCACTTTTTCTCAGTCACCACTGATAGGGTCTCTGTTGCTTTATTTTAAAGTTGTTCTTGTCCATGTTACTTCATGACTTTTATCAGTATATGTTCCTCTTTGTCATTTATTGTTCTTTACCTTGACATTTTTTCTACCCTTTTTTTGAAAAATTTTAAGCATCTATAAAAGTATAGATTAATATAATAAAACTCCTTGTGCCCATACTACCACCCAGTTTCAACAGTATCATCATATATCCCTCCCTACTAATTCCATTCACAGCCCCCCTTCAGTTATTTTAAGCAAATCCATCGTATCCTATATTCTGTAAATACTTCCATGTGTATCTCGAAGATAAGGACTTTACATATTAGACCAGAAACTCCCATTTTTCATAAGAACTATTTTGTATCCTTTCCAATCTCCTCTTACATCCATCCCCAACTTCCAGTTCTCAGGAATTGACCTTCCTACTTCAAAGGGAAAATAAGAATATAAAATCAGAATCTCTTCAACTCTCGTAAGTAACTTTGGGAAAGTTATTTAACTCTTGTTAAGCCTCATTCTCCACATCTATATAATGGGGACACTAATTATACCCATTTATGTTAGCCTCCTATTGCTGCTCTAACAATTTATCATAAACTTAGTGGATTAAAACAACACAAATATATTTTTTTACAGTTCTGGAGGTCAAAAGCCCAAATACTCTTCACTGAGCAGGACTCCCTTTGGAGGCTTTAAGGAGAATCCATTCCCCTTGCCTTTCACTTCTCAAGGCCACCTACATTCCTTGGCTTGTGGTCCTTCTATCCATCTCCAAATCCAGCCATGTAGTATCTTCAGATCACTGATCCTAACCCATCCTGCCTTTCTCATTCACTTATAAGGAACCTAAGTGATTACATTGGGCCCACCTGGATAATCAAAGATCACCTCTCCATCTCAAGATCCTTGATCACGTGTGCTAAACTTCAGCAAATATACTAAAGTTGGAATGATACAGAGAAGATTAGCATGGCTCCTGCACAAGCGTGACATGAAAATTCATGAAGCATGCCACATTCTTAAGAGAAAAAAAGTCCTTACTTAATCACATCTGCAGATTCCCTTTTGCAATATAAGGTTATCAGCAGGTTTGGGAAATTAGGATGTGAACATTTTTAGGGACCATTATTCTGCCTGCCACACTCCCTCCTAAGGTTTTTATTAGAAGAATTAATGTAGACAAATCATTATAGAGGCCTGATACACCGTAAGTACTCAAAAAATGTATCTGCTGTTATCTGTCAGTGGCAAATGGTTATTTCTCTGCCTCCGTAACACCCCTGTATTAGTAAGGATAGTGAGTTCCAAATATTTGAGCAATGCTGGTGTTCTATTTGCCTTCAAGATTAGTGGTCTACTTGACTTTTTGACTTTTCCGTATCATGTAAGTATGTATCACAAGTTTATGAAATATGGATATGAAAGATACCAACATTTTTAGTGAAAGTTGCCATAAACATCTGTGAATTAAAAGAATATTTATATTCCTTTTTCCTGATTTTTCTCTTTAAATACCAGACTAATTTTTTGAGTCTTTTATCCTCAGTATAACATATTCTATGTTAGTGGAGATTATACAGCTTCTTTCTCTGTCACCTGCTACCCAAAGCCTGGTGGTGACCTTTCCCACTTTATAGATTATGAGTCTATAAGCAGACATGAATACTCTTCTAATTGAACAAAGGTTTTGGAAATAGTCCTTTAATACTCTATATACAAAAAGAATCTATGCATATTCTTTAAGCAGCTCTGTGAGGGCAGAGGAAGGATCTATTTTGCCTGCCAGTATGTCCTAGAACATAGCACAGGGCCTTGTATTTAACAGTGTCAGTTGTCTTCTGTAGCATTAAATGTGATCCCTTTATCCACACCCATCCCTATTGCTATTTCTTTTTACAATTCAATGTACCATTTATACTGTGGGTCCCACATCCTTCTCATTCCGCTGTTTATTCTACCTGGCCTGTGTATTCAACCTCTGCCTCTTTGCTGCTGCCTTCCCTTCAGCATTTAAGGAGTGCCCAAATCTCTTTTATCCATAGAGCATATAGGCATACCTTCTAAAACCCCGCATCCGCTCCAGCTACCACCCAACCTGTTTTCTCTTCCCAAACTTAAGTTATCCACCATTGGATCTCTCTAATTACTTATTTCCATATCCTTAACCTGCTGTTATAATCTAGCATTTGACCTGCACTTGATTCTCCTGACGCTCCCCTTTCCTTGGCTTCCTTTACATTCACCCTTCCTAGCTCCCCTTCTACCTCTCTGGCCATTCTCCCAGTTCCTTTATGGACATTTCCTCTGCCCACCTTTTAAATGTTGATGCTTCTCAGGCTGTCATTCTAAGTTGTCTTTTCACTCTACATTATACTCTACCTCTCCCCTACTTGGTGTTTTTGTTTTTTTTTGGGGGGGGGGGGTTGCCATTTGGATACGGATTACTTCCAGTCACCGCTCTTGAGCTTCAGATCTTTACATCTGAGTGTCTTACAAAAACTCAGTCCACTTCCCATGTTCAATATCTTGGTTACTTTTTCCTTTCCCTTACCCCCCAAATCTACTAAATTATTGTTCTCAACCCTTGACCATCCCTTTTCTCTATCCCACGATCATTTAGTCCAGGCCACCATCCTTTCTTGCCAACTGTCGTTGGAGTTATCTGAGCCATCCTTCAACAAGATACCACAGTGGCCTTTCTAAAATACAAACCTTCGGTAGCTTCTCTTTGTCCTTGAGAACGATCCACATCTAGTTTGTTGAGACAGAGCTTTTGTTCCCCTCTTTAGCCTTATCCCTTGCCATTCCTCCTCACACGCACTCCCAACTCTGTCAGCCACCCAGAACTACTGTGTTCTGCCATGCTGTCTAATCTCCAGCCTCTTGCATGTTATTTCTCTACCCCGAGTCGTCCTCTTCTCCACCTTCTCCTAGATTCCTTCATGTAACCTTCCAGTCAGCTTTCAGACAGTATTTCCTCGGATTCCTGGGCTCCCCAATGACACAGGATTGACATACCTGTTGTTTCTTAGACCCTGACGCATAGTCCTGCTACTTACCACTTCTGTTCTGTAAGTTGGTGAATTGTCTGTGTTCAGTTCTTGAAGAAGAGAGACTGGGTCTTGTTTATTATTCTGTCCTTACTCCCTAACACAGTAGCCTGACACATAGTAGCACAATAAATATTTATGTATGAATAAATGAGCTTTTCCTAAAATTTGGTTTGCTTTTTTTAATGGGCCTTCATTGATAAATTTACCATACCACCTCTTAACCACAATCACATATTCATTGTTAAGTTTGAACATTTGCAGAGTAAATTACAAGCTATTCACAAGAGAAATGTGTTCTGCAAAGGCCTGATATAAGGGAAAAACATCCCTTATTTATGTTCTCAGAGATACCTCATTATGAGAGACAGATGTTCCAATTGTTGCTACAAATAGATTGATAATATACGTAGCAGAACAAGATGTCTTTAACATTTTTTTCATCTTTTCATCAGAAATATTCTCAGGCTTTTATTTGTTCTGTGTAGAAATAGTCTGAGAAAGTATAAGCCAAATAAGTTTCTCTTTTGCCTTTATTTTGATTAAGTGAGTTACCCGAATTGGTACTGTTTTATCTCCCTGTCTTTAAAAGATACCAGCCTTTGCTACAACAAATAATTTAGTGATCACAACAGATTTATTTGGTATTTTTTAAAAATATCATTCTACCTTTAATTCTAAGTATTTGCCTTTTTCTTATTACACCTGACAGTGGTAATATCATGTTTCCTGTACCAAGGATAGAAAAAAAAAATGACATAAACATCTTCTGCATTTAATGTCTTTTTACAAAGGGAAAATACCTTGCAGCTTTAACAGGAAAATAACCAAAATTTAAGAAAATAATTTATGGATTTAATGGCTTGAAGAAACAAGTAAGAAACAATATAAAAAATTCAGTATTGGACTACATTGGGCAATACAGTTAACACTAATGAAGATAAGGAAAAATATCCATGTTTATAAAAAACACAAACAAGGTAAACAAAAAATTGCCTTTGAGAAAAATAAAGACCATACTGTAAGTCAGCTATTTTTCTAACAAATTTTAGAATCATAAATTTTAATGCATAATTAAGCCTAATATTGATTTTCATCTAACATAATATGTCCTACAAGTTCTTCTAGTTTTACCATCCAGAGCCAATGATGTAGAATATACTTGGTCTCCATTGTAGGAAGCAAGACCTTGAAACAAATCCTTAGATAATCATGTACTTGACACTGACATAAAAACCGCAAGATTTGTTTAGACTACTGAAAAAAATAATCTATGAAGAAAAAAGATGTATTCTAACCCTGATTTTATATAAGTCAACAAGATACAAAGGACAGTTAGTTTAAAAGAATCTGTATAATACAACACCCAAACTGCATTGCATCAATGTGACACATTCTAGAATAAGAAAAATGACCCGAATATTGTCCTTGATTACTTGTGGTATGGAAAAATTGAAAGAGCACTAATATTTCTTAATTTAACTTATCCGAATTCTTTCAATTATCAGATACGACATTTAAAAGGAAAGATAGGACAATGTGAGAGATTCGCACTAAGATTTTCACACAAAAAGTGGACTTACTAGATGGGGAACAGGGCTCAGCATTCCATAGGAATAGCTAATGTCTTCATTTTTTCTTACCAAAATTTATTAAATCAATTTATGAAATGTTTTCTACAAAAATGTTTCTGCCTTAAAAATAAAAACTAAAGCCGAGACTGATGTGAATGCAAGAGAATTAATTCTCCTGTATGAACTGAGACCCCAAAATACACAGAACATAAAATCACATATCTCAGATATCTCTGCTGAAAATACAAGATTTGGTCACCCAAGCTTATGACACAGTCCCTCCCTTCCCCCAACTCTTCAGAACATGGGACACCACCCTTTCATACAAGTGAAGCCATCAATGCCTCATGGTGTACCTTATGTTTGGGTTTGAGCTGGCAGCCTCTGAGTATAACTGTCCTCCATTACGGCTTATTCATGCTTCCTATCCAAGTTTCCAGAGCCTTCACTTTCAAAACAGTACTCAGAAACTATGGTTTGTAACCAAAAACTGCATGTACCACACCCTGAGGTGAAACTTCCAGGCCACATTAAAACATTGTTTTGCACAATTTCCAGAATTTTTTTTTTTTTTTTTTTTTTTTTTAGAGAGGAAGTGGGGAGAGGGGAAGAGGGAAAGGGAGAGAGAGAATCTTAAGGACGCTCCACACCAGGCGTGGAGCCCAACGCAGGGCTCAGTCTCACAACCCTGATATCATAACCTGGGCCAGAATCAAGAGTCAGACGCTTAACTGACTGAGCCACCCAGGCACCCCAATTTCTAGAAATTTCTATGGAGAGTTGATCTGCCTGTGTGTGGATGTGGCATAATGCCTTCAATCTTATAATTACAGGCTCTCTAAAACCCTCACATTCCAGTATAAAAATGAAGAAGGTTCAGAATCATTGGGAACTGGGTCATAATCATGAGGCACTTACAAACACCATTCCACACAAAAGTTCCCAAACTGGAAGGAAGGACAAGGTGTAAGACATAGAGGACAAATGATTCTTCGTGACTGAGGAGGTCATTCACGTATTCAATAAATATTTATTCACTTTTTGCTATGTTCTAGGTGCTAGATGAGACAAATATCACTGCCCTCCTGAAAATCACAGTCTATATCCAGCAAAGCATACTAGTAGAAGGAGACATTTGAGCTGGGAGGGGCCTTTATATTGCGCAACTCCAAAGGCTACCATTTACATCACAGTCTATGTCAATGGCAGCCCCTGGAGTGGGAAAGTGGACAACCTGTAGAATCTTCCATGGTGACCATGACTTGGGTCTTGAAGGACTAGGATTTTAGTAGGAAGCAGAAGGGCGCAGTCCAGGTAGAGAAAAATAGTATGTGCAAAAGTATCAACCATCATTTATTTAGTGCCTACTGTTGACATGACTGTAGGCCCTGGGGCTACTAAGAGGTAAGTTGTTGTGCCCTGCATTATAAAACCACATCACTCCTTCATGATCCAGGTTCTGCTATAAAACATGGGCATGTAGCAATGAACAAATCAGAAATTGCTCCCAACTTCATAGAATTCACAATCCCAGGACATATGAATAATTACAAGAATGATGAACACTTCGAAAGTAAAGTACCCAGGATTGGGGCCCTTATAATCAGGAGATCATACCTAGTGTAGGTAGTTAAAAATTGGGGGAATGGGAGAGGGATGGATGGGGTAAAAGCATGAGAGAGGAGAATAGATTTGGATTATTTAGGAAATCAAATGTCCATAACAAAAACAAATCAGGAGTGTCTTTGAAGAAAGTAGGCAACTTGAAAAAAAGACATTTAATACACTGTATTCTTCCTAATCCTGGATATTAGGTCTCCATGGGAATGCGTAGTAGGGAATGTTGACCTCAGTATGCATTCTGTAGGGGGAAAAAATTGAAAGAGAAAACAGTTCATTTTATAGAAACTCTAGTGTGCATTAGTTTCATTAAGCAAGAACTCTTTGCATTAAGATTACTGTACCACTTACCACAGGTTACATCCTCAAAAGTGTATCTGGAAAATTCAAATGAAACTAAAGACTAGCAAAAGCATCACCAGATCCATTCCTAGGCCCTGACTCAGCCTACTTCCACCACTTACAAGCCAGGGGGAAAAAACACAAAAACACAGGCCTTTTTCTGTTCAACTCAGGAACTTAGATGTCTCACTGTAAAAAGGAAGAAACTATCATGAAATGGTGAAGAACTCCATTAATTATTCACTTAATATAGGAAGTTAAAAGAGATTGTTTACTTTATATATTATTAAAAGTATTCCTTATCCCATGTACATGGAAAACATTCTAAACATTAGAATTTAACAAAAATTATGTTCAACATAATTGAAAAGTTTGTGGATCCTCAGCTAGAATAACAATAGAAAGTAAAAGATACTTCCATCTTTCTCTGATTTGTTAAGTGTTCTGACCAGTACAACTAAACTTTTTAAGCTAACACCCTAAATATCCATTTTTTTTTAAGATTTTATTTATTTGACAGAGAGAGACAGCCAGCGAGAGAGGGAACACAAGCAGGGGGAGTGGAAGAGGAAGAAGCAGGCTCCCAGCGGAGGAGCCTGATGCGGGGCTCGATCCCATAACACCGGGATCACGCCCTGAGCTGAAGGCAGATGCTTAACGACTGAGCCACCCAGGCGCCCCCACTAAGTACCCATTTAATCAAATATTTGCCTTTTCAGAGATGTTCCCTCCAAATCATTTTAAACTGTCTTTTGTAACACAGCATAAACTACAAGATGCTTTCATCTGAAATACTCTATATTTATTGCTCAAGGTAAAAGTGATCCCCTCTTCATGATTATTTTCCTTCTCTGAATTTAAATCACTTGCAAAATAAAATTTGCTTGCAAATTTAGTAAAGGTTATTTAATGCTGAAATAATCCATATTTGCTGATGTATTCCACTTGCTTCTTTGCTTGTCAAGGGAATTCTACTCCTACACATATTGCAACAAGATCCTACACTTCACTTATATACCTATCTGATAGACAGCCATAAGTTTTCCCTTCAGAGGAAAAGGTCATGCTATTTTATGGTTGCAGATGAAAAATGAGTATGCTAATGTCATAATAGTATAGGCAATGTGAAAGCACTTACACAATAAATACTTTCAGATCATACTTTTTAGAACTAAATAATTTAAAGTAAATCTAAGCACTGCAGATTATATCATACAATTCAGTAAGTTTAATGATTCCCAATTTGAATTTCCAACTGCCTTTCAAGTCTGTGAAATTTCAATTCTGTGAACCCTCATTTTACTCCTTTGCAAAATTTGTATTGGCTAAGAAAGGTGCATTGCTACTAAAAAAACAATTTTCTGCACCACTACAAGCAATTGAAAGGAATAAGAAGTGTTTCTAACATTGTTATTTATGCATCCAACTGAATCAATGATTTTATTCTCTTGTATTCAAATCCAATCATTAAACAAAAGTTTAGTTTACCTAAATACTCCCACAAGCTGCCAATTTTTATAAAGTATACAAAATATAGTCCCAGTAGATCAGGAGGACTTCATGAGTGACCCCCAAACTCCTGGCATCAGCATCTCTGGGAATTTTAAGAAATGCACATTCCCAGGCCTCACCCAGACGTATGAAATAAGAACATCTGGGGTGTAGCCAATGAATCTGTATTTTAACAGTAGCTGCAGGTGATTCCAATGCTTTCTAAAGTTTGAGAACCACAGTACAGGACTTTTAGAAAAGGGATTTACTATAGGCCAGCTTTGTCTTACACAGTAATTATGTACACTCAAAGTAGAATTTCATTCCAAGTATACATTCTTGCAAACAAATTATCCATGTAGTTTTAGAATTCTACAATACAGTAAAGAAAACTGGAAAGCAAACTTGATAAGTATTTCTGGTTTTAATCAAAATAATTTTGCTCACGAGTATGGTCAGATTCTGATGAAGGCTGTCTTCCTGGCTTGCCAAGGGCCACCTTCTTGCTTGGTCTCATATGGCTTTTCCTAAGTTCAAGCACATAGAGACAGAGCGAGATCAAGCTCTGTGGTGTCCCGAGGGTTCCACCCTCATGACCTGTCTAAGCCTAATTACCTTCCATATATCATCACATTAGGGGTTGAGGCTTCGACATACAAATTTTGGGTGGAGACAGTCAGTCCATAGCACAACTAAAATCTATTTCAGAGGAAGTGTGAGAAAGAAATTAATATGAAACTCACAGATGTATTATCATCATTGCTGATTAATATTCCCATAGTTTGGACTCTTGGCAGATTAGCTTTTCAGGTTTCACATAAAGGAATTTGAGATGTATGCATAAATACTTTCGTGAACTAGAGGAATTATTTCAGAAATTCTTAATCTTTTTAAATTGACAATTCCTTTATAATACAAATAAGTACTCCCCAAATTATAAATTTATAGAAATTGAGATGTTCTTTGTACCAGCATTAATATAACCCAGATATGTTAAAGATATTAAAGATATAGCAATACTCCTAGCACCTCTACTGTATTAGAAGAGACACAGGGTAAAAGTTACTCCAGATGTCTTGGCAGTCAATGTAAGCATGATCGTATTTAGTACATTTTGTACTGAACATCCATACAAATGCATTTATAAATGGCACTATCTTGAAAAAAAAAAAAAAACTCTGAAACATATATAATGCTATGACATGGAGTTAAGACACCAAAAAGACTTACAGGCAGCAACTGAAGTAGGATTTGAATTACTCATTATTTATATAGAATAGAGCAGTAGTTCTCAAACTTCTTGGTCTGAGGACCCCAAAGACTTTTTCTTTGAGTTATGTCTATCAATATTACTCTATTTGAAATTAAAACAAATAATTGTTAATGTTTCTAATTAATTCATTTAGAAATAAAAATAAACCCATTATATGTTAACATAACTTATATTTTATGAAAAAAGAACTATATTTTCCAAATTAAAAAATTAGTGAAGGAGTGGCATTGCTTTACATTTTTTTCAAATCTCTAATATCTGGCATAATAGAAGACAGAAGATTCTTCTGTCTCTTTTTGCATTCAGTTTTTTATTGTTTTGGTTGAAATACATGAAAAAAGTTTAACCTCTCACAGATGTGTAGTAGAAAAAAGGAATGTGGGGCACCTGGGTGGTTCAGTTGGTTAAGTAGCTGTCTTCACCTCAGGTCTTGATCTCAGGGTCCTGGGATCAAGCCCCCCAGTTGGGCTCTCTGCTCAGCAGAGAGTCTGCTTCTCCCTGTCCCTCTGCCTGCCACTCTGCCTACTTGTGCTCTCTATCTCTCTGTCAAATAAATAAATAAATAATCTTTAATTTAAAAAAAAAGGAATGTTTCATTTCCTATTCAGATAATTGATAGTATACCAAATTGAACAAGTGGCAGTTACTTAAAGGTTACTTGTAATGTGGAATTTGAAACCCTATCAATGAATTTTTCCTACTGTTACATTACCCACTGGTTATTTAGTAGTCTGTTGTTTAACTTCCACACATTTATGAACTTACATTTATTGAGGCTTGTTATATGGTCTACTATATGGTTCCCCCTGGAAAATGTTTGATGTGTGCTTGATAAGAATATGCATTCTGCTGGAGGTGGATGCAGTATTCTATATAGAATTAAGTCATCTATTTCCTTGTTGATCTTCTGTCTCCTCATTGTTCTACACATTAATGAGACTGGTATATTAATAGTTATAATAGTATCCAATCATTATTGTTGAATTATTTCCTTCTCCCATGAATTCTTCATGTATTTTGGAACTCTCTTGTTACATTCATTTATAATTATTGCGTCTTCTTGATGGATTGACGCTTTTATCATTATAAAGTGTCCTTTTTGTCTCTAGTAACAATTTTTGTCTTAAAGTGTATGTAACAGTTTTTGTCTGATATTAGTATGGCCACCCAGCTCTCATTTGGTTACTATTTTAATGGTGTATTTTTTTCATGCTTTTACTTTCAGCCTATTTGTTGTCTTTGAATTTAATATCTTGTAGACAGCATATAGTTAAATCATATTGTTCTATCCATTCTGCTAATTTCTGTCTTGTGATAGTAGTGTTTTAATCCACTTACATTTACTATAATTATTGGTAAGGGAGGATTTCTGTCTGCTATTTTTTTCTTTATGTCTTATGTCTTTTTTTCTTTCCTCTGTACCACCATTACTGCTTTCTTTTGTGTTACATGTTTTCTAGGATACGATCTTAATTACCTTCTTTCTTATACTCTGTTTTTAAAAGTTATTTTCTGAGTGGTTTCTCTCAAAATTAGTTTCTATCTTAGAAACAATCTGGTTCATATTAATACCAACTTAATGCCAATAGCATAAAAAAAACTTTACTCCAGTATACCTCAGCCACCCCCCCTTTGCACTTCTTTTGTCATACAAATTACATCTTCATGCATAATGTTCGTGACAACATGGTTTTTTAATTATTTTATGCACCTTGTAGATTAGATAGGAGAAAAAAGTACCAAAAAGTATATTTATGCCATCGGGTATATTTACTTTTGTTACTTTTACTAGTACTTTTTATTTATTTGGGTGGATTTGAGTTACTGTCTAGTGGACTTTCAGTTCAGCCAGAAGAACTCCCTTTAGTGTTTCCTGCTAGGTGTGTTAATAACCAATTCTCTCAGTTTTTACTTCACAGTGTGTTAATTTTCCTTTCATTCTTGAAGGATTTTTTTTTTTTTTTTGCTGGATTTTAGACTTCTTTGCTGACACTCTTTTTCGTTCACATTTTATATATATCATCCTACTGCCTCCTGACCTCCTTGGTTTCTGATGAGAAATCAACTGTTATCTTATTGAAAATCCCTCATATATAATGGGTTACCCCTTGCTGCATTTAAAATTCTTTGACTTTAAACAAGTTTGACTATGATGTGTTCAGTGAGGTTTGACTATGATGTATCCTGGTGTAGATCTCTTCAAGTTCATTCTATTTGGAGTTTGTTGGGCTTTTGGATGTGCAGATTAATGTGTTTAATTCAGGCAGTTTCAACCATTATTGCTTTTTTTTTTTTTTTTTTTTTTTTTTTTTTTTTTTTGCCAGTTTCTCTCTCTCCTCTCCTCTGCTGCTTCTGTTACTTTTGGTGTTCTTGGTGGTGCTTCATATGTTACTGAGGCTCTGTTCATTTTTTTTTTTTTAATGTTCCTTCCTCATTTTTCTTTCTTTTCCTCAGACTGGATAGTCTGAATTGACACACCTTCGTTTTTGTTGATTCTTTCTTCTGCCAATTTAAATCTGTTGTTGAGCATCTCTAGTGAATTTCTCCTTTCAGTTGTTGTACTCTAGAATTTTTTTTTTCTGTGTGTGATTTCTGTCTCTTTATTGATACTCTATTTTGGTGAAACACTGTTTTCATAATTCCCTTCAATTCTTTAGACATGATTTCCTTTAGTTCTTTGAACACATTTATAATAGCTGATTTTAAATCTCCGCCTAGTAAGTCAAATATCTAGGCTTCCTTGGGGGCAATTTCTGTTGACTGCTTTCTTCCTGATGTATGAAGCTAGCTTTCCTCTTGTGTCATAATTTTTTGTTAAAAACAAGACATCTTATAATAATAATGTGTTAATCCTGGAAATCTCTCCCTTGAGTTTGTTGTTGTTGTTGCTGTTTGTTGTTGTTGCTGCTATTTTTTCAGTGATTTTCCTGGGAAAATACTTTAAAGTCTCTATTCTCTATTGTGTGTAGCCATTGAAGTCCCCACTCAAGTTAGCCTAATGGTCAGGTGTGATTGGATAGATGTTTCCTTAATGAGACATGAGATAGGAAATTAGGGCCTTTTCAGGTCTTTTGTCTGGAGACAGTGTTGCACATGTCTGTGGCCTTCCAGGTCCAGGAATGTGTCAGAGTTTTTCAAAGCCCATCATTGAATATCTCATTCATATTTTTCCTTTTAAGATTTGTTCAACCTCTCATTAGCCCAAACCAATATCAAATAAACAATTGCTAGTGATTGTTTTTAACAGATTTTCCAGTTTGATAAGGCTGTCCCACAGAACAAGCTCTCAGCTTTGCCAAATAAAGTTAAATACTGAGAATAGAGCTTGTCAGGAAGCTCTGGGTCAGTTCTCTGAGGATGGGGCTTTGGGAAACTACCAGCCCGTTCTGCCAGACCATCCATTAGCTACTAGGCTTTTCATTTTCACAGCTAACTTGGTTGCAGAGCTATTGGTTTTCAAGGCTACTTCAGAGCTAGGGAAAGGGTTATAGGAATAGGGCAAATTAAAATGCAGCAAAGCACACTATTCTTACTGATATTCAGTTCTTTTCTTGAAGAGATACTCCTGAGATTAATGCAAACCTTTTGTTGATTTCCAGAGTCCTAAAAAAATTTATTTTGACAATTATTTGCCAGTGTTCTCTTTGCTTTTATGAAGGAGATTTTTTAGGTCCTTACTGTACCATTCCAGAAATGATCCTCCCCTACTGTATTACTTTAAAATCCATCAGTCTGTGTTGTACTTTGAATGTTCTTTTACCCATGCATGGTTTAGTAACATCATGCTTTGGATTATTTGGAAAATACTGGTTTACCGAGTTATGCAGATCTTCCCAGTATTAACATATTTCAATATATAATATTTTAAAATCACTCTTGTTAATATCATGCTGATCTCATCAGAAAAGTTTTTAAATTTTTAATATGTCAGGCTCACAGTGGTGGATACAAGTCTTCTAAAATTCCAATTTTCATTTAGAGACTCAAATTTTATCATTAGCCACAAATACTGTCACTCATTTTCCTAAAAGTGACAGACTCACTTTGTTACTTTCAAGAAAATGTTGGCTAAATTGAAATACCCAAGTCTGAATAACCATAGCTTAGTCCACTGCTGATTATCCACACTTTTTAAAATGGGGTTTTGAGACCTCCAAGGGTCCTTGCACCACACATTGAGAACTACTGTGTGGAGGAATCGAATCTGGATTTCTGGACCTTGTCTTTAAATATCAAAGTGACTGGCCCATGGTGAAAAGTGAACTGCAGCTTTAAGACTCATAATAGAGACATGCTGACAACTGATTTTTTAAAAATGAATATAGGGCAAGAGAGAAAAACTTGCCTAAGTGAATCTGTAAAATAAGATACTGTGGATAATAGTATGAAATTTGTCAAGTGTGAAATACAAAAAATAGTCAAGAATACATTTGGGAAAGTTCACTGAAAATACTGCTTATAGTTCAAGATACCAATCTTCCAGTACATCGACTAGACTATGGGTAATAAAGTAAATTTGAGATTGTAACCGTGATAAATGTAGCTTCATAAATATTATTTTAAGCCTCATTAGAATGAGACAAGTTTAAAGTATGAAAGGGCATACCCTATTCCAAAGAAACAAACCTAGGAGAGATGAAATAATTTATATTAAGACGTGTATACCACATTAGCAATATTTGTTGCTAAGCATGTGAAGGAACGTTCAGCTAGTAGGAGTATAAACTGGTATTGCCACTTTAGTAAAAAAAAAAAAAAAAAAAATTGGCACTACTTGTGATGAGAACAGGGTGATGTATGGAAGTGTTGAATCACTACATTGTACACCTGAAATATTATACACTGTATGTTAACTGGAATTTAAATTAAAGTTTTAAATAATAATAATAATAATGAAATAGCTACCTACCAACATGGGAATAAAAGAAAAAAAAAGGAACAATTGAATATCTTTTTAAAGAGTATTTAGAGGCTCAAATCCCGTGCTTGCCTCAGCCCGGTAGATGACTTCCATGTCTGTTCTCACCCCAGCAGAAGTCTGGAGTTTTATTCCCTGGAAAGGTTCCTGAACTGCAGAATGCCAGGGACATAGCCTAACCCAAATCCTAACCCTAACACTTAATCCCTAACCCCTAAACCTAAACCTATGTGAAGGTCTCTGAACTAACTGCAAGATATCAGGCACATACCCTAACCCTGGCCCTAATTCTAACCCTATATTTGAGGGGGGGGGGGGGAACATTGATATGATGTGTATATATATATATGCGATGGAATATTACTCAGCCATAAAAAATGAAATCTTGCCATTTACAATGACATGGATGGAGCTAGAGAGTATTATGGTAAATGAAGTAAGTCAGAAAAAGACAAATACCGTATGATTTCACTCATATGTGGAACTTAAGAAACAAAGCAAAGGAGCAAAGGATGGGGAAAGGAAATGAGAAAAGCAAACCAAAAATCACACTCTTAACTACAGAGAACAAACTGATGGTTGCCAGAGAGGAGGTGGGCAGGGGGATGGGTGAATTAGGTGATAGGGATTAAGGAATATACTTGTGATGAGCAGTGGGTGATGTGTGGAAGTGTTGAATCACTATATTGTATGGCAAAAACTAATATTACACTATGTTAAGTCACTGGAATTTAAAAAAAACTGACACTACCTAGTACATTTGAAGATAGATAGATAGATAGATAGATAGATAGATAGATAGATAGATATCCTTTGACTTTACAATTCTACCTCTGGGTACATAACTCCTGATAAACATTAGCACTTGTGCATCGGGTAACATACATAAGAATGCCATGTTTATCATAACAAAAGAAAAATGGAAACAAGTGTCAGCAGATTGAAAAATATTTATGCTGTAATCATACAATGGCATACTCTATAGCAATGAAAATGAACTATATAGCTATATGCTTAATCATGGATGTGTCTCAAAAAATCTATTTTAAAAAACAAGTCACAGAAAGATACATAGAGTATGGTTCCATTTACTTCAAGTAGGCATAACCAAATATATTTTAACATATTTGCATAAATGATAAAACTATAAAGGAAAAAAAGAGATAATTGTATGAAGAAGATAATTCCATAGTGTAACTTCTATCCAACTATCTGTGGTTTGCTTTAAAACTGTTCATACCTAAAGAACAATGCTCTCTCTTGCCCACCTGCAGAACAGGGATATAGATAAGGAATCTTGGTAATTCTTTCACTGAAGTAGTATGTCGTATAAAGTGTAATATTCTTTTTTCTACATAAAAATACTTTATTGATAAGATTGTTTTTATTATAAATTTGTGTGACATTCTTCATGAATCTTTATTCAGCTATATCTTGAGTAATTCCATTCTTACAACAACCTGTTTTCTCATGGTCGCTGAAAGCCCATGGACTTCTAATGTTCTTAAAATATCCATCAGGTAATTGTCATATCAACAAAATTAATTTCTTGCCTGTCATCCTGGAGGAAAATCATTTCTAGCACATCATTAGACTATCTACATGTGTTTGTTAACTTTTCCCTACTTTATTGGGAAGAAAAGTAGAATTTTTAATTCTGTGAAATGTTCAAGGAATTTCTTTATCATTTTGTCATCTCTTCTTAGGATACCCATTGCAGACATTGGTTTCTTTATAGCCTATTTAATTAGCCTTGATATCTAAAGAGAATAAATTATCGTATCAATGTGTGAGGAATGTTCCAGAAATAAAGAACTGTATACAAGTTGGAGACAGACCTCACTATTGTGTCTAGTCTCTGCCAATTATGTTTTCCTTAACTGGAAAATAATGTATTCTCTAATGTATTCTCTAAGTATAGTGCAAGAGAGTAAATCTGGTAGAATGACTCATTGGTATTTTTCATTCTATTATAATTATTACAGGTGGATTTTATTCATTTTGATATTTATTGGGGAAATGTAAACTATGTCCAGTCCATCCCAGAAGGGAAAAACAATACTAGATTCTACAGAAATGTCATAATAAAACTCTTGTAGTTCTATTGTCGATAGAACCAAAAGTAGTAAAGAAAATTTTGCTTAAAATATTCACGTTTATATAATAAGAGATAATAGTAGATCATAGAAATATATAATAAAATTAATGAACTAGGTAAATGCAACTAACAAATCATTTAAAATGTTTATCATTTAAAGCTAATTACACACATTTAAAGTGTTTCTACTAACAGGTTTTCTTTTGAATAGTTTAAAGGTTATCTATTTATGGAAATGTTCTCTAAGTAACTACCATCTATTAATAATTATATATATATAAGAATGTTTTACTTTATTTTTAATAGATTTGCCTGAAACTTCAAGTGATTCATTTACTTCCCTAGGCTTAACTATTCCTTTTTTATTGCAGCCCTTTGGAGTAAATCAGCCTGGACCTTATATCATGTATACAACTGTAGACGCAAATGGATATCTGAAAAATGGTTCAGGTAAGGCTAAATACAATATCTATAATGTATAAAAACACCTTTAATCAATATATTGGCAAGGTAAGCTGAATGACAAAAATTATCATCATGTTTTCACATGCTTTATAAAATCTTCGCTTCTTCTCTTATAGTCTCTGCACATCAGTAGATTACAAAAAGGCCCTCGTGACAAATATATTAACATTAATTCCTCATATATCCCTATTGTGATGGAGCCAAATCATTATGCTTATTTTTCAGTTGAAGTAACAGAGAGATTGGGAGAAATTACCAGAGTTATCTTGAGTGAAGTGCGAAATGGTAAATTAGTTAACAAAGCTATTCTTAGAAGAAGTAAAAATTAGGAATCCAATTTACAACCTAGGCTAATTCTAGTTTTTTTCATAGTGGAATAGAAGCTGGAATGTTACATAGAGTTTTTTTTAATAAGTGATTATAGAGAAAAACTTCTAGTTATATATTTGAATAAATAATAAAGAGAAATGCAATCAAAATGAAAAGGAAATAAGACTAAACAAAGGATGTCTGCTTTAGACCGATGGCTAGCTGACTGAGATGAGGTCCAAATCACAGTAAATAACAACTATTCTAATTTCACCCCCCTAAGTAAGAAAAGGAACCCTAACATATTAATAGGCTTCTTTGAGATTCCTAGAGTCCTAACCCTGAAGAAATATAAACAGAGTTACTGTTACTCATCCACTTTTATGCACCAAGAAAACAAAAAAAGAAAGGATTCATTATATGGCATTCTCATTTTATATAATGGCCTAACATAAACATACCAGAGTGAGTTTCCTTTTTAGCTAATTGTACGCATTTAAGACTCTCAATCATAATACGGCTTTAGTGCAGAAACATTCCATAAAACAAAAGCTGTTTAATTATATCCAAGAAGAAATTGACAAACACAACTAAATCAAACATTTTAATACACCATTGTTAGTCAAGGAAATTTAAATAAGAATAAGACAATTTGAGCAAATTACTTATTTATGTTTTAATTCAGGTACATATCGAACTGTACAAAAAAATTTCTGGGACCAACCGGTTTTATCCTTTATCAGTTAATTATTTTTGAATTTTAGATGTAGATAATTTCAGTGCTAAGTAAGGTGTTCCAGAACACAAGAAAAAAAGTTGAAGTTACTAACTTAGGCAAGGCTAGCATACCTGAAACCAAAAACTTAGCTCGCTGGTCAGTTATTAATGAAAGATGCTATCTAAAATACTAACAATTTTAATTCATCTGTCTCTTGAGAGAATTGCTTACTTACCATCATCAAGTAGGTTCTTACCTCCAAATGCACTAATGGTTTAAAATGGGGGAATTCTCTTCATTATCATACCAATAGATCAAAAAATTTTAAAGACCCATCTTCGTCTTTTTTTTTTTTCATACAATGAGATATTGTGTAAATTTTTCCATGTGTGTTTATATAGGTAATTTATTTGGGGATCATTTTTGTATATTGATACAATAATTGCTCTAGACATGCTACTGTTGTTTTTCTTTTTTTCAATATAATGCAACAATATAACGGTAAAGATCTTTGTACATATATTTTTGTGCAGTTAAATGAATAATTCTCATTCCATAGGAAAAAAGCTGGAAGGATATTCATCAAATTGTTAACATTTATCTTGGGGAAGCAAGATATTAAGAGATTCACTTCCTACTATGTACATTAAAGTTAGATGTGGATGTGGAAAATGTTTTTTAACTCTGTGAATGTTGATTCATTCAAAAATATATATTTATTTAATCTCTACTACAAAAAAGGTATTGACACCTAGGAGAATATCTTACTAGGTGCTAAAAATTCATTCACTAATATTCAGTACCCACTGCTGTTTTTAAGTGAATGGAAGAATATTTCCTTACAATTCCTTTTAGTCTATCCCAAAACAATAATGGAACATTGGGTCTATTCTTACTAAATTAAATATTTAAGAGTAATTAATTTTTTCTGTGAATTGGGGAAGGAATTTGTGGGCATAAAAGCAAAGGAGAAAATATCTGCAGAAAAGATAAATGCAGTTGAATGCATAAATCAAATGAGCACATAAATTTTCGTGGCAAAAGGCGTTAGCAAACTTGGAAAATCTAAATGTCTAATAGAGACATAATTAATAAACTATGCCATATTATAATAATTTCCAGCCTATGACATATTTTTAAATAATTTTTGATTAAATAAACAGATATTTATGGTATAACATTTGGGAGGGAGGCACATCTGCGTGTGTAATCCAAATTGTATGTGTCTGTTTATAAGTATACTTATGTGTAGGAAAAATATAAAAACAAAAATAACATATAGAAATGTTACCATGATTATCTCTTGGTTGTGAGATTTTCCTCTCTATATTTTTTCATTTTTCATTTTACTATACTGATCATGTTGCCTTTAAGAAATTAATAAATAAGAATAAATATTTTAAATATTTCAAGCGTGTGCTACATTTCATGCATAAAATATATGTTCTAAATGGAAGGAGGACTTAAATCAATTGATTCAAAAGTGCTCTTATGAAACTTCTCCCCTTCAAATATCAAAGGATGAAAATTCCTAGTTTAAATGCTAAGTATGTTGCAGTCTACAAAAGTTTTGCTTATTTAAACCATATGTACCTTCCAACCCATCTAGCCCCACTAGAGAAGTTTCTACTCTAGAAAGAGAATGACCACATATATGTACTTCAGAAGATGCAACCCTGGTTTTCTTATAAAGAAGCTAAGGGTTGGTACTTATTAGTGGGTCATGAAATTAATTTGGTGTGGCTTATGACAAGGACTTTTT
This sequence comes from Ursus maritimus, assembly GCF_017311325.1. NCBI lineage: Eukaryota > Metazoa > Chordata > Mammalia > Carnivora > Ursidae > Ursus > Ursus maritimus. The sequence continues at coordinate 6,019,234 of NW_024424341.1, read as the reverse complement.
ATTTAATAGAGTGAAAGAAAACAATAGAAAATATCAGAGTACACCAGAGATAGTAATGTTAAGTATTGTTTCATGGAACTTTTATTTTAGGTGTTTACGTGTGTATGTTCAAACTGGGTGATAACATAAAATGTAGTTTTTACTGTGGGCTGTGGTCAAAAAGTATGAAAGCCATGGCCAGAGACAATAACGTGCCTTAGTGTTATTCAAAAAAGGCCTGCACAAATCATACTTTTGCTTCCAGGGATCTTAGCATTGTTAACCAAATATTCTGTGATCTTTCTCCACTATCTAGCACTGTCTGGATAGCCAAATATTGTTACAGAGTTACACTATAGAGTACTCATTCATTTTCTAAATAACTGATAGTTTCTGTAACATCACAAAAATTAAACTGCATTTATCATGCCAGTTTTAGGAGCTAAACTCCTCTGGTTTGGAATTTAGGATTTTGTTTACTAGTCTTGTAAATTAGCCAGAGATCTGCAACGATGATCCAAATTCCCTCAACAACATTTGATAAAAACTGAGTAGATTAGAGCATGGTAGCAAAATAGTATAAAGTAGTAAGTTGGTCATTTGTGAATAATAACGTTATTAGACCTAAGATTTATTTTAACCCCTTAAATTACTCACTTAGTCCTCCTATTTAAATCTAAAGGGAAAATTACTTCCCTTTAGTCCTCTGTGGTTACTATTTGTTAACATGTCTGAGAAAAACATAAGTAAGCCTTACCTTCTATGCACACGTCATCGTATGCCTCAAATATAAGAGCAGTTAAAATGTATGTCATACTGACAGCACAGCATCTCAGAGGGCAAAGAAGCATTTGTAATAACAATTCATATTGATGAATTCGTATTCACATTAGATTATTATTCATATTCACATCATGTTATTGATGAAGATGACTTATTATAACATATAAGTACATTCCCTTTCTATGTTAATTTATAACCTTTCAGATTTCTCCATTTGAACCAATAATTGTCACATCTTCCAGTGTCAAAAACATTTCATCCTTTATGTTCATTTCTTAAATATATGTTTTCTGAAATTATCTTCAAAGTATAGTCATGTTCCATTTATCCACATGTAATTATCTGTAAAAGAATATTTTTAGTCCCAAATCATTTTATTTTAACCACTAATCACATTTTAAATTGTCAAACTCATAGTTCAGCCAAAAATTTTAATTTCAGCAATACTTAACTAATCAGGTATATTTTGTGTCAGATATCATAATTCATAACAGAAAATGGAAAGAGTTGTTATGCCATCCTGGAAATACACAACATTCTTCTCTAAAAGAATGAATTCTTACAAGAGGAGTCATTCCCTTACCTTAATCTCACATCAACTAAAGATCTGATAGGAATAGCCAAGCTACAGAGATAAGGGTGGGGACTTGGCTACAGATTTTCTTTTACCGGAATGAAAGAGAGAAAGGAAGGAAGGGTGGGAAGATGTGGAATATCTCTAAGTAATAACTGGTATACCTTCTTGATTTAATTATAAAAATTGAGTGACTGAATGATGAAATACAGAAAGTCTGTGAAACTATACGAAAGTTTGCAAATTATTCAGCTGTTCAGCTATTAGAAATCCCATCTGTGCAAATGCAAATGAGTCAAAGTCATATTCTAGAACAATCAAAAGAAAGAAACCCATAAATTGTAGAGTGGACAAAAACAAAAGATTTGCCTCCTGAAATTCTATCTACGAACTGATTTCTAGTAAAGTATTACAGTCAATACAATCCTAATACCAAAGGAAAAACCACCACATAACAGCTTTGGGAACAGAAAGTGGGAGAAAGAACATAATTTGTCTATTCCGTGGTCTTTGCTAGCAAATGTTTTGCCATCCCACAAGTTGTTGTAAATAATCCAACAGACTATGTCTACTGTGCACATATATTTGGTACAAAGGAATGATTAAAATCTCATTCACTACTCAGTAATACCATTGATGTATTCCCTCTCATTGCCTTAGTCTTATGTAAAGACTTAACTATTTTCAACATCCATGTATGCCTCCAACTTCAGTTGTGCACAGTACAAACCATGGAAAGCTACTGTGTGCTACAAGAAAGGTTGAAATTCACAAATACATTATGTATACAATGCCTGTAATATAGGAAAAAGTACACATTGAACAAACTCAAGAATGAAATATAGTTTTTGAGATGATTTTCTTAGCATGCTTAAGTAAAATATTGCCAGTGCAAGGAATTATTTACTATAAGTTGAGTCTAAAATTGAAATAGAAAACTATTTGAAAACACTAGATTCTCCGTCTCCTTAATTAATTTTTCACCACTCATTACCTTAAATTCATAAGCAATACAGTATTGGGTAAAATCAACTAAGTAAATTTAAAGAAGAGATGAACTGATTTATATAGCAATTTTCTCATGTATTTGCTTCTTTAGGCTAGCTCTACCTGATACAAATTCTAAATTGTTATTCTCTCATGTGCTTTTTCTGTTGTTAATCTGGACTTTCTAGACCATGAAAATAACAGGAGAATTAGAAGCCACAAAAAACAAATACATGATACAAACCAGTAATTAGATTGTGCCTACTCAACATAATACCTCATAGCTCCTCATACTACTCCCACAAAGACCTAAGTCATGGATCAATATTTTCTCGTCTTTCCATAATCTCTGACATTGCTCATTGCAAATTTAGATAACACTTGTCTGAACAGTTTGTTCTCAATAACATCAGAGATTAGCTTCTATAGAATGTTGAAATCTCTTAGAAATCTTGTAGAAATTCATCTTTCTAAAGCACAAGCTTTTTTATATCCCTAAATAACTTCCTACTGCCTGAAAATCAAGGACTTCCATAACTGAACCTTCAATTACCTACCAGCCTATCTTTCCCGATCCCCTTTATGCATCCTATATCCAGCTTGGTGTCCAGTATATCTAGCTTTATCCACTTCTAAGAACAGTGCCTTTGTTCACTCGTTCAATCTTTACCTCTTCCCCATATTTTAGACACTGTCCCATCAGTCTTTCACTAACCCTCCTTCCAAAACTGGAGATAAACTCTCTTCCCACCAAATGTCAGTAGAACTTTATGGGGTAGCTTTCTTATGACACCTACTACACTCTACCTTGTATCAGTAGTTATATCTCTTGTCTTATTTCCCATGAGACAATAGACTCATTGAAGACTGGTTCTATACCTAATTTTGTCTTTATGTACTTTGTCCATTCTAGGACACCCAAGTGTTGGTTGAAATGATTACATAAGATCAGTATAAAGACTTCTGGTTCTTTAAAAAAAATAAATTTTTTGAGACAAAAAACTCGAACAGAAAGCTTAACCAAAATAGATCATAGTGACAGTTTATAACTGGTTGTTGGAAGATTTCTTAATCTAATATAAAGTAGTATAAACTTTATAAAAACTGAATTAAAATTAATAGATCTGTGGGTGTTTATTACTATAAAGCCCCTACTTTGTGCTGAGCACTGTTGCAGACTCAACTGTGTGTTATCTCATTGAATTTCACAGTACTTTTGCATGGCAGCCCTCACTCTATACCTGAGGATACTAAGGCTCTGAGAGCTCAAGTAATTCAGCTGTGTCAGTCAGCTGTTAACTGTAGACCTGGACTTAAACTCAACACTAACTACAAAACCTATACATCCTTTTTATTATTATTATTAAGTTTATTTATTTTATCTCTACACCCAACATGGGGCTCGAACTCAAAACTCTGAGATCAAGAGCTATATGCTATTCTGAGCCAGCAAGGCATCCCAAAACCTATACATTCTTAATACTACTATAGTATTTTTAAATGTCATCTTGAAAAAGCTTAGGGTATCCTAAAAAGAGGACATTATCCCTAACAATCTTTGTTTCATTTCTATTAAACCATGGTAACTGTGTAAAGTGAAATGATGACTAAATTTAACAAATATAAACTGTTGTTTTATTATTTTTCTGTTTCCTTTTTATTGCTATAGGCTTAAGACTTTTGTACTTCGTGATTTTTTAGGGTAATGATTTCAGAAACAGCATTTAGATAATGGGTACATCCCTTGACTGTCTGGGAGGTTGCTGATCCTACTTTCTTTAGTAGTTGAGTGACAGGAAAAGAGTCTACTGACCCAGTGATTCTAACACACTGCTTGATGTTTGTTCCTGAGGGACATCATCACTATCTTTTATGTCCTTAGGATTTGAGGGTATTCCTAAGTAATAATAATAGCCAACAGTGATCAGTACTTACTCTGACCAGGCACTGTGCAGAGTATTGTACATGGATGTCCTCATTTATAATATTAGGTGTAAAATATCCTGTCAGCTGTATATATCACATAAAGTTTTTGAAATTTAAATGAATGAGAATTTAAAAAACACTGTAGTATCATAATAGCACATATATTGATACATAAGGAGGAAAATATAATTTCTCGGTAAAACAGGAGAAGTTATGATCCTGGTATTCTGCTCTTGCATTTCTTTCTTCCTTGATTTAATGAACATAGATTTCCATTTTCCTAATACATTCTGAAGAAGATAATAGATATACCTTAAAACTTCTAGGCTTTCTAACATTCTTCATTTAAGACCAAAGAAATTACATTTTCAACACTTAAGACTACAATTAAATTCAGGTATTTTAATTAAAGAATTAAAATAATTAAATTAAAATGTGTGAACAGATTGTTTTATTAAATGTATCATTTTGACTATATTACTTTTGGTATGCTTAAATCTTTTCCATGTAAGCAGAAATGCTTCTAAAATTTTTTCGGTAATACATAGTATGGGCAGTTTTATTGTACAAAACAGAAATAACAGTTTAGTTATATTCAAAGTTTAGAAACATAATACTCACTCATAGACTGAACACTAAGAACCAAATAGTATGCCCTGCCAAATGTTTTTATGTGGCTATTGTTATTCCTTTATATTAAAGTAGGTAATAGGAAGTACTTATTCTTTAATCAATAAATATTTTAGAATTTATTTTAGTGGTATCTGAATAATTGAATAGATGAGATAGAATGGGTGTTCATTATTAAAAGTCAAATTATCTTTTCACCTGGGAAGATATCATTTAATACACTCAGGTACTTTAAGGAAGGAGATACTAGTGATCTGAAGGACATCTTAGATTTGAAAACAGAAAGAAAATGATCCCATGACTTTTGCAGACTCAGGCTTAGTTCTCCGAGTCAAGAACTAAATATTAAGAACAAGAAGGATACAGATTCAAACCTCGTAATGAATTTTTTTTAAATGTCGGCTATTGCTTCACATGCTAATTGATATTCTTTTTTTTTTTAACTTTGTGTTAGTCACCAAGAGTGTATCATTCATTTTTGATGTAGTGTTCATTGATTTATTATTTGCATATGAGGTAGACGGGTGATGGGTATTAAGGAGGGCACGTGTTGTTATGAGCACGGGGTGTTATACACAAATAATTGATATTCTTTAATGTTCTTCTAGCATTAATTCTTCTCACACTCTACCCTGTGAATGAGTAGTTATTTCAAAGGCTGCTATGCAATTGTAACTATTAAATGAAATATAATAGAAAGCACTTAGATACAGGTATTGCCTCAGGCAGAAATCTTAAATCATGTGGCAGTGCTCAACAACAGAAATTAAAACAATTCAAAATTGACTAAAACTTGGATAGATAATTCTCCAAAAAAGACATGTCAGTGATTAATAATACATGAAAAGGGGGGCACCTGGTAGCTCAGTCAGAAAGGGACATAGTGGGCTCAGAAAAGGGAAAGAAACAGACCCTCACACCAAGCACCCCAGACATGGGGAATCGATATGAGGAAGACTAATCCCCTTAACATATAGCTTTGAAAAACAGAGGAGCATAATTTCACAAAATCTTCTAGTCAGCAGGGCTTAACATCTAGAAATTTAAAAATCAGCCAGTTCAGCTCTGGGGTACCCTGAAGGGCAATGGGAAATTGAGTCTCCCTTAAAGAGAGAGCACAAACAGTCCAAGGAAATATAGCATAGAAGCAAGTTTGAAAAATGCCGAGGGTATAAATGAGTAAGATTTGTTTACTAATCTCAAAGCTTGAGCTGGAAGGGCAGGTCATGATCTCATGATCATGGGATCAAGTCCCACATGGGGCTATGCACTCAGCACAGAGTCTGCTTGAGATACTTTCCCTCTGCCCCTCCCCCTGCTCACATGCTCTCTCTCTCTCTCTCTCTCTCTCTTTCCCTCTCTCTCTCTCTCAAATAAATAAATAAATCTTAAGGTGACTCCTACCCCCTGGGAGGAAAAATAACCACAAACACCAGTCCAACTGCAGCCCCAGCAGTGGACTGGGGGCAGACAGCTGATCTCACTACGGGCCCCGCCCACCACCCACAGCTTCTCAGGGGACAACACCTGGAAAGCTCTGGGCAGTTTTCTGCTACTGCATCTCTGGCAAACACTTGCTGTGACTTGACTCAAGCCAAAGGCAACCCCAGACTAGCCCACTAACAACACAGGGATCAAAACCTGCCCACAAGGCCAAAAAAAAAAGCCACTGAAGACGACTGGACTGAAAGCAAATGCATCTCAGCCACAACAGTAGGGGGCACACAACACACACAGGAGACACCCCTGAAGTGCCAGGTTCTGGTGAAGGAGGGACATTGCAGTGCAGGGCATTACAGGATATCTTCTACATAAAGCCACTACTTTCAAGAGCAGGAGACATAGCTGTCTTTCCTAACCATAGACACAGAGAGTTAAACAAAATGAGACAGAAGAATATATCCCAAATGAAAGAACAGGACAAAAATCACAGCAAGAGACCTGAACAAAATGGAGATAAGTTATATGCCTATTAGATAATTTAATGTCATAAAGATAATCACTGAACTTGAGAAAAGAGTGGAGGGCCTCAGTGAGACCCTTAACAAAGAGATTAAAAAAAAAAAACCTATGAAAAAGAACCAATCATAGGTGAAGAACTCAATAACTGAAATGAAAAATACACTACATGGAATGAAGGAGAAGGAGAACAACAGATCAGCGACCTAAAGGACAGAGTAATAGAAAGCAAGCAAGCTGAACAGGAAAGAGAAAAAATAATAATAATAAATGAAAATAGACTTAGGGAACTCCATAACATCACAAAGAGTAATAACATTCGAAAAAGGAGAAGAGAAAGGAAAGGGGGCAGAAAATGTAGTTGAAGAAATAATAGCTGAAAACTTCCTGAATCTGGGGAAAGAAACAAATGCATGTCCACAAGACACAGAGTGCCCCCAACAAAATCAACCCAAGGACGTCCACACTAAGATATATAGTGGTTAAAATGGCAAAGATTAGTGATAAAGAGAGAATTTTAAAAGCGTAAGAGGGAAAGAAAACAGTTACATCCAAGGCAAACCACAGAAGTCTATCAGCTGATTTTACAGCAGAAACTTGGCAGGCCAGAAGGGTGTAGCATGATATATTAAAAGTGCTGAGAGAAAAATCCAGTGAGGATTCCCAAACAAACAAATGTTAAAGGAATTAATGACCACTAAACCAGCTCTACAAGAAATATTAAAGGGTACTCTTTGAGTGGGAAGGAAAGATCATAAGTAGGAGTAGGAAAAGTAAAGGAAGCATAAAAGCAGTAAAATTAATTATATCTATAAAAATCAGTCAAAGGATTTACAAAATAAAAGGATGTAAAGTATGCCATTTTATACCTAAAACTTGGGAGGAGAGGAGTACAGAATGGGTTCAAACTTAAGTGACCACTAGCTTAATATAGCCTGCTACATACCTAAGATGTTACATACAAACCTAATGGTAATCACAAATCAAAAACCAGTGACATGCAAAAAAAATAAAGAGAAAGGAATCCAAGTATATCACTAAAGAAAACTAACAATCCATGAGAGAAGAAGGCAAGAAAGAAAAGAACAGAAGAACTACAAGAACAACCATTAAACAAATAACAAAATGGCAATAAGTACATACTTATCAATAATTATTTTGAATGTAAATGGACTAAATGCTCCAAAAGACATAGGGTGACATGATGTGTAAAAAAGCAAGACCCACCTATATGCTGCCTACAAGAGACTCAATACAGACCTAAAGACACATGAGGATTGAAAGTGAAGGGATGGAAAAGCATTTATCATGCAAATGAAAGTGAAAAGAAGGCCAGGGTAGCAATACTTATATCAGACAAAATAGATTCAAAAAGATCTAAGTCATACCATGCATCTTTTCTAACCATAGCACTATGAAACTAGTAATCAACCACAAGAAAAAAATCTGAAAGAACACAAATCCATGGAGATTAAATAACATGCTACTAAACAATGAACGGGTCAACCAAGAAATAAAAGAAGAAATCAAAATACATGGTGAGAACTGAAAATAAAAACACAATGGTGCAATCTTTAGATCCAGCAAAAGCTGTTCTAAGAGTGAAGTTTATAGCAATACAGTCCTACCTCAAGAAACAAGAAAAATCTTGGGGCGCCTGGGTGGCGCAGTCGTTAAGCATCTGCCTTTGGCTCAGGGTGTGATCCCGGCGTTCTGGGATCAAGTCCCACATCAGGCTACTCCGCTGCGAGCCTGCTTCTTCCTCTCCCACCCGCCCTGCTTGTGTTCCCTCTCTCGCTGGCTGTCTCTCTCTGTCAAATAAATAAATAAAATCTTTAAAAAAAAAAAAAGAAACAAGAAAAATCTTAAATAAACAACCTAACATTAACAAAGGAGCTAGAAAAAGAACAAACAAAACCTGAAATTAGTAGAAGGAAATAATAAAGATTAGAGCAGAAATAAGCAAAATAGAAACTAAAAACAAAATAGAACATATCGATGAAAACCAGGAACTGTTACTTCATAAAGGTCAACAAAATGATAAACATTTAGCCATACTCATCAAAAAGGGGGGGAGATCAAACAAAATGAGAAATAAAAAAGGAGAAATAATAACCAATACCACATAAATACAAAGGATTATAATAGAATATTATGAAAAATTGTATAACAAACTGGACAACCTAGAAGAAATGGGTAAATTCCTAGAAACGTATAACCTTCCAAATCTGAAGCAGGAAGAAATAGAAAATTTGAATAGACTGATTACCAACAATGAAATTGAATCATTATTCAAAACTCCCAACAAACAGAAGTCCATGAACAGAAAGCTTCACAGGTGAATTCTACCAAACATTTAAAGAAGAGTTAATACCTATGCTCAATCTATTCCACAAAACAGAAGAGGAAGCAAAGCTTCCAAATTCATTCTGTGAGGCCAGGATTACCCTGACACCAAAACCAGGTAAAGGCACTACAAAAGAGATCTATAGTCCAATATCTCTAATGAACATAGATGCAGAAATCCTCAACAAAAGGGGTTCCTGGGTGGCTCAGTCAGTTAAGCATCTGCCTTTGGCTCAGGTCATGATCCTGGGCTCCTGGAATCAAGCCCCGCATCAGGCTCTCTGCTCCATGGGGGACCTGCTTTTCCCACTCCCTCTGCCACTCTCCCCTGCTTATGCTCACTGTCTGTCTCTCTCCCACTCTCTCTCACTCTCTGTCTCTCTCTGTCAAATAAATAAATTTAAAATTTTTTTTAAATCCTCAGCAAAAATATTAGTGAACTGAATCCAATGATACATTAAAAAATCATAAACTGCAATAAAGTGGGATCTAGTCCTGTGATGAAAGGATGGCTTAGTAGTCACAAATCGATCAGTGTGACACATCACATCATCAAGAGAAAGGATAAAAATTGTATGGTCATTTCAGTAGATACAGAAAAGCATTTGACAAAGTACAATGTCAATTCATGATAAAGACCCTCAACAAAGTAGGGTTAGAGGGAACATACCTCAACATAATAAAGGCCATATATGAACAACCTACAGTGAACATCCTACTCAATGGGGAAAAACAGAACTTTTCCCCTAAGATAAGGAATAAGAACAGGATGTGCACTCTCCCCACTTTTATTCAACATAGTACCAGAAATTCTAGCCACAGCAATAAGACAAGAAAAAGAAAGAAAAGGCATCCACATTGATAAGGAAGAAGTGAAACTTTCACTACTTGCAGATGACTTGATACTATATACAGAAAATTCTAAAGATTCCACCAAAAAACTACTAAAATTGATAAATCAATTCAATAAGGTCACACAGTACAAAATTAGTGTACAGAAATCTGTTGCATTTCCATTCACTAATAATGAAGAAGCAGAAAGAGAAATTAAGAATACAATCCCATTTACAATTTCACCAAAAATAATGAAATAGCTAGGAATAAACTTAATTAAGCTGATGAAAGACCTGTACTCTGAAAACTATAAAACACTAGTGAAAGAAATTGAATATGACACAAACAAGTGGTAAGATAATCCATGCTAATAGATTGGAAGAACCAATATTGTTAAAATGTCCATAGTATCCAGTGCATTTCACAGATTTAATGTAGCTCCTATCAAAATACCAACAGCATTTTTCACAGAACTAGAACAAACAATCCTAAAATTTGTATGGAATCACAAAAGACTCCAAATAGCCAAAGCAATCTTAAAAAAGAAGAATAAAACTGGAGGTATCACAATTCCAGATTTCAAGATACACTACTTACTACAAAGCTGTAACGATCAAAATAGTATGGTACTAGCACAAAAACAGACATATAGATCAATGGATGAAAATAGAGAGCCCAGAAATAAACCCATAATTATATGGTCAATTAATCTTCTACAAAGAAGGCAAGAATATGTAATGGGGAAAAGACAGTCTCTTCAACAAATATTGAGAAAACTGGACAGCAACATGCAAAGGAATGAAATTGGACCACTTTCTTACATCATACACAAAAATAAACTCAAATTGGATTAAGGACCTAAATATGAGGCCTGAAATGAAAAAAAAAAAATCCTAGAAGAGAGCATAGGCAGTAATTTCTCTGACACTGGCCATAGCAACATTTTTCTTGATATGTCTCTTGAGGCAAGGGAAACAAAAACAAAAATAAACTATTAGGACTATAACAAAATAAAAAGCTTCACAACAAAGGAAACAATCACCCGTGGTGTGCATTTTACGTCAATTAAAATATTAAAATATTAAAAGCCCTGAGAAAATATTTGAGGATATTTCCAAGAAAACTCTGTTGTCACATATAAAAATGTAATTTTGTTTAAAGCCTTTTCATTCCCAGTAAAAGTCATTACCATGACTTTTGACAGCTCAGTTGTTACAGCTAAATCCTGTCAACCACACCTATACCAACCCTGCCAAAGATTCCCCCCATACCAACCAGCTGCCATCACAAAAATTTCACAACTACTAATTTACGGTCTCACAGACTGAAAGTCCGGGAGTCATTAGTTCGCTTAGCCACTCCAGTAGGCACTTTTAAACTATGTTAATTTACAAATTCAGTATTTTCTAAGGTACATATCATCATCTTTTTCCCCCCTAAACAAATTCAATAACTTAGCTAATAGAAATATTTTGTACTTTGACAGCTTGTAGTTTGTTCACATTTGTTTATACCTCTATGACAGCTTTTTGTTTAATTACTTCTTTACTTTTTTGACTGTTCTTAAAGGAGGTATGCGCACACTCATTCCTTGTGCCAAGTAGTGTAAAAGTACAGTAAGGTTTAATGATAACTGACAGGGAAACAGCAGAATGCCTGGCCCCCAGTCCTCTCACTATCTTGCAATAAGACAAATCTGAATTAACTGTAGAGGGATGCACCATGGAGAATGCTCCAATAGGAGATAAAATGTCCAGGAAATGTATTTTATACAGATACTAGAAGAAAATGAAGAATGTCTAGATGAAAAGAGAATTTCCTGGTTAAGGAAAATGACCTTGTTAGAAAGGAAGAGCCTCTTGGGGCACCTGGGTGGCACAGCGGTTAAGCGTTTGCCTTCAGCTCAGGGCGTGATCCCGGCGTTATGGGATCGAGCCCCACATCAGGCTCCTCCACTGTGAGCCTGCTTCTTCCTCTCCTACTCCCCCTGCTTGTGTTCCCTCTCTCGCTGGCTGTCTCTATCTCTGTCAAATAAATAAATAAAATCTTTAAGGAAAAAAAAAAGGAAGGAAGAGCCTCTGGAACCAAGCTTCATTTATTAGCTTGTTCTTTTATTGATCAAACTCAGACCTGCTGAGCCAGCTCCTTGCTAGGTTGTCAAAAGGTAGGAAAAAATGAACCCAGGACCATCCAGATTTGCCTCTCCTATCTTCCCCTTAAATTATAAGCTCCTCAATTTTCACATCATTTCCTAATTCATCTTTCTGTTTGCAGTGCCAGAAGTGTCTGGCAAATAACATTATTATTTAGATAAGCAGATAGAAAGGGGGATCCTAACTAAATATGCATGAGTTTTATAATATTTGTGAATTTTATTGTCTATGTCAGGGTTTTTCAAATTAGCACTATGGATTTTGTGGGCCACATAATTTTTTGTTGTGAGTGTTGTTCTGCTCATTATAGGTTACTTAGCAGCCTCTCTGGCCCCTGCCCATTAGGTGCCACTAACACCTCCAGTCATGACAATCGAAAATGTCTCCAAAGAACAACAAAGTAAGGGGAATCACACTTTTCAATTTAAAGCTGTATTATAAAGTTATAATAATCCAAACAGTATGGAGTTGACTTAAAAGAAAAAAAAAGAAAGACACATAGACCAGTGGAACAGAATGGAAAGCCCAGAAATAAAGCCCCACATATGGTGAACTATTTGACAAGGGAGCCAAGGATACTGAGTGAAGGAAAAACAATCTTTTTAATAAACAGTGTTGGGAACGTTGGCTATTCACATGTAAAAGAATGGAACTACACTCCTATCTTACACCACTCACCAAAATTAACTCAAATGGACTAAAAAATATAAGACTGGAAACACAAAACTGGAAGAAAGCAGGCAAAAAGCTCTTTGTCATGGGTCTTAGAAATGATTTTTTGGGTATAACACCTAAAGTACAAGCAACAAAACTAAAATTAAACAAAATAAATGTAGGACTACATCAAACTAAAAAGCTTCTGCACATGAAAAGAAGTGATCAACAAAATGAAAAGAATGGGAATGGGAAAAAAATATTTGCAAACCATATATCTGCTAAAATATTGGAATGGGAAAAAAATATTTGCAAACCATTTATCTGCTAAGATATCGGAATGGGAAAAAATATATGCAAACCATGTATCTGCTAAGGGATTAATATCCAAAATATATAACAAATTCATACAACTCAATAGCAAACTAACAAGTAATCCAATTTAAATATGGACAATGAACCTGAATAGACATTTTTCCAAAAAACTATACTAATGGCCAACAGGTACATGAAAAGGTGCTCAACATAACTAATCATCAGGAAATGCAAATCAAAACCACAATGAGATATGACCTCATGCCTGTTAGAATGGCCATGATCAAAACGATAAGAGATAACAAATGCTGGTAAGGATATAGAGAAAAGGGAGCTCTTTTGCCCTGTTGGTAGCACTGTAAGTTGGTACAGCCACTATGGAAAACAGTGTGGAGCCTCCCCAAAAAAATTAAAAATAAAACTACTATATGATCCAGCAATTCCACTTCTAGGAACATGAAGGAAATTAAAACACTATGTCAAAGAGAAGAGATATTTGACCCCTATATTTATAGCAGCATTATTTACAGTAGCCAAGACATGGGAACAAGTTAAGTGTCCATCAACAGAGAATGAATAAAGAAGTTGTGGTATGTGTGTATATATACATACACACACACACACACAATTGATTATTCAGCCATAAAAAGAAGGAAATCCTGTCATCTGTGATAACACAGATGGACCTTGAGAGCATTATGTTAAGAGAAGTAAGTCAGACAGAAAGACAAATACTATATGATCTCACTTATAGGTGGAATCTCTTTATTTTTATTTTTATTTTTTTTATTTGACAGAGAGAGAGAGAGAGCCAGCGAGAGAGGGAACACAAACAGGGGGACTGGGAGAGGAAGAAGCAGGCTCCCAGCAGAGGAGTCTGATGTGGGGCTCGATCCCAGGACTCTGGGATCACGCCCTGAGCCGAAGGCAGACACTTAACGACTGAGCCACCCAGGCGCCCCTATAGGTGGAATCTTAATAAAACACACAACAATAACAAAAACCTCGTAGGAAAAGAGATCAGATTTATAGTTACCAGGCTTGATGGAAAGGGAAAATTGAAGGAATGTGGTCAAAAGGTACAAACTTCCAGTCATAAATTAAGCGCTAGGGATCTAATCTATAACAAGATGACTGTAATTAACAGTGCTGTATGGTATATTTGAAAGTTGTTAAAGAGATTAGATCCTAAGAGTTCACACCTCAAGAAAAAACTTTCTTGTCTTTTTCTTTTTGTATCTATTTGAGTTGATGGATGTTAACTGAACCTACTATGCTAATCATTTCACAATTTATATAAGGCAAATTATTATGCTATACACCTTATACAGTACTCTGTATCAATTATATCTCAATAAAACTGGGGGGGATGTCTCCAGACATGATCTTTCTGCCTAGTGTCCAGGGTTTTTAGTTATACCTAGCAGGAAGAATTGGGAGATATGAATCTACTGTAGTATTTTCCCAGAAGGGAAAGTTCAGCCTGGTGATTTAGATCCGAAGAAGGAATGGGGAAAACTTTCTGGCCTGTAAGTTTCGTATTGACTATGCCAATTCCTGTTGCCACCATTGAGGTTTAGTTTCTCAAATAAGAGAATGGCAATGATAGGTACAGGGGTAGGAGCAGAGTGGGGGGTGTACAATAGCCTCAAACTTGTGTGTCTTAACCTTACTCTGATGACACAGCAGACTTAGTTTCTACAATATCTTTCGCTTTTTAAGCTTCTGGAATAAAAATAAATACAGTCATCTGTATAATAAAACTTAATTTATGCAATGCTACTAAGCAATTTGTTTATTGATTCATTAGTCTCATTCATGTAGTGAGTGGGGGAACATGGTAATATGTAAGAATAATGTGTCATGGAGCTAAAAATGAAGGAATTTCTGATTCATGAGCTATGGTACTCAGATGTTACAGTATTTGATAGTTTCATCTGAAATCCACCAGTTGTATGGTGGACTGCTTGGGATTGCAATTGATTAGTCTCGTTTTATTAGGAGCAGTACTTAAAAATGCATCTGGCTTATTTTCTAGGATGTACTTTCAAAGCAGAATGTTTAACATCATCATTCTTATATAATTATTTTAACTCAATGAAGTAGAGAAGATTAAGATGAGCATAGTACAATTTCTAAGTAATTACCCAGAATGAAAAACAAGTACCTTTATGTGTGTACCTCTATCCATTGATACTTATGATAATTAATATAGTGTATTATTAACAATAGAAATTATTTTATATTATAGCAGTTAGAATGGAAAAATGCAATGTCTATGTGGAAAACACCTAGGAAAAGATATGTACTTTTTTATTGTTAAGCATGTGTCAGGCATAAAAGTATTTTCTTACTCTGTTCACAACTGGAATTTTCTCATTAGCCATATTGTTTTAAGTCGAAATAAAATGGCTTTGACTGTAAGGCAGATTACTAATATGTAAATCGCACCTTTATTTCTGTTGCTTTTTAACATAATGATTGCAACTCTGCTGTACTTTACACAGTAACATAGATCAGAACTATACCATGAAATCCATCAGTCTTATCTACAGCAGAAAAAAATACAACATTCTTAAAATCTAGCAGTGCCCATACGCAACTAATGAATCATCGAACTTTGCATCAGAAACCAGGGATGTACTTTTTGGTGACTAACATAATATAATAAAAAAATATTTTAAAAAAAAATCTAGCAGTGCCCAATAAGAAAAATGTCAGCACCAACAAGCTATACACATTAAAAGAATCACTTTGAGAAATCTGAAATAATTTTACTTAGTTCTGTGTATTTTTGATTCACTGAATTTACAGTTATACAGATTAAGTTGCCACAAGACTAAAAAATTTAAAAAGTAGGATCATGACATGAACACATAACATGTATTTGACCTTATTAGAAAAGAAATGAGCTGTTAGATTTTGAATTCATCTAGAAAAAAATTTTAAGCATACCTTTTATGAAATATATGCATTAATTGATTTGTTAATAAAATGTCCATTTTTAAGACAAGGCAATGAAAGAAAATATACAGTTCAGAATTGGAATAGGAAAATTTTCTTTTGGCAAACCGAAACCAGTGATTTTCTCTGGTAGGATAGTAGTATGTAGCTCATTGTAATCATAAACCAAAAACTAGTTTCTTAAATGCTAAAAGTCAATTAGAATGTTCTTTGAATTCTACTAGATGTTAGGTGCATAAATATTTACAATCGTTATATCTTTTTGTTGGATCATCACCTTATGATTATATAATGCCCTTCTTTGTCTCTTTTTACAGTCTTTGATTTAAAGTCTCGTTCATCTAATATAAGTATTGCTACTCCAGCTTTCTTCTGACATCCATTTGCATGATAAATGTTTCTCCATCCCCTTATTTTAAATCTTCAGGTGTCTTTAGGTCTAAAATGAGTCTCTTGTCGACAGCACATATAAGTGGGTCTTGTTTTTTTATCCATCCTGACACCCTTT
The DNA here is from genome assembly GCF_017311325.1 of Ursus maritimus. Taxonomy (NCBI): domain Eukaryota; kingdom Metazoa; phylum Chordata; class Mammalia; order Carnivora; family Ursidae; genus Ursus; species Ursus maritimus. The sequence continues at coordinate 6,002,622 of NW_024424341.1, read as the reverse complement.
GTCTTTTGACTGGAGCATTTAGTCCATTTATAGTCAAAGTAATTATTGATAGATATGTGTTTATTGCCATTTTATTATTTGTTTTGTTATTTCTGGAGATTTTCTCTGGTCATTTCTTGTCTGTCACTTTTGCTCTCCCTTTGCATTAAAAGAGTCCCCTTTAATATTTCTTTGCAGGGCTGGTTTAGTGGTCATGAGCTCCTTTAGTTTTCCTTGGTCTGAGAAACTCTTTATCTGGCTTTCTATTCTGAATGATAGCCTTGCTGGATAGAATTATTCTTGGCTGCAGATTTTTCCCATTCAGCACTTTGAATATATCATGGCGCTCTCTTCTGGCTTGCCAGGTTTCTGTTGAGTAATCTCCAGCTAGCTTTATGGTTTTCCCTTGGAAATTAAGGATTTCTTTTGTGTTGCAGCTTTTAAGATTTTTTTTCTTTATCACTATATTTTGCAAATTGAATTACAATATGTCTTGGTGTTGGCCTGCTTTTGTTGATTTTGATAGGAGTTCTCTGTGCCTCCTGGATCCAGATATCTGTTTCTTTCCCCAAATTAGGAAAGTTTTCTGCTATTATTTCTTGAAATAAATTTTCTTCCCCCTTTTCTCTCTCTTCTTCTTCTGGGACTCCTATAAAATGGATATTATTATGTTTGATGGAGTCAGTGAGTTCCCTAAGTCTATTCTTGTGTTGCATAATTCTCTCTTTCGTTCAGCATAATTTCCATTCTTTTGTCTTTTTAGGTCACTTATTCATTCATCTATTTCTTCCAGCCCTCCATTTATTGCATTCTTCAGCTCTGATTAATTATTTTATAACTCTTTTAGCTCTGTGGTAAGGGTCTCACTGATGTCTTCTTTTCTCAAGCCCAATGACTATCTTTATGGTTGTTGCCTTAAATTCTCCATCAGACATGTTATTTGTATCTGTTTCACTTAGATCTCTGGCTGTGAGCTTATCTTGTTCTTTCACTTGGGATGAATTCTTCTGCTTAGCATTTTGTGAAAGGTTCTGCATTCTCTGTGTTAGAAAAGCTAGTTATGTCTCCTGCCCCTGAAAGTAATGGCTTCGTGAAGAAGAGGTCATACAGTGACCAGGGCCTAACACTTCAAGGAGTATCTCTGGTATGTGCTGCATGAGCTCTGCTGTTGTGTTTTGGTTGCTTTATCCTTCGGGCCAGTTGTCTTCAAAGGTGCTCTTTGCCTGCTGTGGGCTGTGTTTGCTAAATGTGGTAAGTTTTAACTAGATGTGCTCTGGTTTGCTTGTGAAATGAGACCTGGCACCACTCCACCAGAATGAGGCTCTACAGAACTCTCTGGTCAGGAGATGTGGTGTGGACAGGGGTTTGTGCTGGTCTTTTGGGGAAGGGGGCCCACTGCACTGGGACTTAGGCAAGCTTGACTGAGAAGGACAGTCCTACCAGAGCACAGGTGGGACTTGGTCTAAGCAAGTTAGGCAGCCACTGTCAGTGCAGCTGGCCCTGTGTATATGCTGACAGTGGGGTAGGAAAATGGTAACAGCCAGGTCCTTTGTTCCTGGAGAGGCGTCTCCATGAAAGCTTCCTTTCAGGGACATGCTCAGAAGAGCAATCAGTCTCCCTCTGTGTGTACCGGGTGTTCCCCAGATCACTGTTTCTACTCATCAGCTATAGGATGAGGTTGAAATACCACAAAAATTTTTTGTGTGGAAAATGTGAAACTTTTAAGTAATTCAGTGTGGCATTCTAATACACTGATAAATTTGAAAACTAATATTTTAACTCAAAGTTACTCATCCTATATCTGTTTCAAGTAAATGTGTAGAAAACATGACAGTTTTATGGTTAATGGCTGAATAATTTTGCTATTTTCTTTATAAGACTTGATTCATGTGACAGAACCAATATTTTATGTTTTCTTAAAGTTAAATCAGTAACAACAGTCTGATTCTACTACCTACCAAAATGTAATCTCAGAGCCTTTCAAGAAAAAAGTTATACTACAGAGCTTATCACATCTTGACTTCCCTACCTCAAAATAGAAAATCAGTGGAGCAAATATACTACAGTAAAATCAGAGAAAATAATTTTGTCAAGTATTTATTAAAACTGGCCCCACATCTTCATAAATTTCCAGGAATTCCACTAGGTTCTCATGATGAAGAGCCAAAAATGACCCCTCATGCCAAGAGCATTCTCCATAACAAAAGCCTACTCTCCAAGAAAAAAGACTTCATGAGGCAATGGCATTTACCTGGCACCAGTCCCTCCAGCCTTTCTGTGTCACGCTAAAGACCTCAGGTTCTGTACCATCCCATATCGTATATATCATATCTAGCACCTAGTGAAAAATTACATGGCAAGAAAATTCAGTCTGAGGGTGCCTGGGTGGCTCAGTTGGTTAAGCGTCTCCCTTCAGCTCAGGTCATGATCTCAGGGTCCTGGGATCGAGCCCCACAGTGGGCTCCCTGCTTCTCCCTCCCTCTCTGCCCTTCCCCCCTGCTCATCCTCGCTCGCTATCTCTCTCTGTCTCATGGTCTCTCTTAAATTAATAAAATCTTTAAAAAAAAAAAAAGAAAAAAAAAATACAGTCTGAGTAGACAAAGCAAACATCAGAACCAGGCCCAGATATGTCACAGATTTTAATGGGTGTATCAGAGTGGACATGGACAAGGAAAGACTCAGAAGACAAGTCAGTAGTAATTCCCCAAACTGAAATGCAAAGCCAAAAAAGAAAGAATAGAAAAGAAAAACTGTACAACGGTGTGTCCCAGAACTGTAGGACAATTTCAAAGTGTGAAATATCAGAAGAACAGAACAGAAGAAATATCTGAAGTAATAATGGCTAAGAATTTTCCAAAATTAATGACATACACCAAAACACAGATCCAGGAAGCTCAGAGAACACAAAGCAGGATAAATACCAAATCTATGCCTAGGCATATCATAAACTGCAGAAATCCAAGGACAAAGAGAAGATCTTGAAATAAGCCAAAGGGAAAAAAAAAATACCTTACCTTCCCTATAGCAGAATAAGGATAAGAATTACAGCCAACTTCTTTTCAGAAAGCAATGCAAGCAAGAAGAGAGTGAAATATTTAAAGTGTTGAAGTGTTGAAAGAAAAAACTACCAACATAGAATTCTATATCCAGCAAAACTATTTTTTAAACATGAAGGAGAAATAAAGACTTTATCAGACAAACAAAAACTGAGGGAATTCATTACTGGCAGATCTGTCCCACAAGATAGGTTTAAAAAAATTCTTCAAGGAGAAGGAATATGATAGGTCATAAACTCATATCTACATGAGAAAGAAATAACATCAGAGAAGGAATAAATGAAGATAAGACCTGTTTTTCAGTGTTGATCTAAAAAATAACTGTTTAATATTAATGAAGCACCTGGGTGCGTCAGTCAGTTGAACATCTGCCTTCGGCTCAGGTCATGATTCTGGAGTCCCAGAATTGAGCCCCGCATCAGTCTCCCGGCTCAGTGGGGAGTCTGCTTCTCCCTCTACCCCTCACCCTGCTCGTGCTCTCTCTCTCTCACTCCTCTCTCTCAAATAAATTTTAAAAATCTTTAAAAATAATAATAAAGTAATAATAGTAACAGTGTACTGGGTGATTATAGCATATAGATAACTGATATCAATGACAGCAATACCATAAGAGATGGATGGGAGGAATTGGGAATGATCAATTATTTAAATTGGCCCTTTCCTGGAAATGACAATCAGGAGCCCTTCCATACCACTGACCTTGTGTGATAACCTCTTTTAGTGAAACAACAGTAGGCTATAAAATTTAAATATACTTTATATGAGTGACTTTATAATACCTTCCCCCAAATTTATAGAGTTAAAGAAGACATGATGTTTAAGAAAGGGTAAGGAACAGTAAGAATAAATCAGAAAGCATTTAGAAACACAAACTATAAAATAAGTATGAGCAAGAAAAAAAAAGACCAAAAAGCAAGAGAATCGAAATTGTTAAGAGTGATTGAAAATTGACAAGTGACAGGTTCAAGAGCTGACAATGATTTCTGATGTGAGTGTTGTCTCAGGGTTGGGGCTGTGCATGTAGACTGTAAACTCCACAGTGATGGTGATTTGCTCTGTGAAGAGGTATTTTATTATTATTATTCAAAAAATGTTTATTGAACATCTAAGTGCTAGCTATAACCCTAGGCACTTTAAGAAGTATGAAATAGGGGCACCTGGCTGGCTCAGTCGGTAGAGCATGTGACTCTTGATCTCAGGGTTGTAAGTTCAAGCCCCACATTGCGTGTAGAGATTACTTCAGAAAAACAAAATCATTTGAAGTATGAAATATATTCATTATCCTCAAAAAATCTACAGTTTATTTGGAGAGATAACAAGAAAAAATAACATGATTTTTTTTAGTTTTTATTTAAATCCCAGTTAAAGTTAAGATACAGTATAATGTTAGTTTCAGGTGTACGATTGATTTAGTGATTCAGCACTTAAGTACAACGCCCAGTGCTCATCACAAGTGCTGTACTTAACCCCCATCACCCATTCAACCCATCCCCCCACCCACCTTCCCTCTGCTAACCATCAGGTTGTTCTCTGTAGTTGAGAGTCTGTTTCTTAATTTGCCTCTCTTTGTTTCCCCATGATCATTTGTTCTGTTTCTTAAATTTCACATATGTTTGAAATCATATGGTGTTTGCCTTTCTCTGACTAATGTATCTTGCTTAGCATAATACTCTCTTAGCTCCATCCCTGTCATTGCAAATGGCAAGAGATTTCATTCTTTTTTATGACTGAATAACATACCACATCTTCTTTATCCATTCATCAGTTGATGGACATTGGGGCTCTTTCTGTAATTTGGCTATTGTTGATAATGCTGCTCTAACATGATAAGCCTCTAAAGAAGGATTTATCAGAAGAATAATAACTTTCTGGAAGATGATGATATCACTATCCACTGGCCCCTTCTTTTGTGAGATTTAGGTATCTAGAGTGGAGTCCTGATAAAGACCAGGATTCCATATCATCACTTACAAGACTTTCTAGAAATGTGATGCCCTTGCCTGAATAACTGAGCAGGACAGTTTGCCAAGTGCTATGAATGTGCAAAGATATTAAGACGCAGTTGCTGCCATGGGGAACTTTATATGAAATATAAAGTTAAACATTTGTATTTTTAAATATCTTCATAAATAGTAATTACAAAGCTATAAGTAAATGTCAAATTAGTGGCAACAGCAAGTGCTATAGGAATTCAAAGAAAGAAGAGACTTGTGGACTGATTGACAGGTAACACTTTGTGAAGGAAGTCTTCATTTGAAGGATTGGTACAATATGTATTAGAAAAAAATGAACAAGAAGAAAGTTAGAAGTTGCATTATCAAAGTCAAAATATGAGAAATGTGACTTTATTAGGAGTAACACAAAAAGGAAATAACAGGACAATAAAATCTTGTTCTGTTTTTTTAAATCTATGCTACACACAGAAGCTTTAGTATCTTTGAATATTTTCTTTTTACTTTCTTAAGTGCATTGAGGAAAGTCCCTAATACCCCAGACAGATGTTCAAATTGATTTCATTTAGTTGCTCTATCTTTGTATAACTTGGTAAATGGCCTGGAATTTAGGATAGTTATTGTTCTTTACATAAAATATTTGTTATTTCTAAGTTTAATTTAGAGAGTTTACTAGCCATTATAATACATGTTACTTAATTATGCATAGTCACAATAAGTAGCAATTGGGAATATGAGTCTACTTAATTTATTTCAAGATTTTATACTTTTTAAAAATCAATAAACAATCTTAATATAGGCCTGATTGGCCAGTACTTGAAATAAATTTTAAAATAAAATAGAGAAAGAATGAATGAATGATGAACAAATCAATGAAAAATCTCTTAAGTTCAATGTTTGGGACTTTCAGTTTCCAATTCAACAGGTAAAGGGCTTAGAATTCATACTCCTAACCTCACCCCCCCCCAAAAAGGTGAACAAAATCAAAATCAGCAACTCCTCTTAGACCCATCAGAGAATTGAGGACACAAGGCAAAGCACTGCAAAGGAGGCAAATACATAGAATCACAGCTTAACAGAGCAAAAGTCACAGTGGGGCCAGCAAGAACACTTGAAGGGTAATTGTCAACTAATGAATCATCGAGCCTTACATCGAAAACCGGGGATGTACTGTATGGTGACTAACATAATATAATAAAAAATCATTATTAAAAAAAAAAATGAAGGATAATTGTCTAATTGCTGGAGACTGAGTTTGAGACTAGTTTAAGAGATTTGAAAACTCCCAGAGGTCTAGACTTAAGGGACCCCACCCTTTCACAAGTTTCTCATCTAGGAGCTGCACCAGGTCCTCAGAGTCAAGATCTGAAAAAAATCCTCTTGTGCATCTGTTGAAGGAGGGGAAAATTAAATATTTTTAAAGACTCCCAGAGCTACTGTTCACCTTAGCAAGGACCTGATCTCAAGGGAAATTATTTTACAAAAGCCTAACCAACTTGGGTTTTTAGAGCTTGACTGATTTGAGGGAAGTGAAATACCCAGCTCTGGCCCCATCTAGTCTTCCTGTCTCACCATCGGGAATGGATGAGGATTGAGGAAAAGGAACCTGAAAAGCACATGTTAAGGTCACAGCCCAGGGTCATGGACTCACTAAAAAAGTGAGACCTAACTGTAGAACACTTAACCCTTCCCTGAACATCTTACCACTACATTAATCAGTATCCTGTATAACAACAGGGGATTACAGGTGAGCAAGGATCAAGCCGTTTCAAAAGGAGTCTCTAAGAGATAAGAGACAAAAACAAGGACACTAGAGGAACTTTTAGCCTCTGACACCCACAGCTACAGCAACCAATAAATGCAGCCTAACTCACAGCCAGGTAAACATAAAGCCTCATACTATAAATGACTAGCTTTCAACAAAAAATTACAAGGCATGCTAAAAGGCAAAAAAAGGGGGGGGGCAATTTGCATAGACAAAGCAAGCATCAGAATCAGTTATGACAGAATTTGGAATTGTAAGACTGGGAATTTTAAATAACCATGATTAATATCCTAAGGGCTCAAACAGAAGAAAAGAAATGCTAGAAACCAAAAGCACCAGAATAGAAATGAAGAATGCCTTTGATGGGCTCAGCAGCAGCTTGGACATGGCTGAGGAAAGAATCAGTAAGCTTGAAGATGTCAATAGAAACTTCCCAAACTAAAAATCAAAGAGAAAAAGAAAAAATGTAGTTTAGCTTAATGACCCTTGAGGTGTGAACTGCTGCACCAATGGCCCCCAATAACTGATAATATAGTCCCTTCCCCTACTGACTATACTTAACCAAGAGGACATCAGCAAACATGACACAAGTAGAACCTTGATAAGGTCTTACACTTGATACTTGCCCTCTTGGGATGCTGTCCAGAGACTGCATGTAAAGAAGCGCAGTCTAGTCTCCTTGAGAATGAAAGTCTAAAAGGAGAGAGGCCTCAGCCGTCGTAGCTGACCTTCCAGCTGAATGTAGCCTCAAAAGTGAGCCCAGTCAAAACAGCAGAAACTGCCCAGGCAACCTACACAATCATGAGAAATAAAATAGTTATAGCTGTAAGCCACTAAACTTTGGGTTGGTTCATTATAGAACAATAAGTAATTGCTAAAAGAAGTGTATTCTGCTTTGCTTAAGAGCCAAATGTGAAAGAGTTTACAGAGATGGACCTGTCAACTTTAATAAAAGGGTGTGTTTGGGAAGTGCAGACTTTAGTAGACAGGAAAGGGAAAGAAATATACCGAAGCAGAAGGTGAAGGCTTTAAGAGTTTAAGAGAATATGCTTCCTGACAGTCACAACTTTAATCACATTCTCCAGGAAGGAGGCGCACGTGAAAAGAAATGACTTTGGTAAAGGAAAAATTATAAGGTATTTTTGTGTTTTATGTGTATTATAGCCAAATAATTGTCTCTAAGTCTCTCCAGTTGACTAACATGCGGTAACTACTTAGTCTAATGAACATTTTTAAATCACATATTTTAGTGAAGAACCTAACTTGCAATTTGGGACTAAAAAAAAAAACCTCTCACCTTTGGTTTAAGTAGCTATGTATCTTTTATCCCTATTTTAGAACTAAGCAGTTTTACTCCCATGTGTTTTTTGTCACTATAAAAAAGCACAGTTTTGACTAAATGCCATGGCTAAATGATTTGCCTCTCAGAGAGAGAGAGGTCTCCAACATGAAAAATAAAGTGCACTAAAGCATAAACCAAGGTTTCCCACTTAGTTCATTTATATCACATTGTCCACTTCAGAAACCAGAGTTTATCTTTCTAATCCAGAGAATGACAGCTGAAACATAATTGTACACAACCTTAGAAAAGTTTACCCCCCTAATGCAACTCTGTAAAGGAGCACTGACCATTAAATTAGACATTCACAGTCAGTAACGCCCAATGCAATTTGGTTTTATGAGAGTTGTGGATTTATTTTATTGTTTCCCTTCAGATTATTTTTTTGCACCCATTGGCAATGGTTTTTATCATACCTTCATTAGATGCTTTGACCATTAAACTATAGAAAAACAGTTATCAGGGGCGCCTGGGTAGCGCAGTCGTTAGGCGGCTGCCTTCGGCTCAGGGCGTGATCCTGGCATTCCAGGATCGAGTCCCACATCGGGCTTCTCCGCTGGGAGCCTGCTTCTTCCTCTCCCACTCCCCCTGCTTGTGTTCCCTCTCTCGCTGGCTGTCTCTCTCTGTCAAAATAAATAAATAAAATCTTTAAAAAAGAAAAAGAAAAACAGTTATCAAGTGGTGCCTGGGTAGCTCAGTCAGTTAAGCATCTGACTCTTGATTTCAGCTCAGGTCATGATCTCACAGTGGTGAGATCAAGCCCCCTGTTAGGCTCCAGGCTCAGCATGGAGTCTGATTGAGATTCACTCTCTCCCTCTCCCTTGGCCCCTCCCGCTACTCATGCTTGCTCACTCTCCCTCTCGAAATAAATAAATAAAATATTTTTAAAAAGAGAGAAATAGTTATCAAAATCAAACTACTCAGTTCCAAAAATAGTTAAACTTACAGTTACCATATAAATCATTAATTCCACACCTGGGGATAATATTCCCAAGAGAATTAAAAATATACGTCACATAAAAACTTGTATATGAATATTCATAGCAGCATTTATTCATAATAGCTAAAAAGTCTAAATGAACCAAATGCCCATTAACTAATAAGTAGATAAACAAAATGTGGCATATCAATATAGTAGAACATTACCTACCCATAAAAACATGAAATATACTATAACATGGATGAACCTTGTAAAATATTCTAAGTGAAAGAAGTCAGTCATAAAACACTGCATATTACACAATTCCATTTATATAAAATGTCTAGAATAGGCAAATCCATAGAGATAGAAAGGGACTAAGGGTTACCGGAGACTGGGGGAAGGAAGAAATGGGAAATGACTGCTAATGGTTACAGGGTTCGTTTTTTGGGTTGATGAAAATGTTCTGGAATTAGTGGTGACACTTATACAACCTTGTGACTATATTGAAAACCACCAAATTGTACACTTTAAAGTGGTAGACGTTGTGCTGTGTGAATTATATATCAATTTAACAAAAAAGAAATTTAAAACTATGTTCTAAATTTATAATTGGGAAGCAGGCTGACAGATGAAGTTTGAACCAGAGTTCCAAACTTCCTGATGTATTACAAAAGAGAAATTAGAAAAACTTCCATGAAAAATTGGTGTTATACTATTTTTCAGGAATATGAAGTTGAAAATCAACCTAAGAAAAAACCAGAAAATATGAGGAATGATTTTATAATAATCAAAATAACAACTAACATTTGTATAGTGCTTTGCAGTTTTCAAAGCACTTTCATATACCATTAAAAATTAAGTACTGGTTTTGAATTGCCTCACCAAATCCATGCAATAAGTTGTATTGTAATTCCATTTTTAAGGATGAGGAAACATTCAAGTTCTATTTTTCTGTTTTATCTTTAAGCATTTCTAGGTCAGGGTTTGTCTCTTTTTCATCTCTGTGTAAAAGGCATATATAGTATGCATTCAGTATATGTTTAGGTGAATAAATTAAGGCTTAGGAAAGTCAAGGGACTTTTTAAAAATCAAACACAGTAGTGTTAAAATACTGTCTTTGGCATTCAAATCCTATGTGTTTTCCATAATACCACATCGCAAGTCTCCTGTGTTAGGGAATACTTTTGTTCAAGTTCTAGTCTAAGTTGATGTCAGGTTATTATTAAAATGGATGCCTTCAACAGTAATTATTGATATGGCATATTATATAAGACCTCAAGAAAAACTAAAGTTAAGCAATATACAAATTGGACCTTTGTTATTTACTACCGAATCTTCTGGTTAGTACAACGGATATCTACTAAGTGCCTGTTAGGTGTCAGCCACTATGCTGTACCCTAGAAATAGGGCATTGAATATTTCACTAGACCGGGAGCTCCTAAGCACCTCTTTTTATGGAGCTATTTTCAATCTAGTAGGAGTCTCCCACACATTTTATCACTTTATTCCTGTCAGTTATCTAGAAGCTGAGTTCAGATATGATTCACAATACTCCAAAGAAATAACAGCCAAATGTTAGTGGATTCCTTCACTCTCCATTATAAGTCACCCATCAACTACCAGGAAAAGAGGCCAACAATTGTTTTAAGAAGTTTTCCATAAAGAGCTATACTCCTAAATTCTGAAATCCAGGAATTTAGCATTTGAGCATGTAACCTCACAAATGCCCCAAATACTGTCCACTTAAGACAATGCAGGATCTTTCTTCTGGATCCACATTCCAGAGCACCTATTTGCACCACATTCTTTTAAAAGGTATTGACAACTTTCTCTGCTTAAATTTATGCCTTCCTATGAAGACAGGCTATTTCTTGTTCTCGAGCTGATTACTAAATAGGACTATTAGAAAACAGGAGTATTCATAGAGTGACATTAAATTAACACGTCTTAGATTTGTAATTTGATCACTGATTGATTACGCTGCTCCTCCTGCCAGCAGAGAGCCTGATCCATAGCAGGAGCGTCACATCTATAGAATAAACAGACTTCGTGATTAGTGAGAATCCACTCAACGCTGGAAACTAGATTTTCCCAGAGTCCAAGTAAAATGATGTGCTTTAGTCACATAAGCCAGCAGGAGATTTTATCATCAAGGAAAGAACAACTGCTTCATTTCTTTTTTCGATGTGCGTAGCCATCATTTCATTAAAAGCAAGTCAATTTTAAAACAAAAATAAGAAGTTAAGAAGCTCCAATTTAGTAAATTTTTTAAATGTCAAGTGACTGTAGGCTAAAAGGGACCAAATTTTAAAATGAAATATCAATACTTTTATTACTCTCTGACAAAATTTCTTTCCAGAATTCCTTCTCGCCTTCCAAATCTATCGTGTCTTCTTTTTTTACCACTTTGAATTCTGGTGTCAGATTACAATCTGGTATTAAGAAATACAGGTTAAGTGTAGCCTGTTGACAACAAGTAACCTTTTTATAATTAACTGTGTTCTATCTTTAGAAATTAGCTGTCTTCCTCATAGCTGGCTAAACACTTCAGCAATGAATTTAAATGTTAAAAATCATCACTGTTTTGACTCTTAACTAGAGATGACAAATTGGTGGTTATCAGAAGGGCGGTGGGTAGGGGGTGAGTGCAAGAGGCGATGGGGATTGAGAATACAGTTATCATGATGAGCACAGGATGTTGTATGGAAGTGTTGAATCATTATGTTATACACAAACTAATATAACACTAAGTTAATCATACTGGAATTTTTTTAAAAGAATAAAAGATTCAAACAAGTATTTAAAAAATCTCATCACTGTTTTAATCTGTTTTATCACTTGTTTTCTTTGGCTATTATTCTTAGTTGATAATTTCTTTAAAAAGTGGTTATATATTTAAAAAAAATTAAAAAAAAGTGGTTATATATTATCAAAAATCATCCTACTAAAACAGTTTTGACATTCTGTATTATCCAGAATATTCAGGGCATTGGGGTCTTAGATCAAATCAAATATTTTGATAAGAAGCCACTAATGCCACCTTGGATTTTTTTTCATTGATTTCCATGCAGAATTAGAATGCATATATGAAGCATCTGTCATACACATTTCTTATAAGCTTTGCACGTAAGTTGTTTGAAACTTGGAATGCTTGTTTTAAATTATTTTAAAATAGCAAGGAAAGGATTATATTATCAGAATATACCATAAACGCCAGCTTAACTTCTAGACTTAATATTTACAATGAAGCTTTATCATATGAGATAACACAAATTATTACCTCAGGTTGGCATTTAGGTACAAGGGACTGTGATAATTGGTCTACGAAGATTTTATTAGCTATATCAGAAATGTACTCTGTTAGCAATTAAAACACACCAGCAGCAAAGGAAAGCAAGTGATAATGTATTTTTTTTATTTACTTTTTTAATAGGGGAAAACAGTAAATGTATTATTTTTATTAAAGTATTATCAATACCTAGAAACAATAAAGGGTACATTATAAATATGAACACAAAATAAGTAGGTCAAAGAATCACTTGAAATAGAAAACTTTTAGTTATTTTTAAAAGTGTATCAGTGGAAACAAACCATAAATCTGTTAACTTTAAATGCCACTACATGTATTGTAAGAATATAAAACTTTCAAATCTTCTTGTTTAAATTCTTAAATAACTACAGAATGACTAAATATCTTCAGGATTCTTTGGGCATAAAAAATAATTATTTAGAGTTACCTAGCAAACCAAATACAGTTGACCTTTGAACAGAGTGGGTTTAAAATACACAGGCCCTCTTACTTGCAGATTTTTTTGCAGTACAGTACCACAAATGTACTTTCTCTTCATTATGATTTTAATAACATTTTTTCTCTAGATTACTTAATTGTTAGAATACAGTACATAATGCCTCACCTCTTTACGTTATTGGTAAGGCTTCTGGTCCACTATAGGCTATTGGCAGTTAAGTTTTGGGGTAGTCAAAAGTTATACATGGATTTTTGACTCTGTGGGGATTTGATGCCCCTAACCTGTGTTGTTCAAGGATCAACTAGAATTCATTATTCTGTATTTCTGTTGTTTTAAAATGTACCACGGTTTTGCTTATAAAGGTGTTAATTCATTAACTCACAGAGTAATACTGTAAGACAATCCTCTGACTTATATTTGCTACATTTTGGGTATTTGAGAAATTACTTTTGAACCATTTCAGTCACTAATAATCACATTGACAAATTCAGACTGATCAGTCATCAACCATCAACATCAAGGCAGGACCCTCCACCAGCAAAAAAGTTACGGCTTGCTGAAAGCTCAGATGGTGTTTAGCATTTTTTAGCAATAAAGTATTTTTAAATTAAGATAAGTACATTGTTTCTTTAGATATAATGCTATTACATACTTAATAGACTACTGGATAGTGTAAGTGTAATTTTTATATGTACTGGGAAGCCACAAAATTCATTTGACTCACTGTTGGATTATTTGCTTTATTGTAGTGGTCTGAAACTGAACCCACAATATCTGTGGGGTAGGCCTGTATTTATATAGTGGTTACAGTATTCACAAAGGTTTTATGTCCTTTTATGAAAATGTACCCACTTTTCATTTTTATTTTTAACTTAATTCTATTGCCTGTATTTACTTTTAATTTTTAAAACTTTCGTATAGATGTTCTCTCTTATGTGATTGTGAGCTTATGGTTCTTCCGGTGATCTGGTCTCTTATAGTATGTTTTTCATATCCTGGGTCCCTAGGCTTCTGTTTTCGGGTTACGTGTCATAATTTTTGGTCTCCTTGGATGTGTGGGAAAATATTTTACACTGAAAGATCATGCTTTAGGTGTGATAATATATTTTTAAATTTTTAATTTTATCATTTATCAAGACCTTTTTAACCCATTGAATCATTCTTGACAACTTTGTTTTGAAAAAAAAAAAAAAATGAGTACCTGGAACAGTCTTTCTCCATCCCTTTGCCCTGCCAGGAAGAGAGTTGGTGTACTAGTCACCTAATGAACAAAGAACACATTGATTAAAGGAACATCTCTCACTTACAATGTTATTAAACATTGTAATAAAGGCAGAAGTGACTAAAGGCAGAAATGACAATATACCAGAAGCATGACTCTCTTAGGCAGCTAGAAAATTGGAAATGGACCATTAAAGAGTACAGGCCAGTGAGTAAGAGGAAACAATGCTGGCCAAATCATTTATATCGGAGTCCCTATATAATGAAATACAATTAATATTAAATCTATTTAGGAACGTATTTTTCTTTTCAAAATCTTAGGTTCATGTTTCTTAACCTCCACCATTCATGTTATTATCCAACTTGCCATTCTCAAAATTACAAGTTTTCCCCACCAAGAAACATTGTTCCCTACCTGATATTCTCATATTGTTTCCTTATAGGAATACAGAATTTAACATGCACACCACATGGAACAAAAACGAGATGATGTTTCTTTTAGCATCCCCCACAGGCAGTGAAAATAGTCCTAAAATTTTCACTCTGCCCTCTTAACTATCTTGAATGAGCCAGAAAACCTGAGCTTATTCTAGCGTAGATCAAGGGCTAGTCCATATCCAGAGTACAGTCTTTTTCATAATCGAATCCTGTGTGGTATAACTGGATTAAACTCTTGCTCGGGAAGTTGGTGCCTGTTGAGGAAGATCAGCAAAATACACCAGCCTCATCTTCCAGAACTGCTTAAATAGCCCAGGCTTTAGGTATAGAAGAGAACATCACAAAGCCCAATGCCATAGCCTGGATTTACAAGTGAAGAAAGGCCATGTTAACTAGAATGACTACATATAAAATGTTAGAGATTCTCAGATCATATCCTAGGACACCACAAATACTATACAGATCCAAGCAGTAAAAGATCATGGGGCACCTGGGTGGCTCAGTCGGTTAAGCTTCTGCCTTTGGCTCAGGTCATGATCTCAGAGTCCTGGGATCCAGCCCCGTGTTGGGCTCTCTGCTCATCAGGAAGCCTGCTTCTCTATCTTGCTCACTCTCTCGAATGAATAAAGTATTTTTTTAAAGATTTTATTTATTTATTCGACAGAGATAGAGACAGCCAGCGAGAGAGGGAACACAAGCAGGGGGAGTGGGAGAGGAAGAAGCAGGCTCATAGCGGAGGAGCCCGATGTGGGGCTCGATCCCAGAACGCCTGGATCACGCCCTGAGCTGAAGGCAGACGCTTAACTGCTGTGCCACCCAGGTGCCCCAATTAAGTATTTTTTTTAAAAAACAGTAAAAGATCAGATGTCATTGGATGGGGTTATTCAATGTTATTAGAGGTCCTTTTTATAGAACAGTAAGTCAAACATCACACTTCTTTTTCAGCTGAAAATAAGATCACAGGTGATGATGAAGGGTGTGGGATTTGGAATTAGGCTGCCAAAATTAAAGCCCCAGCTCCACCACTTAGTAGCTATATGTTTTTAGTCAAATTGCTTAACCTCTGGATTTCCCCATAATCAAATGGAGATAATAGGACCTACCCACATGCAGTTATTGCTAACAACTGCAATAAGATGCAAAAAACACTTGCCATAGTTTTTGGCATCTCATATGCTTTTAATAGCTGTTAATTCTTACTGCTTACAGAGGGTATTTTCTTTAATTTTTATACTTTGTCCTCTCTTAGTGTTCTTCATCTCCATTTTAATTGATGTCAATGTACTCTTGTTTCAGAGCTGTCCATTTTAGAATAATGAATACTTCTCGGGACAGTTTTCTCTCCCAAGAAGAGGCATGTTTTTCTCTAAAGTTGCATAGAATATTGGTTGTTTGAATGTGTTCTTTTATCTCATTTTTATAGAGATGCTATTTTTCCTCAAGCCAGGGCAGTGCCAGAAGAGTTACAGACATTACTGTTAGATGCAAATTCCCAGTGGCTTAAACCTTTGCAGGGAGATAGAATTCAATGTCCTTTTGGCTCAGAATAACGTTAACACACACACACACAGACACACACACACACATCACACACCAAGAAAGATAAAATTTCAGTTTTCTTTTCCCCCTTCGGCTAGTGATTTTTCCCTTCGCTCTCCACCTCTTATGTCAGCATGTATACATTATTTAAGTTTTATTTTTGACAAGTGGACATCAGAGCTACAGTTATGATAAAGTTCATATCTGGTATTCTTCAGCAATGAAGTTGGCTTCAATATCTTACCTCAAAACAGAGTGCATGGAAATTATTAAAGTGGGATTTATCTCCTGTCCTGCCTTAATTAATTTAGACTCTTAAATTACAGCATAATCTATTTTACAGTGGCATTAAGCAGTCAGAATTTTATGTCCGTGTAACATTCTCCTGGAGAATAAGAATGAATCGACTTTAAAAACTGTTACTTTTTAATTATGTAAATGTGTATTTGAACTGTTTTGGAAAGTCAGGTTAAGATACAGTCATAAAAGAACATATAGGCATTTGAATCTGGTGATTAGGGTATCACAAATGCTTTTTATGTATTTATCTTTAGGTAAACAATCTTTCTGTACTGGTGTCTATGCGGTATAAACTGATACAGTGTTTTTAAGTTGGGAATATGTTACAAGACTCAGGTTTGATGTATTTGGAGAGTAAAATTTCTTTATTCATTCATTTGTTGAGAAAATATGTACTGAGTGCCTAATGTATGCCAGGCCTGTTCTAGGCTCTTATAATATAGAAGTAAATAAAACAGACCTAAATCTTAGCCCTCATAGAGATTACATTCTAGTAGGAGGAAAGAGGGAATAAACATAATAAGTAAATTATGTAATACTATTTAGTTGTCAGGAAGTGATAAGAACTGTGGGACGGGGCAAGATAAAGCCAGGTAAAAAGGATAGTCATCAGATGTTTTCTGTAGAGTGTCCAAAACAGGCCTCTCTGAGAAAGTGCCATTTGAACAAAGATTTGAAGGAGGTAAGAGAGTTGGACATGCAGTTATCTTTTGAAGAATGTTCTTGGCAAAGGAAAAGATCAGTGCCAAGGCTGGAAGGTATAAGCATCTGTGTAATTTTCAAGGAACAGTAAAGAGCCAGTGTCTTAGAGCAGAAGGAAGGGAAATTAAGGAGTAAGAGATGAAACTGAGTTAAATGAGGGACGGGGAATGTAAACTAGGTAGAACAAATTTTTATTCTGAGTGAAGCAGTAGACAATAGGAAGAACAATAGTTAAAGCAGGGAAACCAAATAGAAACCCATTAAAATAATTCAGTTAGAGACGATGGTGGCTTGGATCAAGATGATAGCAGTAAAGGTAGAAATGTGTTTGGATTGCAGACTGCCAAGAAATCAAATAAGGGGGGGGGGAGAAGTACTATAACTACAGGGTTATAAGCAAATAGAAATATAACTACAGGGTTTCAAACAAATAGAAATATGGAGTTGCATAATTGAGATGAGTTCTACCTCTGGGTATATCCCCCCAAAAAAATTGAAAGCAGAGTCTCAAAGTGATTATCTGTACATCCATGTTCATAGCAACATTACTCATAAAAGCCAAAAGATGGAATCAACCCAAATGTCTATAAATGGATGAATGGCTAAACAAATCAAAGTATATACATACAAGGAATATTATTCAGCCATTAAAGGAATTGTACTGATAATTGCTGTAATTTATATAAACCTTGAAAATGTTATACTAGGTGAAAGAATCCAAACATAAATGGTCACGTTTGTATGATTCCTTTATATCATACATGTAGAATAGATAAATCCATAGAGACTGAGAGCAGATTAGAGGTTACCAGGGAATGAGGAGTTATTACATAATGGGTATGGGTATATTTATGGGGTGATGAAATGTTTGGAAACTAGAGAGAGCTGGTGGTCGTACAACATTCTGAATACACTAAAGACCACCTAATTTTTGTACTTTAAAATGGTTAATTGTATATTATGTGAATTTCACCCCTACAAAAACAATAAAGAAATGGAATGTAATAGGTGCTTTCATTGAAAACGAGTAGAAATGTAAAGTAGTACACCTCTTTTTAAAAATCAGATTTTCTTTTGTATATCATTCTCCAAGTGTGTTAGCTCAGTTTGTTGAAGAGACTATGCTTTTGTGTGTGTGTCTTTTTTTTATTTAAATTCAACGAACTAACATATACTGTATTATTGGTTTCAGAGGTAGAGGTCAGTGATTCATCAGTCTTATATAATACTCAGTGCTCATTACACTGCCCTCCTTTTTTTTTTTTTTTAAGTTTTTTTATTATATTATGTTAGTCACCATACAGTACATCCCCGGTTTCCAACGTAAAATTCAATGATTCATTAGTTGCGTATAACACCCAGTGCACAATGCAATACGTGCCCTCCTTACTACCCATCACGAGTCTATCCCATTCCCCCACCCCCCTCCCCTCGGAGGCCACCAGTTTGTTTCTCATAGTCCATAGTCTCTCATGCTTCATTCCCCCTTCTGATCACCCCCCCCTTTCTTTATACTGCCCTCCTTAATGCCCATCACCCAGTTACCCTATCTCCCAACCCCCTCCCCTCCAGCAGCCCTCAGTTTGTTTACTATGATTGAGAGTCTCTTACGGTTTGGAAGAAACTATTCTTTTATCCAATGAATGTCCTACTTCACGACCCAGTATTCCATATCTAAGAATGTAAAAAACTAATCCTGATGCATTGATGTTCAGAGATGTTCACTAAAGCGTTATTTATAATGGTGAAAGATTAATCACTTCTTGGCCTTTTGGCTAAGATCAGGTTTAGTATCTGTTCTTACCAGTTTAATACAATCGTGAAAAATAAGGAGAAATCCATCATCTCCAACAATAGATTTTTTCAGTGATGATGTAAGAGGATTAATGTAGGCAATAAAATTGTTTTTGATAATCTGTAGATTTTAGAAAAATAGTTTTTAAAGGCATATATAATAATAAATGTCTTTTAACTGTTAGTTTGGTTTTCTCAATGGGATTTCAGTGTTGCTATAATCTTTCTCTCCGCTTACCTATTTTTAAAGAATTTTAATAACATGAGAAAATACTCATAATACTGAGTGAAAAGCAATAAAACTTAATTATGCTAATGTGTTTGTGCTTGCACATGCCTAGGGAAAAAATTACATGATTAAAAGCATGCTAAAATATAATAATTATATCTTCATTTTGAGGCTTTGGATACTTTTATTTTCATTATTCTTTTTAACAGTTTTTAAGTTTTCTTATTAAACGTACTGTTTTAATTTGAAATTTATGTTCTGTGGTCTTCTTAATAGAGTATTAATGATAAATGTTCTTATTTGGGTTCTTTACAGTAAGGTAATTGTAGAAAAATAATTCATATGTCTAGTTTGATCTCTTAAGTCAGTCTTTGCTGGTAGTGTAATGAAATCAGTATATATTTGATTTTTACTTCAACTATGTAACAATTTTATGATAACATATAGCTAATGTATTATTTATCATTCAGGACAAGATACTCAAGTGTAAGCATTATCATTCAATTAGCATTCGCACTCAGTTCTACTAATTTGCAATTCATTATATTGCTTTACAATTTTACATACATTGTTTAACTTTTTTTAAATGCCTATCCCAAAGTTCTCTATTTCTTTCCATTATACATATATATTTCTAACACAGGAATTACATTAAAAAATCATGTATACTTTCAAATGATTTCATATTTCTGGGTAATGTTTAGTGATGTTAGCAGAGTCCTGAATATTAAAATATTTAAGTATTAATTAATCTTATCCTTTAAATGTTCAGTTTAATTATGTAGCAAATACCTAGCAAATATATACTCTCATAGGGAGAGACTGACTTTTGGAATGCCATTGTGAGGACCCCATGAACCTGCTCTCCCCAAAAAGGAAAAAAAATACTGGCCAAACAACTAATATCAACCATTTCAGAACTCTAGAAATTTACCAAAGCCACAGAATGGACTATGTTGTCTATTCAAGAGGAACTACTAATCCTCAATAAGATTGCAGGGTCTGTGGCATTTTAATTTGGGGCTATTCCCACCCAAGCTCCCTTCTCTACTGAGTTGTACGGCAGTGCAGCAGCCATGAAAAGCCAGTAGCTCACAATCAGTAGACAGGACTGACTGAGTTAAAATTCCCATCCCCATAGCACTGTCAGTATTTTATCTAAACTAACAATTCCCTAGAAAATCCCCACTCTTAGGATGTTGGGGCTATTTGATTTGACTCAGAGTTCAGCCCAGCAGTAAAAAATAAAAATTTTTAAAAAAGCCCTATCCCCCAGGGCATTACCAAAAACAACAATCATCTGCTGGCAAAATCTAAGCTACCTAAGCCTACGATTTCAGGTGTAGTGAAACAAGAGCCTGGCCAAAGTATAAAAGGAAGTCCTGAAGAACTAGGTAACCATCAGCGACTTTGCAAAACTCCAGTATATTCGTGGGGCTCTAGAAGGCTGTGAACATGCCTAGAAAGGAAACTACTTGATTCAGATGCTCAGCTTGAATATACTATCTTGAGGCCCTGCTCAAGCAAGAAATGAAAGGTAAAGCTATCCTATAAACTGCTTAAAGTTTGAAGGCATGCTTCCACACATAAGTCCTCCAGATAAAGTGTGGAAGACATACAGACAAGATATTTAAGGAAATCTTGTGTACCAGTCATTGGTTATACCAACCCAAGTATGCCCCCTAGGAAGCCAGGCTGAAGACAAAAACTTTAAAAATAAGAAAATAAAATAACTTTGTGGCAGGGAATGCAGAATCTATAGAATTCTTCCAGGAAAGTCACTAAACAAAGGAACACCACTACCAACAACAACAACAACCCACAAATCCTTAAAGGGAGATGATTGAATACCATAGTTGTTACATTATCTATGAAGGCCACTTTCAACCACAAATTATAAGGCATGCAAAGAAACAGGAAAGTATGCCACAAACACATTTTAAAAAAATAAAAGCAAACAACAGAAAATGTGCCCAAAGGTATTGGACTTAGTTGACAAAAAGTATAAATCAGCTACTATAAATATGTTCAAAGAACTAAAAGAAGCCAGGATTGAAGAATTAGGGGTAAGTATGATAACCATGTCTCACTAAATAGAAAATGGAAATAAGGAGATAAAGATCATTTTCAAAAATCAAATAGAAATTCTGGAGGTGGAAAATACAGTAACTGAAGTGAAAAATTCAGTAAAGGTCTCAATAACAGATTTGACTTGACAAAAGAATAAGCAAACTTGAATACAGATCAAACCTGAATACAAATCTCTGTATACAGCCTGGGTTACTGGAAAAAACTTCATGGGGTGCCTCGGTGGCTCAGTCAGTTAAGTGTCTGACTCTTGGTTTCGGCTCAGGTCATGATCTCAGGATTGTGACATCGAGCCTTGTGTTGGGCTCTGTGCCCAGCAGGGAGTCTTCTTGAGCTTCTCTCTCTCCCTCATCCTCTGCCCCTCCCTCCCCCTCTCTGTCTCTCAAATAATAAAGAAATAAATCTTTAGAAAAAAAAAACTCAGAGACCTATGGACCCTCCATCAAGCATACCAACATATGTATAAGGGGATTCTTAGAAGGAAAAGAGAGTAAGGGGCAAAATAAATACCTGAAGCAATAATGGCTGAAACCACCCAAATTTGATGAAAAACATTAATCTGTACATCTAAGAAGCTCAGCCAATTCCAGGGAGAATAAATTCAAAGAGATCCACACATAGTCAAACTGTCAAAAAAACAAAGACAGAAAGAGACTATTGATAGCAGCAAGAGAGAGGCTACTTACCACATTCAGGAGAGCCTCAATAAGATTAACAGCTGACTTCTCACCAAAAGCCATAGAAGCCAGAGGGGGATGATATATCCAAAGTGCTAAAAGAGGGAGGGAAATCTGTCAATCAGGAATTCTATATGTGGTAAACCTATCCTTCAAAAATGAAAAAAATTAGACATTCCTAGATAAACAAAACAGTTCATCTCTAGTAGACCAATCCTACAAGAAATGCTGAACTGAGAGGACAACTGGACAGTAACTCAAATCCACACAGTTAAGTAAAAAACACCAGTAAGATTATAGATAAACATAAAATATGGTGATGCCTCATTTCCTATCTGACTTAAAAGACAACTGTATACAGTGATCATTCTAAACCTGTGTTGATGGATTGATAATGTATAAAAATATATGTATGATAAGAGCCTAAAGGAAGGGGGAGGACAGTAGCTATATTGCAGCAAAGTTGTTATATGCACTAGGAATTAAGTTGGGTTTTTTTTAGTTAATATGCTAATTGTAATCCCCATGGCAACCATGAAGACAATAATTCAAAAAACAGAAAAAAAAAACTAGGGAGTTAAAATGGTACACTAGAAAACATTTAACAAAGCAGCAATGGAGGAATAGAATTAAAAAGACATAAGACCTATACAAAACCAGTAATAAATGGGAGACAGAAATCCTACCTTATCAGTAATTACATTAAATGTAATTGGAATAAACACTCCTATCAAAAGGCAGAGATTGGTAGAATGGATAATTATATATGACCCAATTATGTGCCATCTACAAGAGACACTTTAGGTTCAAAGATACAAAAAAGTTGAGGGGCACCTGGCTGGCTCAGTCAATGGAGCATGTGACTCTGCACCTCAGGACTGTAAATTCAAGCCCCACATTGAGTATAGAGATTACTTAAAAAAATAAAATCTTTTTAAAAAAGATATAAATAAGTTGAAAGTAAAAAGATGGGGACAATTGTGCCATGCAAAGAATAACCAAAAGAAAGCTGGAGTGGCCATTCTAACATCAGATTAAACTAGACTTAAAGAAAAAAATTGTTACTAGAGACAAAAAAGTACATTTTATAATGACAATAAAAAGGGCAATCCATAAGGAAGCTATAATAACTATAAAGACATTGGCACCTAACAATAGGGCACCCCAAATACATGAAGAATTGAGGAGAGAAATCAATAATTTAAAATAAATTTTTGTAGGCTTTAATACCCCACTTTCAGTAATGGGTCAAATGAGGCATAAGATCTATAAGGAAAGAGAAAATGACACTATAAACCAACGAAACCTAACAGACATGTATAGAACACTCCACCCAACAGCAACAGAATATGCATTCTTCTCAAGCACAGCTGGAAAGGTCTACAAAGTAGACTATATGCTAAGTCACAAAACAAGCTTCAGTAAATTTAAAAGGATTGAAATCATGCCAAGTACATTCCCCAACTACAATAGGATAATATTAGAAGTCATTAATATTTGCAAATTCACAAATACGTGGAAATTAAACATCACACTTCTAAAAAACCAATGGGTCAACTAAGAAATCACAAGGGACCCTCAGTTTGTTTCCCTGAGTCCTGGTTTCAGAGGGGAGGGGGATTGGCCCAGTGATGGGTAGTAAGGAGGGCACATATTGCAAGGAGCACTGGGTGTTGTACACAAACAATGAGTCATGGAACGCTACATCAAAAACTAATGAAGTACTGTATGGTGACTAACATAATAAAAAGATAAAATAAGATAAATTTTTTTTTAATTTTAAAAGAAATCACAAGGAAAACTGGAAAATACCTTAGGTGCGTGAAAACAAAAACACAACATGCCACAATGTATAGAATGCATCTAAAGTGGTTCTTAGAGGGAAATTTAGTACTTTAAATGCCTATATTAAGGAATAAGAACAATCTATAATTAATAACCACCTTAAGAAACTAGCCAACTAAACTAGCAAACTAAACCCAAAGCAAGCAGAAGGTGAGAAATAATGAGAGAAAATAAGTAGGGAAGAAAAACATAAAACCAATTCAACCAAAAGATTTTTTTAAGATTAACCAAATTTACAAACCTTTAACTAGACTGAAAGACTCAAATGACTAAAATCCAAAACAAGAGAGGACACTACTACCACCCTTCATAGAAATAAAAAGGTAGCTACACATATATGTAGCCAATAACATTTGAAAAGCAGCTCAGCATCATTAGTCATTAGGGAAATGCAAAAAAAGCCACAACGAGATATCACTTCACAACCACTGGAATGGCTATGATTAAAAAGACAGAGAAAGTGTTGGCAAGGATATAGAAAACTTGGAGCCTTCGTACGTATTGGTGGGAGTATAGAATGGTGCATCCATTTTGGGAAACGTAAGTTGACACAGATACTTGTATGTGAATGTGCACCGCAGCATTATTCATAAAAAGACCACACATTGTATGATTGTATCTATATGAATCTCCAGAGGAGGCGAATCTATAAAGAAAGTAGATTAGTGGTTACCCATATCTGAAATAATAGGGGTTAGAAATAGGAGTAACTGCTCATGGGAATGGGGTTTCTTTGTTGGGTGATGAAAATATTCTAAAATTTGACTGTGGTTATGGCTCAACAACTTTTTTAACATACTCAAAACCACTAATTGTGCATTTTAAATGGGTGATGTTTATGGAGTGTGAATTATATCTCAATAAAGCCGCTTTCTTTGAAAAGTGAATCATTAATGGTAATGAACCAGACATTTCATTTCACATTTTTATCCTTAAAGAATTAAGTTTTGGCACCTACATTGTTAACATTTTATCATTTTAATATTTGATGAGAGCAATGTTTACAAAGATGCCTCTTTTTTTTTTTTTTTAATAAATTTAGCTGGACAACTCAGCCAGTCCGCACATTTAGCCCTCCAGCTACCATACAATGTACTTGGTTTAGGTCGAAGTGCAAATTTTCTTGATCATCTGTATGTCGGCATTCCCCGTCCATCTGGAGAGAAGGTGAGTAAACATTTATTTTGTTTGCAATTAATCTGTGTCTTAATATATACTATTCAAATATTTAAACTCAACAATTTGAATTCAATTGAATTTGAATTCAAATAATTGAATCTTTTTAAATCTCTTTAAAGAGAATATAGGAAAAGAGAAATAGGTAATGACCTGTCTAAGCTTATCTTACATAGAGCACATCATAATTTAAAGATGTAGTTTTCTACCACCTCTCATAAACCTCATGACCTCCTGTCCCTCTTTCCTGCTTTTTCTCTTCATCTTTACTATCTAACATAATTTATAGTTTATTTTGTTTCTTGTCATACTCCACCTCCACTTGAATTGTAGCTTCAAGCAGCACTTGTACATAGATAGCACTGTGAACAGTGCCTGCTACACTGTTCAATAAATATTTGTTAATGAATCCATGAGACAGAAATATAATCCTTCCCTGAAAAGATCAAAAAAATTTTTGCTAACAGGGCACAGGAGCCCCGTTTGGGGCTTAATATATATAAATTTAGCTTAATCCATACCTAGGATTTCAATTAATCAAGGAGCACTTAAGCTTTTTCCTTATTTATATAGGATAATAATTCTGTTTAAAGTGTACTAGATGTTAAATGTTCTTAAATTCTTTTTCCAGTCTATACGAAAACAAGAGTGGACTGCAATCATTCCAAATTCCCAGCTAATTGTCATTCCATATCCTCACAATGTTCCTCGAAGGTAATGTCCTTGCTTGAACTGATTTTGGTAAAAATACTGTCAACTCGGAATCATAGGTACAGTTAACATCTTTTAAAAACTCTTTCTGTTCCTGCTGTGTTCCCATGAGTGCCATCATTTAATTTGCTTACAGCAAACCTTAAATGACAAAACATTCCTACACGAAAGGTCCGCGACTTTTTTTATGAAAAACAAATTAAACCTTATTAGAAAAACAGCAGGTTAACTAATTAGGGATTTATATTTATTCTGCTTCAATAAACTGACTTCAGTTTACTAGCTCTAAATTCTAAAATTTCAGAATGCTGAATTTTTTAATAAGCATTCTGATCTTTTCAATAAATGCTTGGGCAGTGGTATATATCCCACAGTGGTTAGGCACAAGTGTGAGAGTCAAACAGACCTTGGGTAGAGACTAAGATCTGCTGAGGGTCAATTTCTGCACCTGTAAAGTGGGAGATAGAATACCTGCCTTAAAAGGATATAGGTGAAATATGCTTACAACAGTGCCCAGCATCGAGTAAGTTCTCAGCAAAGGTGATTTTTTTTTCCTTATTAGCAGAATGTATTCCTTTAATTGGAATAGTGTTTAAATCTAACTCCTTATCTGAGTTCATTTTTCTTTAATTACTAGAGTGATTCCACTGTTTTTAAGAAGTAGGTGATAAAGGTATTCACTAACACTTAAATTTCACTGGGAGGAACATAAGTTGTTCTTAAGGCTAGGCTGATATCAATATGAAAAAATACCCAAAGAGGAAGGGTGTGATGGATCTATGAATATGTAACCAGCGAGGTCCTGTTTTGTTACATTTCTTCTCAAAATGGAGGCTGTATTGTTCTTTATTAAATTTTTAGATGGAATATATTCAGTGCTTTGCTAGAACCAGTTCATGCCACCTCATCAGCTGATTGTACGATCTTCTTCCCACTCTGTTCAGTGAGATCACACTAAAATCAGCTATGACGGGAATATTTACAAGATGAAAATTGGCAACTGCCAGCCAGGGCTTTTTCCCCACCTCCGAGGGCCAGTTTACCAGCATACCCCAGAATGTATCTTATGGTGGATTTAAGAGCTTTATAACCAAACTACTTAAGAAAACCACTTCATTACAGCACTATGCTTGAAATAAGATAACATCAGTAGAGGGGCACCTTGGTGTCTCAGTCAGTGGAGCACATGACTCTTGATTTTGGGGTTATGGGTTCAGGCCCCGTGCGGGGTATAGAGATTATTTAAAAATAAAATCTTAAAAAAAAGATAATATCACTAGAAACAATAATAGTCTGAGTTCAGATATTTTTTAATGTATCTGTATTATATGTTTGTTATTTTTCTATACATGAAATGTATAACAAAACTAGAAAATCTATACCATGAGTAGGAAAATATATAAATTATGTACTCCTATATGGTGTAATATCATGACATAGAACAAACTCTTAAAATAGAGTGGTAAGCAAAAGACAATAAAAGGAAAATGCATTTAGAGTATGTATAGTAAGCAACCATTTGTGATTTGAAAAGGGTATCTGTGCATATATGTCTATATATGTATAAAATATCTCTGGAAGGATATCCAAGAAATTGATAAGAATGACTGTTTCTGAGTAAGAAATTAAGGACTGGCCTTTTGTCCAATTTTTTTCTTACCATCTTAAGATTCCTATTTTCATGGTTTTTAAAAGTCTATTTAAGAGAACTACCCAAAAAAACTCATGAAAGAATTTTTTTTTTTTTAAGTATGAGGTAAGATACTGAGAATAGCTAACCTCACCTAACAGTATTCATTTTCTTGGTTTTCTTACTTTTGAGTTTCTAGAAAGTTCTGTTATAGTTTTCTTTTATAATCTCAACATTTTTCATGTTTCTCTTGCTCTTTCTGAAGAAATGTTCTTTTCAAATTTATGTACATAATAAAAACTGAATTGATTTTAGTTTGAGGTGTATTTTGAGATTTACTGACTAGAGGCTAACTTACAGATCAATAAATTTTAATTATCCCAAAATAAGTCAATCGCTACTTGCTATTCATCAGAATGATCTTACTTTTATTAAACTTTTAAAATGAAAATAGGCTGAATGGATTAAAAAACAAGATATGCTTCCTACAAGAGACTCGCCTCTTGTGATGTAAAGACATACAGAGACTGAAAGAAGGGAAAAGATGTTTCTTGCAATGGAAACCAAAAGAAGCTGGATAGTTATACTTACATCAGACAAAATAGAATTTAAAACAAAGACTATGATAAAAGACAAAGAAGGGCATTGCATAATAATACAGGAGTCAATACAACAAAAGGATATAATAGTCGTAAATGTTTATGTACCCAACACAGGAGCACCTAAATACATAAAGCAACTGTTAAGAGACCTAAAGGGAGAAATTGATAGTAGTACAGTAATAGTAGGTGACTTTAAAAGGAAAATATATCTATTGCCTATTTTCAGAAGGAACAAAATTCTTTGTATATAACCACGTACAGTGTTGATGATATTAGACCCAATTTTAAGCTTCTCAGGGTTTATAAGTGCTGTATTATGTGGACAGTTTTGCAGGAGAAAGAGCTAGTTCTATTTATGCTAAAGTCTATATATTGCCATTAACACTGAGGGACTAAAAGTGATTTTGTAAGAAGTCTCAACGTCATTGTAGTAATGTAAACCCTCCAACATGACACAGAAATGATAGAAGTGTTTTTACACAAGCCATCTATCTACGTCCGCTGAGATATATGGCTGTTTTAGTTGGCCATAGTACATATGTGAAAAGGGGTCAAAAAATAAGGTGATATGAGATCTTATCAAAATCATGTAACTATATAGGCTTAGAGTCAAGGTTTCAAATTCAGCAAGTAAATCAAGATGTAAAAACTGTGTCTAAGATTGTCCTAAGTATCCTTAATACATTTACTTAAGAATAATTCTCGCAGGATCAAAGAAAAATAATAAGCATCTCATCAAAAATTCTATTCTATTTCAGTTCTCTGAGTAAAATCTGAACTCTGCAGGGTTGTCAATATTCTTAGCCCTATCTAAATTTAATTGCTGTTGCTTTATTTATAGTGAATGGATAGATGGGAAAATGAATTAATGGATGAATCAACTGATTAATTAACAGCTATTTGCTTTTCAGTCTGTAGAATTTTGTTATTTTTCAGTTAAAATGTGTAATTTTAATGATTCTGTTTTATCTGCAGCTGGAGTGCCAAACTGTATCTTACACCAAGTAACATTGTTCTACTTACTGCTATAGCTCTCATTGGTGTCTGTGTTTTCATCTTGGCAATAATTGGCATTTTACATTGGCAAGAAAAGGTTGGTTCATTTAAATGAAACATTAACCTTTGTTAATTTGTAATAGTAATATATTGCTCTTTAAAAACACGTAGTCATTTTTCAAATGACTAAGATTTTGTGATTTTTCACATTCTATCCATAATGTCTTCTTATTATTATAATTTATTTCATCCCTTTAAGTTGCTAATGTCTCTTAGCAATTCATACAAATCACAGGAAATTATTTTAAAACTTCAATGCTGTACAATAGTAATAGAATGATCACCCAGAAATGAGCAGGTATATTGAAAAACTCCATTAGAAATAATTTCATAAAGGCCTGAAAAATAATTTTTTTAAAAAGCCTGTGTTTATTATCTACTGATAAAGCCATGAACACTTTATTCCAGGAGTAAAAGCTATGTCTATATAAAGAATTCGAGCACAGAGAGGTTAAATGACTTTCTCAAGGTTTGGGTGGGAAGTAACAATTAAAGTGATAAACATCTTTTCCATCTCTAAAGTATTCTTTTCACTAAACTAAACATTTTTCTGTTCTTTAGTATAACCCCTAAATAATAATTAAAAACAGCACGCCAAGTGTAGATTTTTTTGTATAATGTTTATGAGGAGGAAAAAAGAGGCTATCACATAACTTACTAGCAGTTTAGATATAAACTGAAAAAGCTAATTTCTATGAAAATGTGAATATGAATTAAGTGCATGAATTAATATGAATATATATTAAAGTATATAACTAACAGGTTCCAACAGCATTCCCCAAAAAGGGCTTCTTCATGTCATAAAAGTGTTTTCTTTTTTTGCACCTGCTCTCTTTGGATTGTCATGCCCACCATAATCATTTTTTGTTAACTAAATTTACCATGTATTTTAGCTGTTTTAACTTAGGAAAAAGAGAAGATCTTAATTGTCCTGATAAATGTTCTATATAGGTTTGTCTCTTCCTAAATATTTCCTCCTTTATATATCAAAAATGATAACAGAAGCTTACATACTCAGTTCAAGGTTGCAACTTAAGACATAAAATAAAGGGCGATCCTACATACTTTGGTCCAGAAGTGTCAGAATATAGTCTGAAGTATTACATAGCTCTAGACCTATAAAGGAAAGGAAATTAGTTTCATTAATTTCTCAGATCACCTGATTACAGTATAAACATTGTGGACTTACAATAATAATGATGCAGTGGCTAAAATTGAAATTTTAGATACAGATGTGGATTTGACAGTGTGTACTCTCCCGTGATACTGTGGTCCATCTCCTACCTCTTTGACTCCTCCTCTTGCACCGAGCTGGGTGCTCCCTTCTACCATTTCCTAACCACGGCTCTGCTCTAGGCCATCTTCTTTCTGCACTTTTCCTGCCAATTTTATCCACAACCATAGCTTCAAGCTATTACCTCAAATACCCCTAATACTCATCTGTCCCTGAAGTTCTCTTAGCCCATTTCCAGCTGTCTCCATGACATCTCCACCTAGATCACTTGCAGGCACCTTAAAACCAGTATTTTAAAGCTTCGTCTCTCTTCTTTCCTACTTACCTATAAAATTTGGTTAGTTGCCGTATGGACTCTGCTTCCCTAACAGTCCGTGCAGCACTTCTGCATTTCTGCTCTCAGGGCTTTAGGCTCAGCCCCTTGTCCTGTTCAGTCCTGCCTGGTCTCCCTGAATCTATTCTCTCCCTTTTCACGCCATTGATCACATAGCTGCCATATAACTAACTCATCATCAAGTTTAGCCTTAGTCATGTCACTCCTCTGCTCAAAAATCCCTGCCTAAACCGTGTCCACTCCTTAGCCTGGCCTTCATAGAACTTCCATGTGACTCCGCCATATACCTTTCCAACCTCGTTTCTTACCAGCTGCTTTCACATATTCCCCACTCCTACCCAACTTCCCATGATGGCACCTGTTCTACCCCCAGCTTGGAATGAATGCCTCTCCCCCTCCATTTCCATAAATACTATCTTTTCAAAGCTTTCCCTTTCCTCACTCCAACCTAGAAGTAATCTCTCTCCCAGAATATTAGTGACAGTTTTCACTTTTTTTCCTGAAATACGGTTATTCAATATGTTTTGCTTTTTTCTTTCTTTAAGTTCCTTGAGAACAAGATACAAAACTGAGGAGTTTTTTTAATCCCTCAAAATACCAAGCACAGTACTTTGGTGGGAGTGGAGGGTCAGTGAATATATGCTAAATCCGTAGGTTAAGGCCAAAATAATTGATGTACTTTCCTTAGATTCATTTATTAACATTAGTGTTAAGAATGGGAAAAATGTAATAGTTCCATCCTTGTAGAATCTGATGTTTACTACTACTTTCAAATAAATAATAAATGATAACAAGCTAAGTATTTAAGGAACATTTCTTATTGGTTTTTAAATTCAATTAGTGGGTTATTAATTATAAAATAGCTACTGTAAACTACAAAAATTTCATAAGATTATTACATAATAAAGTCATCTTTTATCCGCTATTTGCTTAGAGATTTTTTTTAATTAACTACTTTATATTTCAGAAATGAGTCTTTTCTTGACATTTTCCTGTCATTTATAAACTAATCAAAAATTCTTTTTCAGAAAGCAGATGACAGAGAAAAACGACAAGAAGCCCATCGGTTTCATTTTGATGCTATGTGACTTACCTTTAGTATTACATAATGGAACAGCTAGTCACTTGATTAATTGAAATACTA
This sequence comes from Ursus maritimus, assembly GCF_017311325.1. Classification (NCBI taxonomy): domain Eukaryota; kingdom Metazoa; phylum Chordata; class Mammalia; order Carnivora; family Ursidae; genus Ursus; species Ursus maritimus. The sequence continues at coordinate 5,971,140 of NW_024424341.1, read as the reverse complement.
AATTTGGCTGATAGAAGAAAATAAGGGACTTTGAATATTATTTATAAATGATGTATCCTTTGGCAATTATTGAAAAGTATTCAAATAAATATGGTCTGAATATGTCACAAGGTCTTTTTTTAAAGCACTTTGTATACAGTAATTTGGGTTATTTAAATGTGCTGTACATTTTTGTTACTTTGTGGAATGTGTTGCATGTACTCAGGTGTTTATGTATTTATAATCTTACTAGAATAATGATAATAGAAAAAGACATGTATAAATAAAAATAAATGAGCAGAGATTTTTGTGTTCCACTTGAACTGGTCTTGCTTCTTACTCTAACAATACAAACTTTACCTTTGTGAATGTATCACAGATAAAGTTATTTCACCTTCATCACAGCAGGTGACCACACACGGGATAGTGCTTGGATACTCTGGCTTTGGAATTGCAGTCCAGCGGGCTTGCCTTCAATTCCTGGTTCCACCACTTACAAGCTGCTTGAATTTGGCTATTGTTAACCTTTGTGAGCCTAAATTCTCTTGTTTACAAATGGGGCTAGTAATACTGCTCGTTTGGGTTTGTAAACATCAGGTGGGATAACGTATGTGGAGTGCTTGGGTTAGTGCCTAGCATACAGTTAGTTAACTGCTCAGTAAGTGGTAGTTGTCAGGATTACTATTTTTAGTTGGTTTTCTTTTTACAGACTTATACAACTAATTATTATCAAAATATATAGACTCAATAGAATGTTATTTTCGGGCATGAGGAAATCATATTCTTTGGAAAACCTAAATTCTTAGTGGTTGGCATCTTACATGACAATGTAATTACTTGCTCATATTAACTAGAAATTGTATTATAGTACCCCCAAGAATTAATATGCACTCAAAGTTTTCATTTCAACACTGATCCTTATCATGTGCTAATGAAGAACGTTTGATTTCTTGAAAGGAAACTGCTGTAGATAGCATCTAAGAATGCAAATCTTCAACCACATTTTTATTCTCAAAAGCGTAAGAGTCTCTAATTTACATTCAGACTTCAATGCAAATTTTTGTGAACTTCACCTCACCAAAAAGTTACTTTAAAAGTTAAATCTAAGACTGGGAAAGTTTATATATCAATGTTAATAATTTTCTAATATGCAGTGGACATGTGATGGCTATAAAACACAAAAACTTACCTAAAAACAATGAATTTTGTTCTTTGTGTTATTTTTTCCTTTACAGTTCATTGAGAATGGCATGTGTATAAGTGGTTTATTTTGTGTATCTAAGCATGTTAATATGTCTCCTTAATAAATACTGTGTATTGAAACAAAGTATTTTGGTGAGTGTGTAAATATTTTTTTAGTATAAAGTCTAAATCACTTATCTGCACCATGAGACAGAGGTAGAGTGACTTGCCTGTTGCCTCCTTGTGAGTTCATGCAAGATAGGAATCCCCTGACTATAGTGCTCTGTTAATTTACTAAACCGTTATCAACAGCAACACTGCCAGGCACACACTGTCCTAAAGACTGTTAGGTTGAGTATCTCTCAACTGATAGAGCATGAGTTTTAAAACTCACTTGGAGTCAGGATCTATAAGGAGTGTGTTATGCCAACAAAATGTTAAAGAGAAAAAAAAAGAAAAAGAAGACAAAGGAATACTTCACAATTCCTTTAATAAGGTCAATATTTTCCTAATACCAAAACCCAGTACATTACAAGAAAATAAAACCACAGACCAATATCCCTCACAACATAGATGCGAAAATTCTTAACAAAACATTAGCAAGTTGTATCCAGAAATATATAAACAGATAATATGTAATGACAAGTGGGTTTCATCCAGAACGCAAAACTAATTTCACTATTTGAAGGGAAAAAAGCAGTATAACTCACCATATTAATAAATCAGAAAACCCATCTTTTATCTTCTCAACAAACACAGAAGAAAACTTTAGAAATCTAACATCCATTCCTGATTTAAAAAAAAAAAATCTAGACAAACTATGACTAGAACTTCCTTAACTGTAATGATTAGGTACAAGACAAGGATGTCCTATCCCACTGATGCTTTTCCACATAGTACTAGAAATCTTAACTAAAGTAATAATCCAAGAAAAGGAAAGAAAAAGCATACGGATTGGAGAGGAAGAAATAAAACTATCCCTGTTAGTAGATGACATGAGTATCTAGAAAATTCCCAGGAATCTATAGACACACACACACACATACAAAATACCTCCTAGAACTAAGTGAATTTAGCAAGTTTAGCAGGACACAAGGTCAACACAATCAGTCACTTATACATAAACATAATGAGCAATTGGAAATTGAAATTTTTTAAATACTATTTAAAATGGATACAATAATGAATTTTTTTTAAAGATTTATTTACTTAAGAGCTGGGGGTGGGGAGAGACAGAGTGCACGTGAGCAGGGGAGGGGCAGAGAGAGAAGGAGACAAGCAGACTCCCCACTGAGCAGGGAGGGAGCCCAATGCCAGGCTCGATCCCAGAACCCTGAGATCATGACCTGAGCCAAAATCAAGAGTTGGACACTTAACCGACTGAGCCACCCAGGGGCCCCTGAAATTCTTACATAGAACTATAACGAAGCATGCATGGGATTTGTGTGCAGAAAACTACAAAATACCAATGAAAGAAATCAAGGAAGACTTGAACATAAAGACACTGTGTTCGTGGATTGGAAGATTCAACCTAGTAAAGATGTCAACATTCCACAAATGATCTATAGATTTAAGACCATCCCTATCAAAATCCCAGCAGTATTTTTTGTAGATATAGACAAGATGATTGTAAAATTCATATAAAAGAGTGAAGAAACTAGAACAGCTTAAAATAGTTTTGAAAAAGAAGGCAAAGCTGGAGGAATCAAACTACCCAATTTTAAGACTTCCAGTTAAGTCTTATAATAAAGTTATAGTAACCAAGATAGTGCAGTATTGACAGAGAGATAGACACATAGAGCAATGGCAATGGAACAAAATAGAGGGTTGAGAGAAACCTACACAAATACAGCTATTTGATCTTTGACAAAAGTGTAAAAGTGATTCAGAGGAAGGCAGTCTTTTCCACAGATAGTGTTAGAACAACTGACCAAACATAGGCAGAGAAAAAGGATCCTGACCTAAACTTCACACCTTCTATGACAAATTAACTCAAAAATGGATCATAAACTGGGGCAGGTTTCAGCTCAGGTCATGATCTCAGGGTACATTTATTGAAGACTCAGGTCATGATCTCAGGGTCATGAAAGTGTGGAGCCCGCATAAGATTCTCTCTCTCCCTCTCCCTCTGCCCCTCCCCCCATGTATGGGTGTGATCTCTCAATAAATAAATAAATAAATAAATAAATCTTTTTTTAATGGATCATAAACTTAAATGTAAAGCATAAAACTATAAGACTTTTAGAAGAAAACATATAAGAATATCTTCATGAACTTCATGAATATCTTCATGAGTTAGGCAAAAAGTTCTTAGGAATGACACCGAAAGTACAATCCATAAAAGAAAATATTGATAAATTTGACTTCTAAATTAAAGACATTTTCTTTGCCAAAACCACTTTCAAGACTATGAATAGACAAGCTGCATATGGGAAGAAAATATTTGCAAATCACATATCCAACAATGGGCTTGTATCCAGAATATATAAAGAACTCTTAAAAGTCAACAATACATAAACAACCCAGTTTAAAAGTGGGCAAGTACTCGGACATGTCACTAAAAGAGAGACACAAATGGCAACTGATGAAAAGATACCCCACACCATTAGCTGGTAGGTAAATAAATACTGAAATCATGGAAAGATACCATTACACACCTGCTGAAACAGCTAAAACAAAACATGCTGACAGTTCTGAGTGCTAACATATATGAGGAACAACTGGAGAAGCCGGAATTCTCATATTCCCGATAGGAATGCAGTGTGGTCAGAGCACTCTGGACAACAATTTGGTGGTTTCTAAAATTAACTGCATTTTTCTATATGAGCAAATCGGATACAAAATGGATTTAAAACAGGTAACATCTATAAAAGCATCAAAGTCAACTACCCACAAACCAATAACACAAGATGTATCACATCTCTGTGGGGTCAATTATAAAACTTTCTTCAGAAAGCTTAAGGAGTCTTCAGTAAATGTACATCCTGTTTATGGACAGAATGACAGAGTATTGTAAAGATGTCAGATCACCCCCAGCTCCATTCACTATCCCAACAGATTGTCGTTGTCGTTGCTGCTGAAACTTGATAAACTGTTTCTAAAATGCATACGGAAATACAAAGGGCCAAGAATAGCCAAGACTATCTTGAAAAAGAACAAGAACTTGGTCTGTCAGATATCAAAATGTAATATAAAGTTATAATGATTAATATAGTGTAGTATTACTGAAGAGACAGACGGATGTCAGACCTAAATGTGAAATGCAAATGTACAAGCTTTTAGTATTTAATAAACATAAATAACTTCATGATCCTGGGGTAGGGATGAGTTTCTTATTCAAGTCACTAAAAACAATATAAGGGAAATGTTTTATGTACAGGAGCATACCAAAATTAATTAACTTCTTCTGTTCATCACAGACACTATTAAAAGGGTGAGGACAAGCCACTAAATGAAAGAAAATATTTTCACACATACAACTGACTAGTTACCCAAAATAGAGAAATTCTGTAAAATTATTTAAAAAGACATCCCAGTAAAAAGTTGGGCAAAAGTTTTGAATAGGTCATTCACTAAAAAAGGATATCCAAGTAGCCAATAAACATAGAAAAGGGTGTTCAAATTTGGGAAATGCAAATTAAGCAAACAAATAATCAGAAATAGAGTCATAAATACAGAGAATAAATTAGTGGTTGCCAGAGGGGATGGACAAAATCGGTGAAGGGGAGTAAGAGGTACAAAACTCCAGTTCCACAATAAATATGTCAGGAGATGAAAAGTACAGCGGAGGGAATATAGCAAGATTGTAATAACTTCATGTGGTGACAGATGGTAACTACATTTATCATGGTAAACATTTTGTAACGTGTACAATTATCAAATCACTGTTATACACCCTAAACTAATCTAATATTGTATGTCAACTATACTGCATTTTAAAAAAGAGAAAAGTAGTTATGTCCCATGAGAAAAAAAAAGAAAACAAGAGGAAGAAATGACAAATTATAATTATATATGATTATAATCAAGACGAGCACATGGGGAGCTTCCGGGTATATGTGAAGTTTTATTTCTTGATCTGGGTGGTGTTTACATGGCACTTAGCTTCATAATTTAACTGTATATATCTGTTTGTTGTAAACACTTTTCTGAGTATTATATCTCACAATTTTTAAAAAATCTTACAAAAGTTTTCCAAAGTTCCTTTTGTAGATCACATATCTAGAAATATGTTTCATCACAAATCTTATCTATATTACAGCATAAAATATAGTTTGAGATTTGTTGCTAATAATTGCAATAACTTAGATACAACTTCCTTACAAAAATGAAAATTGAATAACACCAATATATAGTTGAATATATATGCATTCTAATCACACTAGGATTAATAGCATAAGATATCAAGCAGCACAAATATTCAGTCTATGATGCCCTTAAGTTGAACATTTAAGAAAGTTCTTTTATCTAACAAACATTACCAAGTAACTATATGAAGAATTTTATAGTTTAATATTATGGTTTCATGTTGTACAAATAAAGTAGCATTCATTTCAGCTTGCACTAAACAGGTTTAAGCATAAAGTAAACAGATATTTCAAAATGGAATTTTGGCTTTTAAGAAAATGATACCAGGGGCACCTGGGTGGCTCAGTTGGTTAAGTGCTGACTCTTGATTTTGGCTCAGGTCATGATTTCAGAGTCATGATATCAAGATCTGAGTTGGGCTCCACTCTCTCCGTCTCCCTCTCCCACCATCAAAAAGGAGAGAGAGAGGAAAGAAAGAAAGAAAGAGAAAGAAAGAAATGAGGGAGGGAAGGAAGGAAGGAAGGAAGGAAGGAGGAAGGAAGGAAAGAGAGAGAGGGAGGGAGGAAGGAAGGAAAGAGAGAGAGAGGGAGGGAGGGAGGAAGGAAGGAAAAAATGATACCATATATGCTAGCAATGTTATTCTAAAAATATCATTAGGACCTTTCTTAGTTTTTCCACAATCAAATGAAAGTACCTGGATGATGAGAAATTCTCCTGATAAAGTTGAAATACTTTAGTATTGGTGGTAGGCAGTATTTCTTAAAACCTCTCTTGCTTTGGAATTACACTAAGCAGAAATTTGGAAACAAGTATAGGTGACAGTGTTACTGAAAGAACTGCTATCAACTCCCCAGAAGGAGCTCTTCTTCAAAATCATTAACACAGGAATAATTTTGGTTCGTGGGTGTATGAGTATATGGACTGAATTGTGTCCCCCACCCCCTAAATTCATATATTGAAGCTCTAACCCTCAATGTGACTGCATGTGGAGACTGGGCTTCTGAGGATGTGATTAAGGTCAGATGAGGTCATAAGGGTGGCACCTCAGGTGTCCTTCTAACAGGAAGAGACATGAGGTCTGCAGTGCAGAGGAAGGGCCATGGGAAGACATAGCAAGAAGTGTGCAGTCTACCGGCCAGGAAGAGAAGTCTCACCAGATCCCAAGCCTATGTGCACCTTGATCCTGGACTTGCAGCCTCCAAAACTATGAGAACATACATTTCTATCGTTCAAGCCACCCCGTCTGCGGCATTTTGTTACGACAGCCCAAGCAGACGAATACGAGTTAAAATTTTTATCAGTTTCCTCTTTTCTTTCNNNNAAAAAACCTTACAGTTGTGTAATAACAATGAAATCTAGATGATATCGCTTTTCATTGGATTTTGCCATCGTCGTTGCCATATCTGCACACTGTCAGCGAAATGGTGTGAGACCACTTTCTATACATCAGTTTGGGCAGTGTAAAATCTTTTTTTTTTTTTTAAGATTTTATTTATTTATTTGACAGAGATAGAGACAGCCAGCGAGAGAGGGAACACAAGCAGGGGGAGTGGGAGAGGAAGAAGCAGGCTCAGCGAAGGAGCCTGATGTGGGGCTCGATCCCATAACGCTGGGATCACGCCCTGAGCCGAAGGCAGGCGCTTAACCGCTGTGCCACCCAGGCGCCCCTGGGCAGTGTAAATTCTTTTGTCTTCCTGAATCATGGCTCTGTGTGAGTCTGCTCAGGCTTCTGTAACAAAATGCCAAGGACTGGGGGGCTTAAGCAACATTCATTTTCTCACGGCTCTGGGGGCTGGAAGTCCCATACCAAGGCTCCAGCCAATTCGGTTTCTGGTGAGAGCTCCTCCTGGCTTGCTCATTGCTACGTCACTATGTCCTTAAAGGGCATTTCCTCGTGCTGGAGTGCCAAGGAGAGGGGCGCGCTCTCTGGTGTCTCTTCTTACAAAGACACCAATCCCATCAGATCAGGGCCCCACCCTCATTTAACCTTAGAGGTCCCATCTCCAAATACAGTCCCAGAGGTTAGGACTTCAACGTGTGAATTCTAAGGGAAACAAACACTCAGTCCATAAAAATCTCTAAACATGACAACCTGCCTTCCTAGGCTATCATTTAATAAAATGTTAGAGCTCCCTACCTCTAGTGGGAAAGAGAGACAACAAAAAGCTGTTCAGTATATAAACATTGAGATAAAATACTGTATTTTTTAAATGATTCATTTTCATAGTAAGTCAACGTTACATACCATTCAAGTGCTACAGGGGATTTGGTCGGAGAAAAGCGAATTTAAACTATAGGAATGATTCTGTAAGGAGCTGGGGAGGCTACACTTATGCCTTGAAAGATCAGGAGATTGCAATGAAAGCAGAGTCCCCCGTCACCTGGGAACTGGCAGGTAACCTAGGAACAGACTTGAGTGCTGCTGGGTGGTCTTGCGGGGAAATAATAATTCAAATACAGAACTCTCTGAGAGATATGCAGAGTGCTTTCCTTTTGATTTAGTTAACATATGGCCACACAGTAGTCCCAGCTATGATCTGTGCTTTATCACGTTCCTTGGAAAATCTACTACAGACAATTACACTAACACAGCCAAAAGATAGGTGTCTTAAAAGGGAGCCAAAATGGAGCATTCCCAATCTATTCTTTGGGAATCTACACCCCAGCCAGTATCCTAGAGGAAAAAAAACCTTTTTAGGTTTCATCAAAATGGTTCTACCAGTAAGGGCTACTCGGCCAAATGAGAGTTCTGTGTATATGCTTTTTAAATTACTCCAGTCGCTCTAATCCCCTCTCCCCTTTCTTTATATCCTCAATTGAACTGACAGATTAGTTTTTCCAGAGCTCCATTAGTCCACTATTAAAAACTACGCCTCTGGCCTCCTGAATCAAGCACAAAGCCCTGTGCCTAGCATTTAAGTACGCCTCTCCACAATCAAAGCCCACCGTAGTCCATTCTATCTTCACTACCAGACACAACACTTGCCCCAAATGCAGTGCTAACCCTTGCTCCTTGCCTGACTTGAAGGCTCTTCTGCCTCCTCTCCTCTCCATTTGCCATCCATAGCCTTTCCATTCTTTGTGGGTCACCTCCTCCATGAAGCATTCTCTGATGACATCACAGACGCTGATTCTTCCTTCAGTCCACAACTATGCAATAAGAACCTATTCTGTTCCAGAAGTTGAGAAGGCTCCTTCCTCCTAATTCTTTTTGCCCACATTGTCTGTGACTTACATTTAATACTCTTTACTACTGTCCCAGTCTTCCAATATGTCACTTGATGTTTGTGGAAAAGGATTTCAAATGTTTTATTTACTAGTTGGTTCTTGTGTGCAATCTCACAAGTGACTCGTGATTTGTAGGTGATTTCTCTTGGGAACCAACACAGACACATCTTTTATACGGCCCGTAGCACACGATAAAGGACTAAATGTCTTGCTATTAATTGGGGTGAAATGTTTTCACTTGCAAACCTTGTGAATACTTACTTTTGTGACTTGCTGAGAGGGACAGAAGGAAAGAGAGAAGAAGTTGACCTCCCTGGAAGAGTTTTTTCAGTTGCCTAACATTGTCCTTAACTGTATTTCGTTGAAATATTTATGGAGTTCCTATTATGTGCCAGATACAGGCACAAATATTCTATTATGGTAGAGCCTTAATCACAGCCTTAATTCCCTGGCACCTATTATTGTTTTCTGCACATAGTTAACACTCAATAAGTGTGTGTTGAGTGACTCTATGAATGTAGCCTCCCGCTGTCAAGCCGCTCGTGTTTTAGCGGTGTGGGGCTAAATGGGATATATGTGATGAACAAATAAACAAGTAGATGAGCAAGGTAATTTCCGAGCGTGATAATTACTATGGAGAAAATAAAACGGGATAATTAATATTATGCAGTCTGCCAGTCTGGAGTTGTTTTGTTTTGTGTTTTTGTTTTGTGTTTTTTACCAGCAGAGTCGAGCGACCCCATCAGCATGGCTTAGTGGACAGTACAGCAATCTCTGGAGGCGGGTTTCCCGGATTCACAACCCTGTCCTCCTCCCTCGCTGTGTGGCTCTGGACAAACTACTTAACCTTTCTGGCCTCGTTATCCCCATCCTCTAACAGGACCTACCGAGGGAGGTGGGTTTGAGGATTAAAAAGAGTTGACACGCAAAGTATTTGGTACTGTGCCTGGCGACCTAGGAAGTTAGTGATCCTCGCCGCCCTCTGGTTAAGTCACCTGGCGCCAAGGGCCGGTGAGAACCTCAGGCGCTCTCTGTCCCTGAGCCCCCGCCCAGATCCTCGCCCCCTGCGCAAGGCAAGTTATTAAGCAGGGGCAAGCTGGGCAGAGTTTTGACCTTGAACCGAGGTCCTAGGAGGCCAAGGGGTCGGTGGCCCCTGTCTATCGGCGAAGATGGACGGAGATGGGCTGGCGGGCAAGGGCTACGGGGCTCGGGGCGGGCGGCGAGCTCCCCAGCCCCTCCCGCGGGCCGGAGGCCTCGAGGGCTCGCACCAGCTCCCCCCGGACGCCCTGCAGCGGCGGGGGATGGGCCGGGCTCTCCCTCAGCGCCGGCCTCTCGGAGCGGCCGTTCGCTGCCGAAGGGGTCGAGACGGCGGCGCCCCGCCCGCAGCCCAACGGTCGCGGGCGCGCAGCCCTCCCGGGGCGCGAGGCCGCGGGCGGGCCCGCCTGGCGATTGGCCGGGAGGGTGCGAGGGGCACGCGGGCGGGGGCGGGGGGCGGGCACATGCGCGCAGGCGGCGCGGCCGGCACGCGGCGCTCGCGCTCCCTGCTTAAATGAGCCGGGGCTCCCCGCGCCCGCCACTTCGGAGGGGCTCGCGCCGCGGCCGCAGGAGGAGCGGTCCGTGCCGGAGTCGTCCCTCGCGCCAGCGCGCCTCGGCTCCGGGGCAGTCGATGGGACAGAGCGCCGCGGAGCAGGAGGCGGCGCCCGTCGGGGGGCTCGGGCAGCGCGGGAGTCCGCCGCGGGGCTCGGGCATGGCGGGTTGCAGGACCTGAGCCCTGCCCCGCGGGGAGGCAGCCTGGTGGCCGGCGATGGGGACCGAGCGGGACTGCCGCCGCGCCGGGCCGTGAGCGCCGCGCCGCCGCCGCCTCCTCCTCGCCGCCGCCTCGGCCCCTCGCGAAGCGCCGGGCCGCTCGGGAACATGGCCCTGGAGCAGCTCTGCGCGGTCCTCAAAGGTAAGCGCCGGGGGCCGCGGACGGCGCCCCCTGCGGGCCGAGGCCGGCGTCTTCGCGTCCCTCCCCGGCGCCCGACGCGCCTCTTTGTCTGGTCCGCGCGGACCGCGGAGCTCTCGCGCCCGCCCGGATTGACTTGCTCTCCAGGCGCCTCTCCCCCAGCCCTCTGCGAGTCTGGCAGGCTCCGGGGGGCACTGGTGGGAACGCGCGGTAGATCGGGAAGCAGCGGCCCGGCGGGCCCTCCAAGCCGTGTCCTCGCGCCTCTTCCTTACAATTCCGCGCATCGCTTCGCAAAGTTGTGGGGTTCGTGTAAGTGGGGCGAAGGCCAGTCTTTTTCAGCATTTAATGACAGAAAGTCGTTCCACGCAAACAATAAAAGCCCCAGCCGAGGCATCGCGGAGCAGCTCTCGAAAAGCCCCGCGTTGGCGGGTGGCGGAACGGCCTGCGGGCCGGGCCGGGTCCCACCTGCTGCGGCCGCGGAGGCTGCGGCACCACTGCGGCCGCCGCGACCCGGCTCGGCCCGGCCCGGAGCCCACTGCTCGCGGCCGCGCCCCGGCGCTTCCCGGGACTTCGGAATACCGTGCCGCTGGTGTGTGGTTCTTTCTGATTTGTTGTACCGGGAATTAAAACAGTGGGCTTGACAAGTGCACAAAGCTCCCAGACATGCTATAGCTGCTTTGCATTTTCCTGGAGGTATAATTTTAGACTGAAATTTATATGCATAGATAATTAAGGCTGTGATGCAAAGTTGCTTCCGAAACTCGGACTGAATAAATCCTTTTTCAGTCGTCAGAGGAAAACACCACCACCAAAAAAGGGCTTCCCTTTTCCCCTACTGATTTAAATTGAAAACTGAATAGCTGTACGTTGGTAATGCTATGACATATCCTCTTTTTTATATTGGGTAAGGAGTTAAGGTAATGTGTTAGCAGTGTCATATATAGCTTGTTGTATCCTGATATTTGTACAGTGATAAATGTTGGGTTTTTTTTTCCCGTTCCATAGTAACACTTTTTTCAAATTTGTTTATTAGAAAATTCAGCATAATTTTGCTTTCAATTTTAATTGGACGATTGCCTGCTTTCCAGATTTTCCTAAATTCATAATTGAGATTTCAGCAGTTTCATTTCAAATGTTTACCCTACTGTATACTTAGAGATACAGTTGGTACTAAGGTAACCCAGGACTTTCTACCTAGTGAATATTTCACATCACCCCATGAATTCTTAGTGATTCCTTCATTAAATTAAAATTTAAAACTCTGATGTTAATTTTGTATAGTTTAACTCTCTGTAAATCCTAATTTACGTAGCCATTCCATGGAAATTAAGATTGTTTTATTCTTCCAAAATAAATCCTACGTGCACAGTAGGTTTTCTGATAGTGCTCATTATCCAAATTTGCTTCATTGCCGTGACTGCTTTATGGTTATCAACATCATGACAGTCCATCTGGGTCGCCCGCTAAGGAGAAATCAGTGAGCCCTGTTACACAGCCCTACCTGCGGAACTTCAGGGAACTGAGCTGAATAGGACAGAATTGCTGGTCCTCCTCAATCCTGAAGGGATTTGCAGCTTTTCTGTCTCTGCCTTTGTCGTGGGTACATACTGCCCTCTGTGGCCGCTGTGGTGAAGCATTTGGTTGTTGCACCTTTCAGGAAAGGATTCTGTGCTGATGGCAGAGCCAATGGTGAAAACAATGTAGTATCTGGCTTTTCTTTTCAGTGTAGACTAAAATCTACGCTTGTTTTACATGCTAGACTATTTTTAAAGCTCGAACTAAGTTGTTGTAGACTTGCTAGAAATGAAACAAGCTACGTTTAAGTCTTCTAAAGTCTGTGTGTGTGCTCTTGTAAATATGGGGAATTGGTCTGGAAAGAGTCAAGAAATTAACAAAAGTTGATACTGAGAAGGGAATCTGAGAGACCAGAGTGAGGGGAAGACTTCTATTTCACTGCACCCCCATTTGTAGCACTTGATTTTTTTAACCAAATGCCTGTGTCACCTATACAAAAATTGTTATTTTTTAATTTTAAGAAATTATCTTTTGGAAAAATACTGGATTTTCCTAGTGCTCCCACTGATTTGGGGCATCAAGGCATGAAAAAGCCACCCTTAAGTGTCCTGTACTCACCTGTAAGGTGAATTGCTTCAGTACTGAAGAGGTTCTTATCAGAAGCAGTTATTTAGTATTTGCATAATTATAGATATTACCTACCAAAAGCCTTGTTTGCAGTATTATGGTCAGTTTCTCCTAAAACAAATCATCCATAATGAGTGTGTGCGATCTTAAGTAGAAGGTAATTTTCTTTAAGATGCCATTGATTATGTTTTACTCTCAGCAGTGAGAACAGAAGGATAACTCTACTAGGCTTTCTAAACCTTTCATATGTTGTTAAAACGGAATAATTCACTTTTAACTGTTTATGATCCCTCTGGGTCTTATAAAATTTGATTTAACTTTCTGTCAAAGTTAAGTAAACATCATAGTCACATGAAAATATTGCTTTAGTATTATAAACACGTTTTTTACTGCTTTATTCACTCTTCACACTTTAGGAAAATCCTATTAGACTCAGTTATATTTAAACTGTATAAACTGCTATAAAATTTATCGTGTGACAGCATAAATATCCCTTGGCACTCTATTTTTAAAATCTTACCTGAGACTGACAAAAATTAACTCCTGTCTATCATTCTCACACCTCATCCAAAAATTAGTAAACTATAGAAAAATAAGTACAGTACTGGAAAGCTCTCCCTTTAATAGTGAAGTTTTAAAGCACAGTCTTGTTAAAAATTAACTTTTTTACTTTTCCCCCAGGAATAGGAGAAAATGTTTTAATGCTGAAAATTGAAGTCTGACTAAACACTGGGTTTATTATGGTAAATCCTCAAACTAGAATACAGTTTATCTGTGTTTGTATTTTTTTTTTAAGATTTTATTTATTTATTTGACAGAGAGAGAGACAGCCAGCAAGAGAGGGAACACAAGCAGGAGGAGTGGGTGAGGAAGAAGCAGGCTCCCAGCAGAGGAGCCCGATGTGGGACTCGATCCCAGGACCCTGGGATCACGCCCTGAGCCAAAGGCAGACGCTTAACAACTGAGCCACCCAGGCACCCCCCAGTTTATCTGTGTTTTGAAACCAAATTCACCTGTTAGGAAAAACATGCAGCCCTGCAATACACACATATGTGCATTATAAAACAAGTTCAAATCCCTTTCAGTCCTTCTTGGAATAAGATAGAAAAAAGATAAACTATAAATAAAGTTCATATCCGAAGTTTTAAAATAATCTCAAATTCTGTTTTTGGTTACTACCCATTCAGCAGTCTCCTATAGTTTTTTGGGTTTGTTTTTTTTTTGAAGTCTCATTTTTAAATTTATGCTCCTTGCAGAGTAATTCTTGGTGTTTAAACAATGTGTCCCTGAATCACTATGAATCCCAGTTATTATGGTCTTTGAGTTGGAAAGGGGAATCTTAAGATGTTATCAGGTCCATTGGTTTCCAGACTTACCTTAACAGGAGAACTTCCTCAAAAGGAACCCTTCTGAGGGGGTACTTAAAAACTAAATAGGGGTGCCTGGGTGGCTCAGTCATTAAGCGTCTGCCTTCGACTCAGGGCGTGATCCCGGCGTTCTGGGATCGAGCCCCACATCAGGCTCCTCCACTGGGAACCTGCTTCTTCCTCTCCCACTCCCCCTGCTTGTGTTCCCTCTCTCGCTGGCTGTCTCTATCTCTCCGTCAAATAAATAAATAAAATCTTAAAAAAAAAAAACTAAATAAAGATAATAGATAAGAGCAAGGTCAAAGGCTCATCAGAGTGGCCCCCCAAAACTGATAACTTTTTAACATGTTTGTTGTATCACTCACAAAATTGCAGTGTACTAATCAGAAAGTTGAATTCTTCCTAGGCAAAATGACATTAAAACATGTTGGTTAAATATGGCTGGAGTAATATGTTGGCAGTTACAGCACTAGTGGGTGAGAAGATATCACTCTTTAAAATGTGACCTGGTCACATTAAAATTTTTTGCTGTGAATGTCTAAAGAAGACTCCTGTAGAATGAGAACATACAAAATTGCCCTCTTAGGAGCACTTGGCCAGCAAGGAGATTGTCACGTTCTGCAGGAAAGAAAGCACTTCTGCTACAGTTGCTCTTCCTTAAAGTGGTTGGCATGTGATTAGCATATGCAGGTTGGAGTGATCCCAAAGTTTGCCGAGTCCATCTTCTTTCTTAACTAAGAAGTAAAATTGAGTTTGATTAAATTTGGGTGCTCTGTTCTGTGGAACATAGTTTATCAAAACCAAGTTACTGCCACCTCAAGTAGTGTGTGGACTCTGTCGAACTCCATTCTGCCTTCATTATAGGCGATAGTAAAGAGCAGGGAGGCCAGTTAGGCCGTGGTTACATCTGGTATCTCGTGATAGATTCTACAAACCGTACATTTATCGCTTTGGTGCTTAAAACAGGAAGGCTTATTGGAAAGAGGCACATTTAATTACTAACAAAGGTAAATTGAGCCAGCTTGACAAAAGTAAGCTTAGTGGCTGGGTATCTGAAAAGAAAAGAAAAAAATAATTCTTTTCCTGTCCCTTGATTTATGCTTGATAAAAGAAGCGGGGTCATCTGTGTGACTGCCGTTACCCAAGACGTGTGCTTCGTAATTTGTTAACGCGGGACTCCGCGCTGTATGTTGTAGTTACAAAAAACACGTAATCGGGATCATGCTTAGGCATCTCAGGTGTTCCTCTAATTTTTATTGAATGCGCTTGTGAGCCAGGCAATCTTCTAGTCACTAGAGATGCATCAGTGAATCAGACAAGGCTCCTCTTTCTAGTAGGAACCGACAAATAATAAGCAAACTATCAAGTGATATAAAAAATAATTAAAATATTCATATAAAGAAACAGGATGAAGGAGAAGATGTAGAGCTTCTTTAGAAGTCAGAAAGCCCTCACAAGACCCTAATGACAGGAAGGAACTAGCCATGCAGAGAGATTCCGGGCAAAAGGTACAAGCTAGCGCCTAAGGCAAGAATTGGCGTGGGACGTTGAGTGATGGGAAGAAGGCCCGTGTAGCGATAGGTAGCAAGCGGAGGTCAGAGACGTGGTTAGACGCTAAATCACATAGCACTCTGAAGTCAGAGTAGGGGGTATGCATAACTCTAAATGTACTGGGACTGTACTGGAAGATTTATGAAGGGCTGTGATAGGATCTGGTTTACGTGTTGAAGGGTCACTGGCTGCTGAGTACAGAAGAGACTGGAGGGGACATGGCAGAAATAGCCAGTTGTCTACCAATATCCCTTTTACACTTCAGTAATTCTCTGAATTTTAATTAAGCCCATGACCACCCCACAGAAAGACTAGATTTTCCAGCTTTCCTTAGGGTTGGGTGTGGCCATGTGACTAAGTGAGTCTGGCCAATTAGATATCTGTGCAACTTTGGGAAAGTGGTGGTTTTTTGTTCAGTTAAAATTTTTATTTTGAGATCATTGTAGATTCTAATTCTAGGCAAGTGTTTTCAAAGGAAGGAGGAATGTCCTATATTATTTCTTCATTCTTGCTGACTCTTAATACGGGCACAATAGCTGTAATGAAGATAGAATGGCTGGCACTCCAGCATCCATGTTGGGCCATAAGATGAACTTGGAAGGGAAGTCATATATACCTGAGCAATAAGATAGAAGCAGCTTAGGTCCCTAGTAATGATAGCCTTCACTCTAGCCCTTAACTACTTATCTCCACAGTTTGTATGCTTGCCAGAAATATATTCTATATTATGTAACTGGTTGTATAAAAGAAAAAGTAAAAATAAAAGAAACAAAACCAGACAGAGATGGAGAACTGTTATAGTCATAGAAGTGAAAAATCGGAATGCTATCAAATAAAATTAACTTTGAAAGTTCCTAGAAAAAGCAGGTTTTAAACAGTGCAAAGGTAATTTGATGGAAGCAAAGGCAAGTGCAGATGTTCAGAAACAAGAAATATTTGTAGAAACATTATGAGAATAGGTACCAGAGCATTCACCAACATTTCCAAAATCGACTCATCAACTCCTTTTTGCCTACCCTCTACCCTGCCCCATCCGTCTTGGCCCAGCCTTGCCCCTGCCATCACCAATGGAGAAAACAGGCATCCTCTTTCCATTTCTTGCAGTATACTATCATTCGCTTATTGCAGTGGTTGGCCTGCAAAGTATGGTCCCTGGACCAGCGGCTTTAGCCTCACTAGGGAATTTGTTAAAATGCAAGTTCTCAAGCCCTACCCCAGACCTACTAGGTCAAAATCTCTGAAAGTAACCCCTGCCCCCCACAGTCTGTGTTTTAATAAGAGATTGTGGTGCACACTCCTGTCCCAGTGATTGGTTCCGTTCTC
Organism: Ursus maritimus; assembly: GCF_017311325.1. Taxonomy (NCBI): domain Eukaryota; kingdom Metazoa; phylum Chordata; class Mammalia; order Carnivora; family Ursidae; genus Ursus; species Ursus maritimus. The sequence goes on along the minus strand of NW_024424341.1, from coordinate 5,954,115 downwards.
CCGCCTTGAAGTAGACTTGCTGGGTGAGATTTGTGCATTTTTAAACCCCGATATGTATTACCAGATTAACCTCCAAAAAGTTATGCCAGTTTGCAATCCACTGACAGTGTATGTCAGTTTCCTATATCCTGATCAACAGTAGAATCTGCATTTTTTTTTTTAATATTAGGCTAAATTTTTGTATTGTTTTGGTTTTTGGCACATTTTTCTAGTGGCATAATCTTTTTTTCTCCGTTATTCATTGTTTTTATTTGTCGTTACTAAGTGAAGGTATTCTCCACCCAAAAGGATACATACATAATCTACCTTTTTGTTTTTTCACCTGGTATTTTTCTATTTAGCTTGAAGGTAGGGATCTGCTTTTTTTTTCCCCCAAATAATTATCAAGTTATCCCAGAATCATCTATTAAACCTGTCCTTTCACTGAGAGTTTCAAATTCCATACGTAAAATAATTCTGGAATATATATGTCTGTTTCTTGAGCTTTTTCTTTTCTTCTGTCTTATCTTTAAGCTCCTTGAGAATAAGGACCGAGGCTGCTTGGTTAATTGCTCTAGCCTCAGGGACTGACCCCACTGCCTGTAATGCAGTGGGAGCTGGGTATGTTTGTTGACAGATCATCTGGTTCTTTCTATACCATTGCTACATTTTGAATTACTGTAGCTTTACAATAAGTACATATTATTTTTTATGTATTTTATGTCTTTATTTTTTAGTTTTCCTTGGCCAATATAAAAAAGTCTTAAGACGAGCATCAGCAACATTTTTAGTCCATTAGAAAACTAAGATTTTGATTAAAATATAATTAAATATGACTTATTGGGAAGAATTGTTACCTTTATGTTGTTTTATTATCCAAAACTTGTTCTTCTGTTGCATTAACTTTATTTACTTGTTTATTTAATTTATTTTAGTCTCTCTTCTCTTAATAGGTGTAATAATTTTCCAAATGATTATCTTGGGACTTCTAGGTTTTAAGTAACATTATCTATAAATAATAATTTTGTCTCCTTTCCAGTATTTATTGCACTGGCCAGAGTTTCCACTATTAACAGTGGAAAGAATAAATTTGATCTTGATTTTTACAGCGGAAGGTAAGGCCTTTTAAACTAGAAGGCCTGGGGAGAAGGCTTGTCTTAGAGCTAATATGACAGTGATTGAAGGTAAAAGGAGTAGCATTGAGGACTTGTATGTAGCACCTTAAAGAGCATCTGTCTTCATAATGTAAATCTTCATTTTAAAATAAATTTTTTAAGAGAGGGGAGGGAGTGCAAAGAGGGAAAGAGGGAGTGGGAGAGAGAGAATCCAGCATGGAACCCAGTGCAGGGCTCCACACAGGGCTCATGGCCAGGCTCAGTCTCACAACCCTGAGATCATGACCTGAACTGAGATAAGGAGTCGAGGCTTAACCAACTGAGCCGCCCGGGCTGTACACACACTATTACGAGGCCTCGGCTAAACTCCAGAACCAGATGTATGGGCATAAGTGGTGGGCACTCCCTTTTTAGCCATCAGATTACGAGCAGTTCTCCATATAACTAAACAGTATGGTTAAGGAGTTTAGAATTTTTATTTTGGCATGGATTTCCACCTTCAAGAACTAATGCCTTCTTGGGTACATTATCGTTGAATTCAAAATGTGTGGTATTTCTGGACTTGAGAAATTATTGATCCTTTTGGTAAGAGGAAGAAGGGAACAGCGGCATGTGATTGGAACTAAAGACAGAACAAAGGACTGCTTCGTGTACTAAATAATTCCGGTGTTTGGCATTAATGGAGTTTGTTTTAATATCCGAGCTGGTTATAACAAGCAATTTGCAAAGACCCTATTATACAACTAGAAGGAAACTATGTTTATTATGATATAGAATTTAGAATGATTGATGGTCACAACTGTATAACTAAATATTTCTCTCCCTGGTTGTTGTGCACATTCACCCTAATTCTTCATATAAAATTTTTATATTCAGTAGCATAGCTCATTTGGTTGATTGAGTTGTGAATAGTTTTTTTAAACATTTGGGGGAAGAGGAAATTGTGAGCAACCGTCTAAATAAAGTAGAAAAGAATAATAGGTTTATTTGGGCTTATAATTTTATTTTTAAAATGATCTGTAGTTGCGCACACTGTAAATTTCATAAATGAGATATTTTACATAGACAACTTTCACTGATCGTTATGTAATTTTACTGGCGCTGTTCATCCTTTTGCCATAGTTTTACTGTTGCTCTCCTGGTTTCAGTTTGTTGATTTGTTACTTGCCCTGTCTGCCTGGCTTTGTGTTACTTATATACTGGGATTTATAAATGTGAAAACTAAAACTGCTAATGCCTGTGATTCAGGAGGAAGGGTATACTGAGCCCAAAATTTTGATCCGTTGTGTATCATCTGAATGATATGCCTTGGGAAATAGTGTCCTCTAACAAGATCAGTTGATACGAATGGATGTGTTATTTGCTGAATTGTCAGGTACCTAGTATTACTCTAGGTTTTTCTTTTTGATCGTAAATATTTAAATATTTTCTTTTTTAAAAAAGCGTTTCATTTCTCCATTGCTAACCCTGATCAGTGCAAAGTGTGAAGGGGGAAGTGCTCCTGTGTAATAGGAGGTCTTCAGTACTACTAGCAACCAAAGCAAGGGAAGGGGAAATGAAGGGTGTTGAGAGAAGACAGAGGAGACGAAGGTCAGCAAGGGTACAGGAAGCTAAAGATGAAGCTGTCGGTGATTAGATTATAAAATGTAAACAACTGGATGGCAAGAATTATCTTTTCACATTGGTGACTTGGATAGTAGACACTCAGTACCTGCTGTCGTGTGAACAATGGTATGACCACCTACCAGTCACTCGACTAGCAGCCTCTTCAGTGCCTGCGTGCCCGTCACTGCTCTCGTCCTGTAAGTCGCCATTTGCAGTGAGCTCCACATCGGAACCATGTCATAAATCTCGCCTCCTTTCCATTTCCAGTACCACTGCTCTGCTTCAAGACCTTACCATTTTTGCTTCCTGAATGGCTTTCTCTCTTCTCTTTGAGAGTTTAGACTCCATGAAACCATCAGGATTATTGGTCTAAAACATAGATAGTATCATTCTGTAGTTTAAAAACCCAAAATGAGGGGTGCCTGGGTGGGTCGGTTAGTTAGGCGTCTGACTCTTGGTTTCAGCTCAGGTCGTGATCTCAGGGTTGTGAAAGCGAGGGACCTGCTTAAGAACAACAAAGGAAGAAAGAAATAATAAAAATAAAAACCCCAAATGACTTCTCATGATAGTCAAAAGTCCAAACTCTCTAGTATGACAGCGAAGACTTTTTACAATCAGACCTCATTCTGTTTCTCACCTGATACACCGCTACTCCCCTCCTTGTGCTGACCCTACTGTGGTATTCAGAGTCCGCTAACCCTCCAAGACCATGCTCCTCCGTGTTTTTGTCTAAGCTCTTTCTTTCTATTTCTGGAATTTTCCTCACTCTATTCCTTTTAACCCCCAGCAGAATGAATGGTTCCAGTCTCTGCTTCCGTTATGCTTTCTGTATAACTCTTATTAAACTTCCGTTCACCTTGTATTGTAAATCCTTTTTGACAATAGATTGACTCTTTAAGGACGTAGTTTCCTATCATTTATTTAGCAGAATGCCTAGCATAGAACAGTACTCTATGCCTCATCATCTCATTTAATCTTCTCAACAGCCTTATGAGGTTGGTGCTCCTGGGACAACATCCTCATTTTACAGATAAGGAAACAGAGTTAAAAAGGCCTCACAGCTGGTACACAGCAAAACTCGAACCCCAGCCTGGATCCACCTGACTCGCAAAGTCCATGCTGTTTAATTATTTTCCTGTATTTCTCCCCCAAACATCTGTGTATCCTTGGTGCCTGCTCTCCTTTGGTACCGTAGGTACTCTGTAAGTGCTCATTGACTGAATGTATAATAAAAACTCCAGTTCACACTGTGGTTTCCATTGAAAGGGAGAGTGAAGATATCAGTGCACCATTCATAGAAATAAAATGTTTGAAAGAATCATCAAAATGCATATACATACACAAAACAAGTCAATAGGTCATTGACTGGGTCTCAGAAATGTTCAGCTTGGGGGGAAAAAAGCTTCATTTTCTAGGTATGCTGGCTTTTGTAGTGCAGGACCCTGCATAGTGCTGCACAACTGAAACATCTTGAATTGATTTCTGGGAGACTGCTGCCCCCTTACTTCTGTCTTTGTTATAAATGCTCTCACAAGTCAGATAATCTAACTGAACTTTTACTGGCGTAATACATCGCAGAGCTAGCCAGCCATACAATGCACGTAAACTCTTTGAGACAGAGTACAGTAAATACAGGGTAATTGGGGTCAGCAAAGTTTGTTGCAAAAAACTACGTGTTTTTAATCTATCATAAATTGAAAAATGCTTTAAATGGCATATACTGTTAGTGCTTACATAGATGAGTACAGTATCAATTGTGTTTTTTCTTGGGTTGTCTTAAGTGTCAAACGGTAAATCAGAACATAACATTTAACCCTTAAAAATCTTGAGAGTGAACGTTAGTAAGAAATAGCAGCCTTAATCTTTTCTTTATCATCTCATTTTCCTTATAGATTTAGTAAAATGTAATATTGATTCCGTTTTTTAACTTTTCTTTTCTGTTATTTCTCTAGTGTTGTTAATAACAATACTTGTAGTCGAAGGGATTGCTGTGGCCCAAAAGACCCAAGGTAAAGTACTTACGGTGATAACTTACTACGTATTCAGGACAGTGAGTGGGATGGCTTATTGGAAAGGATCCCGACTTTTGAATACCATTTCCATAATCCCTCTGGGGTTTTCCAGTGACCTAAGGCTTTCTGTCAACCTGTCAGCCTCAATTTTACTGGGTTCGGCTGCAGGTAACTAGAGTAAATTGTCAACATCAAGTCCTGCCCTGATAAATTTTTTAAATGGGCGTCACCAGTAGCTCCTAGCACACTATGGATTATGTCCAAAAATTAAATGAGTTTCATGCTTTATCACTCAGCAAAAATAGAAATCCCTTTTTTCAATGTAGACAAATAAAATATTTCCATCAGTATCTTACTCAAAGCCCTGTGGACCTGTTCTGATTGCCCTTGTTTATGAAAGAAGATAAGCTAGTGCGCTTTTTGAACCAGGTTTTCATGTCAGAGTTTAGAACATTTACTGATTTCCTTTTTATTTTCATCTAAATTATACATACACATGGCAAAAATGAAAGCATTCTACCAAGTTAATTATGAAAAAGTAGTTTTCCATCCTCTCCTACTCTACTTCCTTCTCCAAGGAGATAACCAGAATTTTAGCTGGATCTTTTGGCATTTCCCTGCATATTTCTAAATAATATGTTATACTATTACTTCTTGATTATTTCAGTTTTACATATTAGACAATGATTTCCCACCATACAAGATGAAAATTTAGCTCTTTCATGCACCTCCTTCCTACCCCTGACCATATACCAGTGTTCTGTTACTTTCCTTCTGTACCACCTGTTTCGGTGTAGTTCTGTCATAATTCCGGTCACATCTGTGGTCAGAATTTAAGTCACTCGTGGAGCTTTTTCCATATGAAAATTTTGTCTTTCAGTTTAGGAAACTTTTATTTCCTTTTTTTCTTGTTTAAGTTTTTAAATTCCCTTTTATCTGTTTTTTTTCTGTTTTATCCTAAAGAATCTTCTAGTTGGTTATGGGATATTTTTGTGGTTATAGTTTTTCTGTTTTCCGTCTGTCTTTCTGTTCTGTTTTCTTCTCAGTCTCTATTGAGACTTCCCCAACTTTACCCTCTAAACCAGGAATTGGAAAACGTTTTCTGTAAAGGGCCAGACAGTAAATATTTAAGATTTTGCAGGCCTTACAGTTACTCACTTCTGCTGCTGTAGCATGAAAGCAGCTATGGACCATAGGCATGTGAATGGACATGGGTGTGTTCCATTGAAAACTTTCCTTAAGATAACAGGCCACAGGTCAGATTTGGCCCAGGGCTACACTTTGTGGTCCTCTGCTTTAAAATTTCTACTAATTTTTCATTTCTTCTATTTTTAGAAAATTTTTGTTTTCTGAATATTCTTAAAGTATCCTTGTTCTTGTTTTATAGATACACTCTGTTTTTCTCTAAGGGTAGATTAAATGACAGTTTTGTTTAGTTTTTTGGGTTTTTTGGGTTTTTTTTTTTTTTTTACATAATCTTTGTTTCCTCAGATTTGCTTTCTTCTCATTTTTTATTCATTATTCATATTAGAGGCTTTCCTCAAATATCTGGTGATCCTTGACTGTCTGCTCTTATGAGAGGAGCACTAAAATCTGATGATTAGCTCTCTGCAGGTGTAGAAGGACTTGTTTACTATGGCCCTCACCGGTGAGTGACCCGGCGCTGGGGAATTCCTGAGTCTCCACTGCTGGCAGTTTTCCTTTGCACTGCAGAGTGCCCAGAGAGGAGGCCTTCCATTTCCTGCTTAGAGTTCTGCATCTCACCTAGAGGCTTTAAAGGAGTTGAGTGGGGGAAGAGGCCAGGAATGCCATTCACTGTGTTAACATTCCCTCGTCTCCTCGTGTGTGTTGGTATCGTCACCCTCAGCTGTGCCTGGTGTCTCCTAGTCCAGTAACCTTGCTTTGTCTTCTGCAAAGGAATCCTCTGTTTTCTGATGTGGTGACAGAGCAGGAGATACCTAGGTTTGTAGAGTAGGGGGGGGTATTAGAAATCAGATTGATTCTAAATAGACTTTTAGCCAGGCCTCATGTTTCTAGAAGGGACAGTTTCACCACCACCTGTCATGGCCTCTCCTGCTCACCAGGTCCTGCCGGTTGTTGCGATTGCATCTTCCTCTTTGTGCCTCTTTAGGGGTTTATTTTTGCCCTTAAGAAATCCGGTACTGTTAGTGGAGTTTAAGGAGAGAGAACCAAATGCGTGTGTTCAATCTACAATCTTTAACTAAAATCCCTTTGTAAGCTTTGGATCCCATTTGGCTTTTGTGATAAACTAAATATAGAGGTACCATGCCAGAGAGAAACCCCTGGGATCCTTTTATTTTTATGTCAGAACTGAATTTTATAGAGTCGTACTGATGTATCAGATTCTCCCACACGGTTTTGCCCTTGTAAAATCTAAGCATTTTAGTTCCCTGCTCTCCTGTAGGGCAGACTTGTCCTCTAGCAGCAAGTTCTTCCCCCCAGCACAGCATACAGCTCTACCTTCTCCCACTTCTGCTGTGTTCAGTTTGTCGCGCTAAACTTGGCAGCGGTTCTTACAAAATTACATACGCTGTCTGTGTAACACCGAGTGCGCGATTGTGTGGCTGCATTGTGGGGAAAAGAGAAGAATGCTATCCTCTTTTGCTGTAATTCATGTTTTAAATGCCATTTTTCCCTAAGATGGACAAAATATTGGAATCAAGCATATTCCTGCAACCCAGTGTGGCATTTGGGTTCGAACCAGCAATGGAGGTCATTTTGCTTCACCAAATTATCCTGACTCTTATCCACCAAACAAGGAGTGTATCTACATTTTGGAAGGTATTTGACCACTTTCTGTCTTTTAATGGGTGAATTTTAACTTTATTGTAAAACTAAGTACATTGGTAAGATGCCCAGTTTAAGCCAGTTTGAACAAAATTTAAACATGCATTTGAATTGAACTCTAGTAATTATAAATATTTCTGAATATTGAACACATTAACAAAATAATAGTTGAAATTTTATAGGAATTTTGAATCTCTTAACATATAATTCAACCAGATGCATCGGTATATATGAGAAACTTCTCTAATAAGAAGAAAGAAAGAAAGAAAGAAAGAAAGAAAGAAAGAAAGAAAGAAAGAAAGAAAGAAAGAAAGAAACTCAAACTTACTGGCATCGCTTATCATGCTTTATGCAAATTTATGTCCATAGTTACATTAGTTCTTAATCGTTTCTTCTGTTTTTCTATTCATTGTATCTCATGAACTAAGCATTAGCTTCTCTACTCTAATTTTAATCAGTTAAGTACATTTAACTAATTTAATAAACAAAATATTCCAAAGGGAAAGAGCACTGTAGTTCTGCAGAGCAGCATTGTTATTGATATAAAATAATATTAATTATGAATTTTATGTGTAACTGTCCTCATGATTCTCATCTGTGAAACAGTAACAGAGCAGTTGTTTTGCTTTTCCTACTTGTGTCAGGACACTTATACTTTTCTTTGTGTTGCCCTGATTTGCTTGCTTTTATTTTCTAGCTGCTCCACGTCAAAGAATAGAGTTGACCTTTGATGAACATTACTATATAGAACCATCATTTGAATGTCGATTTGACCACTTGGAGGTTCGAGATGGGCCATTTGGTTTCTCTCCACTTATAGATCGGTACTGTGGCGTGAAAAGCCCTCCACTAATTAGATCAACAGGGAGGTTCATGTGGATTAAGTTTAGTTCTGATGAAGAACTTGAAGGACTGGGATTTCGAGCAAAATATTCATTTATTCCAGGTAACGAAGTTGTCTTTTTTTCAGCGGGTCTCACTCTGGTTTTAGAATCTTATGTCTAGAAAAGAGAATTTAGTCAAGTTAATCAAATCAAGGTTTTAAAGAAATTAGCAAGGTCAAAGGAAATCACCTCATGAAGAAATAAAACCAAAAATTGGAACTAGAACTGTCTCACTTGAATTTTGAAGCATTTCATAGATGGTATCACATTTTTCTTCGATTTCTTTATGTTTTATAAAGTGTGTCAAGGCTAAAAACATCAAGATAAATATATTTTAAAAGATAATTCAGCAAATTGTCTTATTTTCATAATCCTTACCAAAAATTATTTTGGCAGGTTTTTTTCCATTGGAATGCTTGAATTAACCCCCCACTTGGATAAGTAATCTCTAGAAAATACTGAGCAATAGAAAAAGTGCTGCTCTGCACTTGGAGGCAAAAGATCTGGATTTAAATCCGTTCTCTGTTCCCGGATAGCTGTGAGACTATTCAGCACAGTCGTACCTGAGGGTGGCTGTTGGTAAAATGGGAACACCTGATGTATTACTTTCCCGAGGCTGCCTTAAGAACTACAAATTTAGCAGCTGAAAACAATAGAAATTTATTCTCGCAGAGTTCTGGAGGGCA
>NW_024424341.1:5839146-5945016 GCF_017311325.1 Ursus maritimus | reverse complement strand
AAGAAAGAAAGAAAGAAAGAAAGAAAGAAAGAAAGAAAGAAAGAAAGAAACTCAAACTTACTGGCATCGCTTATCATGCTTTATGCAAATTTATGTCCATAGTTACATTAGTTCTTAATCGTTTCTTCTGTTTTTCTATTCATTGTATCTCATGAACTAAGCATTAGCTTCTCTACTCTAATTTTAATCAGTTAAGTACATTTAACTAATTTAATAAACAAAATATTCCAAAGGGAAAGAGCACTGTAGTTCTGCAGAGCAGCATTGTTATTGATATAAAATAATATTAATTATGAATTTTATGTGTAACTGTCCTCATGATTCTCATCTGTGAAACAGTAACAGAGCAGTTGTTTTGCTTTTCCTACTTGTGTCAGGACACTTATACTTTTCTTTGTGTTGCCCTGATTTGCTTGCTTTTATTTTCTAGCTGCTCCACGTCAAAGAATAGAGTTGACCTTTGATGAACATTACTATATAGAACCATCATTTGAATGTCGATTTGACCACTTGGAGGTTCGAGATGGGCCATTTGGTTTCTCTCCACTTATAGATCGGTACTGTGGCGTGAAAAGCCCTCCACTAATTAGATCAACAGGGAGGTTCATGTGGATTAAGTTTAGTTCTGATGAAGAACTTGAAGGACTGGGATTTCGAGCAAAATATTCATTTATTCCAGGTAACGAAGTTGTCTTTTTTTCAGCGGGTCTCACTCTGGTTTTAGAATCTTATGTCTAGAAAAGAGAATTTAGTCAAGTTAATCAAATCAAGGTTTTAAAGAAATTAGCAAGGTCAAAGGAAATCACCTCATGAAGAAATAAAACCAAAAATTGGAACTAGAACTGTCTCACTTGAATTTTGAAGCATTTCATAGATGGTATCACATTTTTCTTCGATTTCTTTATGTTTTATAAAGTGTGTCAAGGCTAAAAACATCAAGATAAATATATTTTAAAAGATAATTCAGCAAATTGTCTTATTTTCATAATCCTTACCAAAAATTATTTTGGCAGGTTTTTTTCCATTGGAATGCTTGAATTAACCCCCCACTTGGATAAGTAATCTCTAGAAAATACTGAGCAATAGAAAAAGTGCTGCTCTGCACTTGGAGGCAAAAGATCTGGATTTAAATCCGTTCTCTGTTCCCGGATAGCTGTGAGACTATTCAGCACAGTCGTACCTGAGGGTGGCTGTTGGTAAAATGGGAACACCTGATGTATTACTTTCCCGAGGCTGCCTTAAGAACTACAAATTTAGCAGCTGAAAACAATAGAAATTTATTCTCGCAGAGTTCTGGAGGGCAGAAAACCCAGCAGGGCCACCTTGCTTCTGGGAACTCTACGGGAGAATCCATTGCTAACCTCTTCTAGCTTCTGGGGGCTTCCCCAGCATTCCTGGCTTTGTGGCCACATCACTCTGGTCCCTACCTCCGTCTTCACACTGCCCTCTCAGAATCCTTAACTTAATCCCATCTTTTGTAGTGTAATAGTCACTCTTTTTTTTGCCGCACAAAGTCATACAGTTCTGCGGATCTGCATTAGGGTCTCCATTCAGCGCGCTCTGCGTGTCTGACCCTGCCCCGCGGTACGTGCGGACACTTGGAGGCCCGCAGGGCGTCTCTGGTGTAAAACCGTGCGTATCCCTCGTGCAGAAACACAAAGATTGCAAGTTACTGCTCCTGTCTTCAAACAACTTACAGACTAACAAGATGAAAAAGTAACTGAGTGTACCAGTTCTGTCATCTCTTTGCTTTTGTTTTCACGTAAGAAATGTGTTAATTAAAAGAAAGTATATATCCAGATGGAAAGAAAATGTCCGTAATCTTACCATCATATATATAAAAACCACTATGAACAGTTTGGTGTGTATCCCTTCAGATGTTTTTCTGTATCTATTTTGTTTTACGTAACTGACAAGCATACATCTGTATTACCGGCTTTATTGCCTGAACAGCAGAATCAGCTTTTTTTTCCTGTCAGTAAGCAGAATGGGAATCTGTAAGTGTTGTTTCAGTATTTATGTTCTCAGTGCCGAAAGGATAACATTTTAGAAAGTAAAGTTTATCTAGTAGACTTTATTTTTTAGAACAGGTTTAGGTTCCCAGCGAAACTAAGCAGAAGGTACAGAGTTACGTGTATCCCCAACCCCGCACACGCACAGCTGCCCTCCAGGATCAGCACCCGCTCCCAGCGGTTCGTCCGTCACAGCTGATGAGCCCACATGGACACATCGTCCCCCCAAATCCGTAGTTTACGTTAGGGTTCGTTGTTGGTCTTGTGCGTTCTGGGTGTTCGGACAAATGTATGAGGACTTGTGTCCGCATTACAATATCATACCGAGTATTCCCGCTGCCCCGAGGATCCTCCGCGCTCCACCTGTCCGTCCCTCCCCCGGCTCTTGGCCAGCAAGGTCCTGTGTCTCTGCAGTTGTGCCCTTTCCGGAATGTCACATGGTTGGGATCCTACAACATGTAGCCTTTTCTGGCTGGCTTCTTTCACGTAGTAATCTGTACTTAGGTTTCCGCTTGTGTTTTTTAATGGTTTGACAGCTCATTTCTTTTTAATATTGAAAAATATTTCATTGTATGTATGTACAATAGTATATCCACTCTGCTGAAGGGTATGTTGGTTGCTTCCAAGTTTTAGCAATTACAGATAAACTTGCTATAACCATCCATATGTAGGTTTTTCCTCGACAAGTTTTTAACTCATTTAGATAAATACCAAGGAGCACAATTGCTGAATCATAGTAAAATTTGTGGTTTTAATTTTTGCTTCAGTAGATAGTGGTTGTATATGTATATGTTATGTATATTTTACTACAGTAAAAATAAATTTTTAAAAATCAGAGTTATCAAAAAAACTTAATTTGAAAGTTCAAATAGGACCTTATATACACCAAATGGCCAGGATGAAAAAAATTGCTGGTTTAAAATATCTCAGAATCTTTAAATAACCTGCAAAACCTATTTCAATACACAGTTTATTGTATTTAACTGGATGTTCAATTCTTGTTAAAATTGTTTTTAATTCCAGATACTTTCTGCATAGTTATCATATTCAAAAAAGCAGGGGGGGGGGTTAGTTTAATTAAGAATACATCTTAAAGACTTTCCTCTTTTAACTTAATAAAATAAATCCAACCTTGCTGAAAGGGGACAACAACATTTCAGCTCTTTTGTGGAGTAAAAAGTCATAGGAGCTACCTGCCAAATGAATCAGAATTTCTTCATGTGTAGACAATAATTCTAGGATATTGTCATTATTGCATTAAAATTTCCAGAATTATCCCAGTTACTTCCAGGAAGCAGCAGTCCATTAAGAGATAGCACCTCAACAGATAGCACCAGTAATTTAGAGAATTTCATTTAAAATATACTAATTTCTTGGGGTGCCTGGGTGGCTCAGTCGGTTAAGTGTCTGACTCTTGATTTCTGCTCAGGTCAGGATCTCGATCATGAGCTCAAGACCCACGTCGGGCTCCACGCTCAGCATGGAGTCTGCTTGAGAGTCTCTCTTTCCCTCTGTTCCCCCCACCTCAGGCACACATGTGTGCACTCGCTCGCTCTAAGATAAATAAAACCTTTAAAATATACTAACCTCTCATTATTAGGAGTAGTAGTCTTCTAGATTTACTGATCCCTAGACAAATTTATTTTCTAAGTATGACTTGAAATAACTAGACACAGCCATAATTAGCCAATTATGCATTACCTATTTATTTTGATATTTCTTCTTTTAGTGGTAAAACTGTGGAATCCTCACCCACATTATAAAGGCAATATGGCAGGGTAAGAAAAATTGTCTGGAGAATTGCAATCTAGTCCTGGCTCTGCCATTATAAATATGGTCTAAGAAAATCATAATCTCTCTCATTCAAGTTCTTCATCTTCAAAGTGGAATATTACGTAGTTTTCCTGATATTGCTATAATTAGCATGATACTAAGCATAATTGTATAGAAACTTTAAAGTACTATAAAATGCAAATGGAAGGTAATACAGTCTAGAAATCCCAAGTTTTATTATAATTTGTCTATATTTTAACCATAGTCCATATAAAGTTGCTCTCAAGATACATAAACTAATAGAAAAAGAGCTACTTTTCTTCAAGTAAGAATCTTTACATATTAAAAAGCCTGATTTTTAATATTTAAAAACAGTATTCAATTAAGAGCATTGTTTTGATGTCTGGGTTTTTTTCTTTCAGGTAGTCTAAACTAGTTTACAAAGATCTGATTCATATATAAGATTTTTTAACATCTTTTTCACACTAAAGTATCATTATTTCAGTTAATTGATTTAGTTCATAAAAATCAAATATCTGACCAATTTACTGAAATGAGTTATTTTGATATGAACTATTGGTTTTTGGTCTATCAACTACTTTGCCGGACAGAATATCCTGTTTATCAACTAGTCGTTTTTCCCCCGCCATTTTGAAAACACTGCTCACTAGCTACTACTGGGGGGGGGGGATTACAAATAACACAAGAGTCACCATTTTCGTTCCTTTTAAGTGTACACGGACATGTTAAGTACATTTACAATGTTGTGTAATTGTCATCACCATCCATTTCCAGAACTTTTTTGTTAACTCAAGCTGAAACCTTGTGTCCATTAAATACAAACTGCCTATTCCCCCTTTCCTCCAGCTTCTGGGTACTTACTATCTATATGAATTAGACTAATCTAGGAGCCTCAATAAATGGAATCGTACAATATTAACATTTTTCCTTGAGGGTCTGGCTTATTTCACTTAGTGTAATGTTTCAGGGTTTATCCATGTTGTAACATATATCAGAATTTTATTTCTTTATTAGGCTGAATAATAGTCCATTGTGTTGTGTATACTACATTATGTTTATTCATCCATCCATTAATGCACTAGCTGTTGCTATTGACAGAGGGTTGCAGGTTTTCGGGTGGCGTAAATAAGTTATTGATGATGGGATCAAAAGTATAAACATTACCGTTTTTAAAAAAAACATCGTTCCTATAAGTAAGCACCTACACATGCCCAGGAAAAAAAACAAACCGTGCTCTGTAGTCTACACCAGTGAAAGCTTTCTCTTGCTTTGCTATTAAATGAAGGATTAGACATAACTTAAGACATGAAACCTTAATGTAACTCTAAACGGTCTCAATGCCAATTACTTTCTTCTTTTTTCTATTACAGATCCAGACTTTACTTACCTAGGAGGTATTTTAAATCCCATCCCAGGTTTAGTATATCACCTGTTTTTCCTCATGGCATTTTGGTCGGTCTTATTTTCCTTTGAACATCATTCATCTGTTCTTTCTAGATTGCCAGTTTGAGCTCTCGGGAGCTGACGGGATAGTGCGTTCTAGTCAGGTAGAACAAGAAGAAAAAACAAAACCTGGCCAAGCAGTTGATTGCATATGGACAATTAAAGCGACTCCAAAAGCCAAGGTATTATTACGTATTGAGTCACTTTAGAGAAGAACATAATAAGACATTGGTTAGCATAATGTATTGTTTTGATTCATGCAGATATTTACTGTTATATGAACTGATATTGCAACTTTTTAAAAATTAATTTTATTTCAATCAAATTGGCCAGCTAAGATCTCAGCATTGTTATAGTTAAATAAACTGCAGTATAGGTTCAGGAATATCACACCAACATTGAGATTCTTAAAATCCGTGTATTCCTAAATCGAGGGTGCCAGGTATTGATCCAGACGGTTATCGACGCATAGAACACTTGAGGAGGAGGAGGAAAAATAGGCCACAGGAGGTTCAGGTGTCTCGTCAGAGCTCTCAGAGTTGGTCATGGAAGTGTCAAAACCAAAACACAAATACAGCGTGTCTCGCTTCTGTGTTCGTTCCACGCCGTCCTCTGCTAATGAGTAGAGCTTTTATTGGAAAGTACTGCAGGGAAGGATGTTTTTAAATAACTCTGACAGATTGAGATTGGTTGCTGACTACTTTTGCTTTTTGCTTTTAATTTATACTTCTAGGAATATTCACAGTGAAAATTCACAGAAATACCCATATTTAATGTAGATATATGTGAAAAGAGAAAGTGAGGATAAGAGAACAAACTGCCAAAGAGTTACGAATATCGAATTTAGAGTTATGTTAATAGGGTAGATTAGATGACGTGAAAACCGGACTGTTACAAAACACCTGGAAACACTGGGTGTAAAACACAAAGATGCCCTTTTAAAAGCATAGGTAACATTTCTAAAAAAAGAAGGTAATTCTTCAAGATTAGAAATGAAGAGAGAGAACTGTAAACCGGAGCAATAAACTGAACACCGTAATCGATGGTACAAATGGCTCTTGCTGACTTCAGTACCCTGCAGCCACTCCCTGGTAGAGATCGATGTTACCACAGTGAGACAGAAGAGGCCCGGGGTTTGTGACCTTCGTGAGAGCCCTCCCCTAAAACTGGAGCCCCTAAAGGGAAATAGAATTGCTATGAAATGGTAGATTAGAAGCCTCTTCCACTAACACAGGTTGACGGTGGAGAAGCTTGTCTTTCTGGGCTCAGTCTCAGGCTAAGGCTGGGGTCTCCCCTCAGACTTTTACCTGGAAACCTGTTCTCATTAGTTTGGGATGTCTGTGATTTATAGTCCATGCCCAGTCCAGGAACCACTTAGTCTAAAAATTAACAATATGGTCCTGGCCTCAAAAATCTTTTTAGATACCTGGCAAAAATAAATACAGGATAACCACAGAGGGGCGCCTGGGTGGCTCAGTTGATTAAGCGTTTGCTTTCAGCTCAGATCATGATCTCAGGGTCCTGGGATCGAGCCCCACGTCAGGCTCCCAGCTCAGTGGGGAGCCTGCTTCTCCCTCTGCTGCTCCCTCTGCTTGTGCTCTCTCTGTCTGTCTGTCTCTCTCTCTCTCTCTCTCACACACACACACACACACACACAAATAAATCAGTCTTCAAAGTAACCACAGAGGCTGTATGATCACCATCAGTAAAACACTGCTGAAGGTAAGCTCACAACCCAAAAGTAGAAAACATAAGCAAACAACCCATCATGAGTGAATTAGCAGACATAACAGCAAGAAGTTTCTTAGGTACCTAAGAAGTTAAGTGTTTTAAGTATCTTACAAGAAAGAATCAAAAAGACAAGAAAGAAAAATGACCAGGTACACTTTATAAAAATAACCAAGTCGGGGTGCCTGGGTGGCGCAGTCACTAAACGTCTGCCTTCGGCTCAGGGCATGATCCCAGCGTTCTGGGATCGAGCCCCATATCAGGCTCCTCCACTGAGACCCTGCTTCTTCCTCTCCCACTCCCCTGCTTGTGTTCCCTCTCTCACTGGCTGTCTCTCTCTGTCAAATAAATAAATAAATAAAAATGTTTAAAAATAAATAATTCGAACTTCCTCAAGTAAAAGATATAGTTATTAAAAGATAGATCTAAGAAAATTACCCAGAATGTAGCTCAGGGGGTCAGGGAGGGGTCGTGGCAGTTTAGCAAGAAAATGTGCAAGCTGACAAAAAGGATTGACACAAAGTGACTCCCAAAGCAAGAAAAAACGTATATATTGACACCTCCCTATATTGGCCATGACACAATGAGAAAATCTTTAAAACAACTAGAGAAAGAAGAGAGCTAGGAGAATCATTAATAGCAAAATAGGAGCCAGAAGACAATAATGTCTTCAAAGTGCTAAGAAAAAAAATAACTGCCAATCTAAAAATTCAGTACTCAACTATCATTTTAGAATGTAGGCAAAATTAAGATATTTCTGAGCAAAAATAATAAATGGACCAAATGCTACAATTGAAATCCAAGTATAATCTGTTTTAGGATAACTATGGGAAATTTTGAAAATAAGAAAACAGAAAAGAAATAATAGACACATACCAAAAGAGATCTGATATAGCTATTAAAATACAAATCAAGGATGTCACCAATTCACGAGGAAGATATAATTTTTTATTTTATGTATTAATATGGCCTCAAAATATGAATTGACAGTTGCTGAGGAAAATTGACAGATCCACAATTATAGTGGGTAATTAATTTCACCTCTCAGTAATTAAGCATACAGAAAAAGTAGTGAGGCTCAGATTTAAACAACACAGTATGCCTGATGAGACTTGGTATTGTACGCCCAGCATCCAGGAAGTATGCATTCTCTGCAAACATGCATGAAACGTTTATGAAATCTGATCCATACGCTAGACTAAAAACAGAAGTCTGAAATACATACCCGTCCTTGGTATTATGCAGAGGATCGACAAAAATACAATTAAATCAGGAACCAACAACCAAAAGGTAACTTTAAAACCCATAGGTTTGATCATTTAATAATATACCACTTAGTAATTAATAGGTCACAGAAGAAATCAGGATGGGAATTTAAACACACTTAAAACTGAGTAAAATTGAAAATATATATCAAAATGTGTGGGATGCAGCTCAAAAGTACTATAAGGGAGTTTGTAAATGCTTCTTTTAGAAGAAAAAGATTTTAATGAGCAAGTTTCAATTCAGAAGAATGACCAAAGAAATCCAAAGAAAGGGTAATAATGAAAGCAGAAATAAGTGATATTGTAAAAAGAATCAACAAAGCCAAAAGCTGGCCCTTTGTAAAAGATGAGTATAGGTAAACCTCTGCCAAGATTGATTTAGCCAAAAAGACCTAAACAATATTCAAGAATGGAAGAGGTCATGGGGGCGCCTGGGTGGCTCAGTCGATTAAGTGGCTGACTTCGACTCAGGTCATGATCTCAGGGTCCTAGGGTCCTGGGATTGAGCCCTGAGCATGGTCCTGGTCTGAGCATGGTCCCGGACCTGCTCCCTGCTCAGCGGGGAGTCTGCTTCTCCCTCTCCCTCTCCCTCTGCCTCTCCCCTCTCTCTGTCTCTGTCTCTCTCTCTCTCTCAAGTAAAATCTTTAAAAAAAAAAAAAAAAAAAGGAAAAGGTCATGAATCAACTATAGCAGAGATTTAAAAACTCTTTTAATACAAACTATGAAGAAAACCTTCTGAACAAAAGAAAAAAAAAACCTGAGTGTTTCTTCAATAAATAAATAACAAAGGGGAAAAAGCAGTGAATCATAAATTAAAAGAAACGTGAAGTCAAATGAACTTGTGGATTCAAAGTATAAAAGTAGGAAACATTAGAAGACGGAAGTCTAAACACTGGTATTTGGTATGAAGAAATTATTTGTTTTGTTTGATAATAGAACTGATATTTTAAGTGGTCCTTAGCAATACACATGGAACTGTTGACATGTGAATTCTCTTTGGTGAATTTGTCTCCGTATGTGAGAGGCAGGTGTGGGAGGGGTATAGTTCAAGCAAGACTGGCTGAGTGAATTGGTAAAGCTAGGGAATGAGAACAGGGGTTTATGATACTATTTTGTCTGCTTTTGCACATTTGAAATTTTCTGTAATCCAACTGTTTTAGACTCCAAGAGAATACTAAGAATAATTCTTTGCTGATAACTTTGTAAAGTTTAAGTGGACAATTTCCTGAAATATATAATATATGTGTATATATACATATTTACATACATATATATAAAATTTACAAAGACGAAATCAGAGAAATAGAAAACCTGAATAAATCTTACAAAGTTAACAAAACTGATTTTGTACTTAAAATATGTAAACAGAAAAATTGGTTAGATTGGAACATGTTATATAAATGGTTTCAGAAAATTGAAGAAAAAAGAACATTCCCCAGCCCATTCTATCAAAACTAAACAGCATGGAGAGTTATAAACCAGGATTATTTGTAAAATGGGGGGGGGGGGAGAAGACCCAAAAAACTAAGCAATAACAAACTGATCCTGGTAATTTTTTTTTTTTTTTAGAAATCATGACCTACAAATTCCTAGACAGCTTAATATTAGAAAAGTAAATGATGTAGTTTCCCAGATTAACAGATTAAAAGAAAAAATCCAGATATATCAGTAGATGCAGAAAAATACTCCATGAAACTTAAAGCCTATTGATAAAAAATCTCTCAGTAATTCCAACATAGGAGAATGCATTTTAATCACGATGAAGAGTATCTACTAAAACCCTAATTCAAACATTGTAATTAATGGTGAGACCTTAAAAGCATTTCCTTTAAGCTCAGGACAAGTCAAGGATGTCTGTTGTCAACGTTTTAGTTGGTGGTGTTCTGAAATCCTGGTCAGTGCAACAAAATGAGAGAAAGAAAAAAAGTTCATCAGTTGTAAAAATCGGTTGCTTTTCTTTATACTACAGCCAAAAGCAGTTGGAAAAGAAAACTTTTTAAAGGACTATTTACAATAAGCACAAATCAGAAGGTACCAGGAAGCAAATTTTAAAATTATATTGAAGTGCATAAAAGAAGGCCTACAGAAATGGGAGAGAGAGCGAGATCATTTTCATGGATGGGAAGATTGAATCACACAAAAATGTTCATTGTTCTCAAATTTATCATTTTAAAGTAATTCCAGTCCAAATCCCAGGAGGGCTTTCTAGGGAAGATGGCAAGCTAATTCCAGAATTCACGTAGAAGAGGAAAGCGTTCAGAAGAACCATAACGATTTTGAGTAAAAACACGTGGGGATACTTGCCCTTCGAGATAAAGCTGTAGTAGTCGGATAGAATGCCGTTGTCTGGGGTATACAAACTGAAATTGAATACAATATCTGAAGGTAGAACTGCACGAGTATGACGGTTGTCAGAGGCAGGTGGGTGAGGGGGTAGGTGAAGTAGATAAAGGGAATTACGAGGTATGGACTTGGAGTTAGAAATAAGTCACGGGCATGGAAAGCACAGCGTAGGGAATATAGTCAGTAATACTGTGACGCTGTTTGCTGATGACACTTACCATGGACAGCACCGGGGAATGTACCGAAGTGTCGAATCACTGTTGGACTCCCGAAGCTAACATAACACTCTATGTGAACTGTATTTCAGTTTTTTTAGGGAAAAATGAAACTACACATGTATGGAAGCTTGCTATATAACAGATGGACAGGCATACCTTAGAAATACTACCAGTTCCGTTCCAGACCACAGCAAAGCAAATATTGTAATAACGTGAGTCAAGTGAATTTTTTGGTTTCCCGGTGCATACGGAAGTTCTGTTTACACTGTACTGTGATCTGTGCAGTAGTAGTAGGTCTACAACAAGGTACGTACCTTCACTCAAAAGTGCTTTATTGCTCAGAACTGCTCACCAGAATCTAAGCTTCCAGCAAGTCATCATCTTTTTGCTGCTTCGATGTGATGGCTGCTGACTGGTCAGGGTGGAGGCTGCTGAAGGCTGGGGTCGCTGTGACGAGTTCCTAAAATAAGACAATAATCAAGTTTGCCGCATCGATCGACTCTCGTTTCACAAATGATTTCTCTGCAGCTTGTGATGCTGTTTGGTAGCATTTTACCCACAGAACTTCTTTTAAAATGGAGTCAGTCCTGTCAAACCCCGCTGCTGCTGCTTTACCAGCTAAGTTCATGTGATACGCTGAGCCGTCTGTGGTGGTTTCAACAGTCTTCCCGCCGTCCTCCCCAGGAGAACCTTCCATCTGAAGAAGTCACTTCCTTGCTCATCCATGAGAAACTCCTCGTCTGTTAACGTTTAATCTTGAGATTGCTGCAATTCAAATATAATAATTTGGAAGTTTGAAATATTGTGAGAATTACCACATGTGACCCAGAGATACAAAATGAGCAAATGCTGTTGGAAAAATGGCACTGATAGGCTTGGTTGACACAGGGCTGCCACAAACTTCCAATATGTAAAAACCACAGTGTCTGAGAAGCACAACAAACAAGATATCCCTATGTTTTTATGGACAGGCCACTGAGAACAACGGACGGGAACACCACTAGCATACTCGACACCAGTGACTTCTTTTGTGTATATATTTATAAGCGGATTTTTCTGAAACATCACCCGTTAACTAGTTTATCTCATTTTGAGTATTCACCTGCTAGGGTGGTCTTCAACATTTTTTCCTTTAAACTTCTAAAATCATCTGTTTACCCATCCAATTTACCACAGTTTTAAAATTTTGATCCAATTCCCATGTCAACTATATATAATATTTGAGCTTTTTTTTTTTTTTAATTTTAAAAAGTTATTAAAAGTTACATTCTCTTGGGGCACCTGGGTGGCTCAGTTGGTTAAGCATCTGCCTTCGGCTTGGGTCATGATCCTGGGGTCCTGGGATGGAGCCCCGCATCGGGCTCCCTGCTCAGCGGGGAGTCTGCTTCTCCCTCTCCCTCTGCCCCACCCCCTACTTGTGCTCACGCTCTCCCTCTCTGTAAAAGCTTTTAAAATAAATAAAAGTTACATTCTCCAATATTCAGTATTTGAAATAACATTTCTAAAAATTTATGATTATAGAACTATTTCTCCATGAAGTATTTCAAAGAAAGAGCAAGGTCTGAGAAATATTTAATTTCTTAAGCCCTTAGACAATTAAGTATTCTCAAGTAAAAACTATAAAGTATTACAGGTATAGAGGAAATCTCTGTTTCCATTATCTTTCCTACGTACCCTATCGTGAGTTGGAGTTTTGTAAGTCCTAATACAGTTTTATATCTTCATATTTATGTACTATATAAATATACACTATTTTTAAATTTTTGTATCAATTGTAGAAACGACTATCCATTCTCCTTTTAGACATTTAATTTGCTTTCACATTTTTTTAAGATTTGCTTACATAAGGGGGGAGGGGCAGAGGGAGAGAACCTCAAGCAGACTCCCCGCTGAGTGAGAGCCCACAACCCTGAGATCATGACCTGAGCCGAAATCAGGAGTTGGTTGCTCAACCGACTGAGCCACCCAGGCACCCCTACTTTCACGTTTTGGTATATTAAATAATGCTGCTGTAACCATTTTTGCATTTTCATTATGCCCATGTATGATGATTTTGTTTGGTTGTATATCTGGAAGTGCAGTTTTTGTGTTGCAGGACGTGACCATTTTCAGCTTTACCAGAGCATGCCAAAAGGCTTTCCAAAGTGTTTGTGGCGGTTTATCCTTTTAAGGCAAGTTAAGAGCATTTTCATTACTCACTCCTCGCTGACACTTGGTCAGTCATGTCAGGTAACCTACAGGAAACATTTTTGACAGGCACAGTCATGTGACAGCCACCATAATCAAGAACAGCTCCGTCACCCCAAGGAAAGTATCTCATGCTATTCCTTTGCAGTCAAAGCCATCTTCAATCTTTTTTTTTTTTTTTTAGATTTTTATTTAATATTTGTCAGAAGGAGCACATAAGCAGGGGGAGTGGCAGACGGAGAAGCAGACTCCCCGCTGAGCAAGGAGCCCCATGTGGGGCTCGATCCCAGGACCCTGGGATCCTGACCTGAGCCGAAGGCTGAGGCTTAGCTGACTGAGCCACCCCGGCGCCCCTCTTCAATCTTGATTCCTGGCAACTAAGGATCTTTTGTTCTATAGTGTCACCATTTCCAAAACTTCATATAAATAGAACCCCCCCAGTTTGTGTGAGTCCGAATTCTTCATTTAGTATGATGCATTTGAGATTCTTGTTATTGCGTGTGCCGATTACTCTATCCCTTTTATTGCTGGACAGATTTTATTGTATGGATATACTGTAGTTTACTCCTAACAGCTGAAGAACATATGGACTGTTTCCAATTTTTGGTTATTATTGATAAAACTGCTAAGCATTTCTTTACAGGTTGTGTTGTGTAAACATGTTGTCTGATTTTTCTGGATATCCATCTCTGAGACTGCTGATTCACATGGTAGCTTTGTAAGAAGCCACCAACCTGTTTTCCCAAGTGGTTATATTGTTTTGCATTTCCACAGTGTTACCAGATTTTCAATTGCTCTACGTAGTTCTCAGCACTTGATACTATCAGGTTTTAACCAGCAGTTTTGTAATGTCTGACGTGTCTGCTTTGTAATGGTGAAGTCTCTGCTATGCCCATATCAAGATTGGATAGTTTTCTTACTGTTCAGCTTTGAGTTCTGGAGCAAAGAAGTCTTTTCGGGGCTCCTGCGTGGCTTGGTAGTTGGGCATCTGCCTTTGGCTCAGCTCATGACCCTGAGGTCCTGGGATCAATCAAGCCCCACGTCAGGCTCCCTGCTCCACAGGGAGCCTCCTTCTCCCTCTCCCTCTCCCTGCTGCTCTGCCTGCTTGTGCTCTCTCTCTCTGCCAAATAAATAAAATCTTCAAAAAAAAATTTCTTAGCTAAGAAAATTATTTAAAAAATAATAAAAATAAAGAAGTCTTTTGGCAAGTGATTTACAAACATTCCCCCCCCCAGTGTTGACTTTTCTGTTCACAACACTGTTCAGTGTTTTTCACAGAGGAAAAGTTTAATTTTAATGAAGTCAGAATTAAATGAATTTTCCTTTGATGTATCTAAGAGCTCTCTGCCTGACCCAAAGTCATAAGTATTTGTTCCTATATTTCCTTCTGAAACTTTTATAATTTTATCTTTGTTTATGACCCACTTTGAGTTAATTTTTGTATAAGGTACTAGGCGTAGCCCAAGGATCGATCTTTCCTTCCTTCCTTCCTTCCTTCCTTCCTTCTTGTGGGTGACTGATTTTTCCAACAGCATTTGTTGAAGACTATCCTTTCTCCATTGAATTGCCTTTATATCTCTTAAAAATAATAATAATAGCTTTATTTGTAAGAATATATTTCTGGGCTCTATTCTGTTTCTTGGATCTGTGTCTCCTTTTGACATTGATTCTTCAAAATTTAAACCAGCCTTGCATTCCTAGGATAAACCATATTTGGTTGTGATTATATGAAAGTATTATACTTTTTATATGAATTGCTGAATTAGATTAGCTGATATTTTGTTGGGGATTTTTGCATCTATTTTCTGGGCTGATGATTCTGATACCATTTCCAGCTTGAGGGGTTTCCCCCTACACCGCCAAGCAGTTCTCAGACACCAGCTGGGTGTCCTATGACTTAGTTCTGACACTCTCTACCTGGAGAATTGGGGGCTCAGTCCCACAAGTCTGGCCTCCACTTCAGATGCTGGTCTCATGTCCAGGTTGTCACCTGTGCTTCTGACCAACGGGCTAGAAATCAGGATTCTATGAGCCCCTCCTTGAGTTTGATTAACTTGCTAGAGAGGTTTCGAGAACTCAAGAAACCAGTTCACTTACTTAAATTACCAGTTAATTACAGAGCATATTAAAGGGTAAGATTCAACAGTCAGATGAAAAGACACAGGTGAGGTCGTGAACAAAGGAGCTTCTGTCCCCATGGAGTGTGGGATGGCATATGGAAACATTCTGGTTCACCAATGTGGAAGCTCTTCAAATCTTATCCTTTTGAGTTTTTATGGAGGCTTTATTACATAGGCATGGTTGAATAAATCATTGGCCATTGGTGCTTGATTTAACCTTCAGCCCCACTCCTCTCCCCTCCCCAGAAATCAAGGTGGAACTGAAAGTTTAAACCTTCAACTCAAGGTTGTTTCCCCTAGTAACCAGCCCCCATCTTTAAGGGATTTCCAAAGGATACCTCATTAACATAAACTCAGTTGTCATTGAAAGGGGCTTGTAATAATTAACAGGATACCCATTTCAACTTTATGGCTGGAACATTTTCAGGAACTGAGGACAAGAGACTAAATATAACAACAGATGTTCCCGTTGCTCTTATTGCTCAGGAAATTCCAAGGGTTTTGGGAGCTCTGAGCCAGAAACAAAGACCAAATGCATATATATGTATTTATTATAAATCACAGTATCACAGGAGGACTATTGATCAGTAGTTTCCTTATGTCTTTGGTGGTGTCAGGGTAATGCTAGTCTTCTGAGTTTGGAAGTGTACCATCTTCCTGGAAGAGGTGAAGAATTGGCAAAATTTTTTCCTTATATGTTTGGTATAATTTGCCCGTGAATTAATTCATCTAGGCCTGGAGATTTTTTTTGTAAGGTTTCTAATTATGAATTCATTATTTTTGAAAATTATATGGCCATTCAGGTTATATATTTCTTGTTAGAAGTGTTTGGGTAGTTTGTTCCTTTTAAGGAATTTGTCCATTTGATCTGAGTCATCTGATTTGGGGTCATAGAGCTGTTCACTGTATTTTATTATTATTATTATTGTTTACTCCCAACGTGGGGCTCAAACTTAGAACCCCAAGATCAAGAGTTGTATACCTCACTGACTGAGCCAGCCCAGCGCCCCTTTTTTTAATTCTTAATGTTGGTAAGATCTGTAAGTATGTTGGTAAGGTCTTCTTTTTTTATTTTTGATGGTTTCCATTTATCCAGATACTTACCATTTCTGTTTCTCTTCATTCATGAAGTTCCAAGATTCACTCTAGTATCCTTTCTCTTTAAAGAATTTCCTTTGGCATTGCTTTTACAGCAGGCTTGTATACAACAAATTCTCTAAGTCTCTTCAAGTCTTCACCAGGTGTGTACTTATTTTGCCCCCATTCCTGAAGGAACATGTGTGCTGGATATAAAATTCTGATGTTCACAAGTTCTTTTTTTCAGCAAAAATTTCGATGCACTGTCTTTGGCTTTGGTGGTTTCTGAAGAGCAGTCCACAGTCATTCATATCATTTGCTTATACAGAATGCGTCATTTTTCTCAGTCGGATCTCAAGACTCTAAATCTCTGATTTCAAGTAGTTTGATTCTGATGTGTGTAGGCCTTGTTTTTTGTTTGCTTTTATCCTGTTTCGTGTTTGCTGAACTTTTTGAATCTGTAAATTTTTGTCTTTCGCCCAACTTGGGACATTTTTAGCAATTATTTCTTCAAATACTTTTTTCTGTAGCAACTTCTTCTGAGACTTCAGTGACACAAATATTCAACCTTTTAAAATTGTCCCACAGGTCCCTGAGGCTCTATTCATTTGTCCTCAATCCTTTTTTCTCAGTATCTCATATTAGATAGTTTCTCCTGAGTCATCTTCCAGTTTACTGACTTTCCTCTGTCATTCCCTTTCTTGTCTTGGGCCCATACAGTGAATTTTTTTTTTAATTTCAAATATTTTTTATTTTCAGTTCTAAAGTTTCCATTTAGTTCTTTTTCATAATTTCTATTTCTCTGCTGTGATCTTTCTACTCCTTCGGTGTTTGCCTTTACCTCACAGAGCATATTTATATCATTGCTTTAAAGTAAGTCTTTGACAGTTCTGGGGCGCCTGGGTGACTCCGTTGGTTAAGCGTCCCAACTCTTGATTTCGGCTTAGGTCATGATCTCGGCTCCGGTCATGATCTCAGGGTCGTGAGACTGAGCCCTGCGTCTGGCTCCATGCTGGACTTGGAGCCTGCTTAAGAGTCTCTCTCATGTGTGCGCTCGCTCACTCTATCTCTCTCTCTCAGAAAAAAAAGAAAATTCAAAGTCTTCGACAATTCCAATATCTGAGTCCTGTTAGGGCTGCGATCTCTTGACTCTTTTCATTTCAGAACTAATCACATTTCCTGGTTCTTTATATGTGAGGAATTTTTTATCTCCAGACAGTTTGATTTTAACACTGTGAGACTCTGGGTCCTGTTAGGAATACCTGGAAAGTGTTGATTTTTGTTATTCATTTTATTTTTGTCAGACAACCTACCCAGTTAGACTCAGACTGCATGTACGGGGTCACTTTATGTGGATGGCCGCTCCTGTGTTTGTGGAGTCTTCGTGGTCTTCGCTGCGCTGTGCAGGCTTGCGCAGGGCGTGCCCCACGCAGGGACTTGGACAGTGGCTTGTACTCTAATTTCATTCTCAGTGCCTTTGTCATGTGTCTGTAGTTCTGTGTCATGAATACACAGCTCGGGGGTAAGCCAGCATTAGTGCTTGTTCTTTAGCCCCCTCTTCTCCAAGACTTCCTTCACATTGTCCAGACAACATGGGTTCCTTTTCCCCTTTCCTCTGGGGGCCAGAAAGACAAGGTTTCTTCAGTTTCTGCCTCCCAATGTGTTGTGAGTTTGGAGTGACTTAAGGGAGAGAGGGGGAAAAAATATTGAGGGTTCCCTCCATACTCTCCCGACGTACCCTTTTCTCAGTTCTGCTAGTTAAAGAGATGGAATTCCTCTTGGGATGTTAGTTGCTGCTGGAGCTGGTACGTGCAGATCCATGAGTGGTGCCGACCTCGGGCAGAGCTGCGAGACTGGGAAAAACAAGCCAGAAATCCTGGCCTCACCCCACTCGTCAGTTGGGAAGGGCCCCTCTCTCAGTCTTCTGGCTGGAGCGCTTTCTCTGAGTTCCTGTCTGTTTTTGCTGTGAGTTCTGTGACTATCAGCCCAGGAGACAAGGAAAAAAACTGAACCTCACCCTCTTTATGGGTCATTCAAGTTTGACTTCCCACCCATGGCCACCTTTTACTTTCCAGAATCCTCGTGTAGTTGCTTTTCATATTGTATCCTCAGTTTTTAGTTGTAATAAGAGAAGCCATACTGTGTTTCAACTTGGCTGGTTCTCGAAGTCAAACTTATGTAGTGAAATTGATTATCTTTACGGTTTTATACTTTGCCTTCTGTGTTTGTTTTTAATAAACCTTCCTAACCAAAGGTCATCGAACTACTCTTCTATATTTTTATCTGCGTGCGTTAGTTTTTACATTTAAGAATTGATTTTCTGTCTGGCATAAGACAGGGATCTAATGTCAGGGGTCCGTTGCAGTGCCAGTTATCCTGTGTGTCCCGTTGATCTGGAACGCTGTACAGGCATACCTCCCCTTATTGTGCTTGACAGATACCGCCCGTTTTACAGATTAAAGATTCAAGTCCTCAGTGGAGGAAGTATCTGCAGATGTGGAAACAGCAAGAGAACTAGCATCAGAAGTAGAGCCTGGAGACGGGACTGAAGCGCTGCGATCTCATGATCAAACTTGAACTGATGAGGACTTGCTCCTTTTTATTTGGAGTTAGGATGAATTTATTTTTTTTTCTTTGAATTCAGTTAACATATACTGTATTATTGGCTACAGAGGTACAGGTCAGTGATTCATCAGTCTTACGTAATGCCCAGGGCTCATTCCATCACATGAGAGTTGCTCCTTTTGATGAGCAAGGAGGTGACTTCTTCAGATGGAAGGTACTCCTGGTGGGGACGGTGGGAAGACTGTTGAAACGACCACAAAGGGTTCAGGATATCACATGAACTTAGCTGATAAAGCAGCAGCAGCAGGGTTTAAGAGGACTGACTCCATTTTAAAAGAAGTTCTACTGGGATACACACACACACACACACACACACACACACAATGGAATACTACTCAGCCATCAAAAAATTGCAGTCTTGCCATTTGCAACAACATGGATGGAGCTAGAGGGTATTATGCTGAGTGAAATAAGTCAGTCAGAGAAAAGCAATGATCATATGATCTCACTGATGTGAAATTTAAGAAACAAGGCAGAGGTTCATAGGGGCAGAGAGAAAAAAATGAAACAAGATGGAATCAGAGAGGGAGACAAACCATAAGAGATTCTTAATCTTAGGATACAAACTGAGGGTTGCTGGAAGGGAGGGGGGTGGGGGAATGGCGTAACTGGGTGATGGACATTGGGGAGGGTATGTGTTGTAATGACCACTGGGTGTTATGTAAGACTGATGAATCACAGACCTGTACCCCTGAAACAAATAATGTATGTTAATTAATTGAATTTAAATGAAAAAAATAGAAGTTCTGTGAGTAAAATGCTACCAACAGCATCACATGCTGCAGAGAAATTTTTTGTGAAAGAAGAGTCAATTGATGCAGCAAACGTCATTGTTTTTGGAGAAATTGTCGCAGTAACCCCAGCCTTCAGCAGCCTCCACCCTGATCGGTCAGCAGCCATCACATCAAGGCAAGACCCCCCACCAACAGAAAGATTATGATTTGCTGAAAGCTTCGGTGCTGGTTAACATTTTTTTTTAACAATAAAAGTTTTTTATGTAAGTAATGTACATTTTTTTTTTTAGACAATGCTATTGCCTAATAGACTAGAGTACAAGCTAACTTTTATATGCACTGGGAAACCAGAAAATTCCTTTGACTCACTTTATTGCAGTATTCACTTTCTTGTGGTCTGGAACCGAACATGCAGTACCTCCAAGATATATCCATAGTTGCTTTCTGAGGATCTCATTGCATTCGGCAGGGGGAGGGGTTTCAGGGGTTCCAATAGACAGCATCCCTTTTCCCCTCCACGTGGAGAATGTGGAGATTCAAAATAGCTCCTTTATTAGAACAAAGGCTAGAGGAAGCAGCTTAGTGACAGAGTTGTATTAGACTTGCTAATTCCCTACCCACCAGTTCCCCCTCCCACCTCAGTCTAGCCTGGACCAATCCAGCCCAAGGAAAGTTGCATCTGCAGAGGAAACCCACTTATTCAGGTCACTGCTTCCCACTCACTGGTCCAGGGAAAGAGGGAAGGAAAAAGAGACCAGACTCCCCACCATCAAGGTAACTCACTAGACATCCCTGGGGAGGGTGTAGGAGTGGGACAAGTGGCCAGGAGCCTTTAGCAGATCTGTTGTCACGCAGTTTGGGTGAGAAGAGTAGTTTGTGCCCACCCCACCCCCCGATTTCAATTTGTCAGTTTTGTTTGTTAGAAATACTTTTTTAAGGTTTTTTATTTATTTTGACAGCAGGGGAAGGGGCAGAGGGAGAGTGGGAAGCAGACTCCCCACTGAGCAGGGGGCTGGACTTGATGCGGGGCTCGATCCCAGGTCCCTGGGATCTTGACCTGAGCCAAAGTCAGATGCTTCGCCAGCTAAGCCACCCAGGCGCCCCTTGTTAGAAATAATTTCTGAAAATTAGTCGAACTAAACTATATCAATATTTAGCTGCATCCACAATAGAAAAGAATGTCATTGTCATGTGACTTAAATGTTTGGACTTTAGTATCTTTAAAGAGCATTTACTATGGCCTTGGATAGTACCATGTTTCTTCGGATTAAAAAAGAGTATATACTTCAGGCTTCTTGTTTTCTTATATTTAGATCTACCAAGTTCATAGCTTTATAAACCTGGTCATATATTCATTACTTGCCCAGAGTAAGAATTACACTAGATATAATTAGCACCTGATTCTCGCGTTGGAAGGCCTCTCAGTATAATAGAGAAGACAGACAATTACAGTATTGGTGATACTTGCTCACCACCACAAAACCATGGGCAGAATGTTTTGGTTATGTAAACAGTGGAGAAATTAATGAGAACTAACGATATATGTAAGGTAACTAAAATTGTGTCTACGTAATACATTTGTGAAGTTTTGAAATGGTCATTCTCATGGAAGTAAGAAACAAATTGGTCATTTCAAATAAGCTAAAGTTACCTGGTCAAAATTTATCCCTTTGCGGTATATTTTTTAGTTGTTTGCCCTTAGTTTTATGCCATCAAGGTATTTTAGTGGGAAGAGATACCTGACATTATATTTTTGTTATATGAAGTCTTTTAAATTAAAAGGCAGGGGGGTGCCTGGCTGGCTCGGTCATAGAGCCTTGTGACACTTGATCCTGGGGCTGTGAGTTCAAGCCCATGTTGGGCGTAGAGATTACTTAAAAATAAAATCTTTAAACAGAGAGGTGGAGGTGGCCTCACACTGCTACCTCAGAAATAGAAGCTAGAATGAATCCTCACGTGTCTTTAATGACAAAGGAAATCTTTATTCTCTACTCACTGAAATTTTCATTATAGAGTCACATAGGACCCACTAGAGCGAAAAGTGAACTGTGCGTGCGTGCGTGCAGGAAAGGCGTCCCAGGGAGTGGAAAGAACACAAATGTTAGAATCAGGTCAACGTAGGTCAGATCCTCACCCTGAGTCACCTGGGGCAGACTCTCGCCCATCTGAGCCTTAATTCTCTCCCTGCCTGTTCTTCTCGAGAAATGCAGTGTGTTTCTAAGCCCACAACCTCAACATTAATGCTCACAGTCTTCCTAAGCCTACAAGCTAAAAATCTTCAAACAAAAGTGGGCCAAGCATAGTTTAAGAACTTAGTGCCAGGTAGTAAGCTGCCCATAAAATTTCAAGAAAGAGGATGCTAAATAAAATAGTGCTTGTTCTGATACTGAGTTTTTATCTCCCTGCCTGAAAATGTAGAAATTGTTATTTATGGGGTGAAGTCTTAAAACCACTTAAATGTGCAATATAGAATGGGGGGTACAGAAATGACAGGACATCATGGGAACCTTTATGGTTTTGAAGAGTATGGATAAAAGTGGTTTCGATGTGTTACAGGGTGTATGTATCTTAAATTAAACTTAGATTTTTAAAACGTGAGGGAAAAACTGAGGAAAATCACAACAATTGCCATGAGTGATTGATTTTCCCAATTTGTCAGTGCCATGAGGTTGCTTTCATAATAAGAAAACTATGTAAGAGTGGCTGATCTGAACTCTTCTCCTTTTAACATGATCAGTAGATTAAAGAGCAAATCTATTGTATAAGAAATAATGAAAACCATTTAATCGGCATGTGCACATTACATGTGGAATCTATAATTATTGCAAAACCTGATGTGAATTAAATATTGAATAATGGGTAAGTTTTTTCTATTATAGCCATTTATTTTTTTTTTTAAGATTTTATTTATGTATTTGACAGAGACAGCCAGCGAGAGAGGGAACACAAACAGGGGGAGTGGGAGAGGAAGAAGCAGGCTCCTAGCAGAGGAGCCCGATGTGGGACTCGACCCCAGATCACCGGGATCACGCCCTGAGCCGAAGGCAGACGCTTAACGACTGTGCCACCCAGGCGCCCCTATTATAGCCATTTAAATATATAAAATAAATGCCTTAAAGGAAAGGAAAGGAAAGGAAAGGAAAGGAAAGGAAAGAGAGAGAGAAAGAAAAAGAAAAAAAGAAAGAAAGAAAGAAAGAAAAAAAAGAAAGAAAAAAAAGAAGGAAGGAAGGAAAAAAGAAAAGAAAGAAAAGAAAGAAAAAGAAAAAAAGAAAGAAAGAAAGAAAGAAAAAAAAGAAAGAAAAAAAAGAAGGAAGGAAGGAAAAAAGAAAAGAAAGAAAGAAAGAAAAAGAAAGAAAGAAAGAAAGAGAAAGAAAGAAAGAAAAAGAAAGAAAACTATGTAAGAGAGCCAATAGCCTCATGGAGCAAAAAGTTTCTTTATAGACAAAACACGAACTTAGGTTCCGTAATGCTTGGTTCCATTAAGACAACCAAAGAAGGAGACCATCCGTCTTGGGTCTTTGAACCCCGTAGGCACCAGCCTTTTAGCGGCTGTGTTCCTGGCAGCTGTCATAATTCAGTCCACCGTGTCGACCGGACAGGAGAACTACAGCGCTCACAGTAACCTCTTCACAAGCAGTGTTTTCCTTGTTTTCCTGTTGCAGATTTACTTGAGGTTCCTGGAGTATCAGATGGAGCACTCAAACGAGTGCAAGAGGAACTTCGTTGCGGTGTACGACGGGAGCAGCTCCATCGAAAACCTGAAGGCCAAGTTCTGCAGCACTGTGGCCAATGACGTGACGCTGAAAACAGGGGTGGGGGTGATCCGAATGTGGGCAGACGAAGGGAGCCGGTTGAGCAGGTTCAGAATGCTCTTCACTTCCTTTGTGGAGCGTAAGTAAATCCTGTAGCCTCGAGATCTTCCACATAATTTTTTTTTTTAAGATTTAATTTATTTATTCGACAGAGAGAGAGACAGCCAGCGAGAGAGGGAACACAAGCAGGGGGAGTGGGAGAGGAAGAAGCAGGCTCATAGCGGAGGAGCCTGATGTGGGGCTCGATCCCAGAACGCCGGGATCACGCCCTGAGCCGAAGGCAGACGCCCAACCGCTGTGCCACCCAGGCGCCCCCTTTCACATAATTTTTATTCATTCAGAATTCAGTTACTGAGCCTTTCGTTTCGACAAAGACCGCAAGTCAACGAGAATGCAGAAATAACTAAGTCTTAGTCGCTGTTCTCAAGGAAGTAACTGTCCTGGGTGAAAAACTGTGTTCAGATATAAATTGCAACACTGCCTTACTATAAAGATAGCGAATGCAGAAGTGGAGACTCCTTTCAAGACTCTCAAAATTAAAAATAATTGCCAGTAGTATTAATTCAGCGTGGTATATAATTATGTATCTACCAAAATTTAGGTAGGCTGTGTTT
The DNA here is from genome assembly GCF_017311325.1 of Ursus maritimus. NCBI lineage: Eukaryota > Metazoa > Chordata > Mammalia > Carnivora > Ursidae > Ursus > Ursus maritimus. Next base: position 5,921,044 of record NW_024424341.1, on the reverse strand, counting down.
TCGTTCTTCCAATTTTTTATTTTTAAATAATTTTAAGCTTCTCTAAAGTTATAAAAATAGTGCAGAGTTTTCATAAGTCCTTCACGCAGGTGCCCCTAATAATGTGGTAAAACTGAAAATTAACACTGATGCAGTATTATCGACCAATATATAGACCTTTTCCACATGTCACTAGCTTTCCTATTAACGTGCTTTTCTGCTGCAGGATCCCACGTTTACTTGCCATCTGTCCTTTAGTCACCTCAGTCTGTGACAGCTCCTCAGTCTTCAGTGACCTTAACATAGTGGAAGAGCCCTGGCTGTTTATTCAGTAGAATGTCAATTCGAGTTTGTCCGGTGTTTTCTCATGGATTCTTTGGAGGTTATGTGTTTCTGTCAGCACCACAGAAGTGATCACACCAGTGAGGCAGGGGTGGGTAATGTGGGTTTGTCTCCTGTTAACTGGGGTCCCTTCCTTGAGGTGCTCTCTGGCACGTTTCTCCACTCTAAAGTTCCTGATGTTTTCATTTCTAGTTAATAATTCTCGTTGAGACTGTGCAAATATGCTTTTGCTCACTAATTTTAGCATCTGTTAATGGTTTGTGCCTGTAATAGGTATTATTGTAGTGTTTACCTAACGGTGGTTTTCTGTTTCCATCATTCCTTCTGCACTTACTAGTTGTAATTCTACTGTAAGGAAGAGTTATTTTTCCCCTCATCCATCTATTCAATGATTTATATCAGTATGAGTTTATGGCTTTTCATTTTTCGCCATTATTATATGTATAATTATATATAACCTGTAGTTATTGTAATACTAACATTATTTTGTTACTCAGAGTCCCAGCTTTGGCCATTGGGAGCTCCTTCGAGTTGTCCCTTAACTTTTGATGGGTCCTTTTTTTTTTTTTTTGAATCACTTTCTTGCTTTCTATCACCACAAGATGGCCCAGGTTCAACTGTATTCTCCCTGGTCCAGCCCTAAAACCAGCCATAGTGCCAAGAAGCCCTTTTCTTCTCTTACAGAAGACTGCTAAAGACACTTCTGGGGTTTTTGTAGGAACCCCCCCTGAACCTGTGGACTGCTTTTGAGCGGTGTCATCTTGACAAGCCGTAAGCCCTCCTGCCCATGAACCCACAGTGTCTTCCCATTTACTTGTCTTTAATTTTTTTCACGAGTGTTTTGTACTTTTTACTATACAAGTCTACAAGTACACATTGCTGGTGTGTAGAAATGCACCTGACTGTTGTATGCTGTGTTTGTATCCCGCAACTTGCCGAACTAGTTTATTAACTGTGTGTGTGTGTGTGTGTGTGTGTGTGTGTGTGTGTGTTTGTGATCTTGTTAAGGTTTTCTACATACAAGATCATATTGTCTGCAAACAAGTAATTTTCCAATATTGGCTGCTACTCTATTTTTTTCTTTCCTTTTCTCGCCTAACTGCTCTTGCTAGGGCTTCCAGTACCGTATTGCTAAAGGAGACGCCCTTGTCTTGTTTCTGATCATAGGAGCCAAGCTTTCAGCCTTTCACCCTTGAGTAGGTGTTAGCTGTGTGGTTTTCATATATGGTCTTTATCATGTTGAGGAAATTTTCTTCTTGTCCTAATTTATTAAGTGTTTTCATCATGGAAGGATGTCGAATTTTATCATATGCTTTTTCGGATTCAATTGAAATGATTATGTCCTTTTTTCCTCTTCATTCTGTTAATGTGGTGTATTGCACTGATTTTCGTAGAACCATTTTTATGTTTCAGGAATAAGTCCCACTTGGTCATGGTGTATAATCCTTTTAATATGTTGCTGAATTCACTGCTAGCATTTTGTTGAGGAATTTTGCATCGATATGCATAAGGGGTATTGGTCTGTAGTTTTATTTTCTTGTATCTTTGTCTGGCTTTGATATCAGGGGTATGCTGGTCCGTAGAATGAATAAGTGACCCTTCCTCTCCAACTTTTTGAAAGAGCTTGAGAGTTGACATTCTATAAACGTTTGGTAGAATTCCCCAGTGAAGCCATCCAGGCCAGGAAATTTCTTTGTTGGGAGATAGTTTGATTACTGATTTAGTCTCCTTGCTAGTTAGAGACCTATTCAAATTTTCTATTTAGTTTTAGTCGGTTTTGGTAGAACGTATGTTTCTAGGAATTTGTTTATTTCATCTAGACCTGCAGTTTGTTGGTATAGAATTGTTTGTAGAATTCTTTTAATCCCTTTTATGCCTCTAACTTCTGCAATAATGTCTCCACTTGAATTTCTGATTTTACTAATTTGAATCTTTTCCTATTTCTCTCTTTTTACCTTAGTCATTGGAACGAAAGGCTTGCCAATTTTGTTGACCTCTTCAAAGAACCTTTTTTTTTTTTGTTTTTTTTCTTTTCTCTGATTTTTCCATTCTCTATCTCTCTTCTCTATTATTTCAGCGTTTCTGACAAAGGCATAGAACTCCAAGTTTAGTTTATCCTTTTTTTCCTCCTTCTTTAAAAAGGTTAAGTTACTGATTTGAGATCTTTCGCCTTTTTTTAACGTAGTTATTTATAGCTATAAAATTCCTTCTTTGCACTGCTTTCACTGCTTCTCATAAAGCTTTGCTGTGTTGTGTTATCATTTTCATTTATCTCAAGGTATTCTCTAATTTCCCTTGTGATTTCTTCTTTGGCCAGTTGGTGGGTTAAGAGTATGTAGTTTAATTTCCACATACTTATGAATTTTCCAGTTTTCATTCTGTAATTTCTAGTTTTATTTCGGTGTGATTGGAAAAGATACTTTGTATGATGTCAGTCTTTAAAGATTTCTGTGTGTATGTGGCGTAACATGCAGTCCATCCTGGAGAAAGTTCCATATACACTTGAAAAAAATTTGTATTTTGCTGTTGTTGGGTGGAATTTTCTGTATATTTCTATTAGGTCCAATTGGTTTATAGTGTTATTCTTTTATTTGCTTATTAATCTTCTGTGTAGTTGTTCTACCCATTATTGAAAGTGGGAGAGTGAAGTCTCCAACCAATTACTGTAGAATATCTGAATTCTACCTTGAATTCTGATAGTGTTTGCTTCTTGTATTTTAGGACTCTAGTTTTTGGTTTATATTTTTTTATAATTGTATCTTCTGGATGAATCCCTTTTACCAACATACAGTGTCCCCCTTTGTCACTTGCAACAGTGTTGATTTAAAGTCTATTTTTGTTGATATTTGTATGGCCACCCCAGCTGTCTTTTGGTAACTGTTTGCATGGAATATCTTTCTCCATTTTTTCACTTTCAACCAACTTATGTCTTTAGGTCTAAAGTGAGTCTTTTGTAGAACAGTATATAGTTGGATCTTTGGGGGGGGGTATTATCTGTTCTGCCAGTCTCTGCTTTTTAAATGAAAGGTTTAACTCATTTACATTTACGGTAATTACTAAGAAGGAAGGACTTCTGTTTTGCTGTTTGTTTTCTAAATCTCTTAAAGCTTTTTGTCCCTCATTTTCTTCATTACAACCTTCTTCTGTGGTTAATTGACTTCTTGTAGCAACACATTTGAATTTCCTTTTATGTATATTCTTTAGGTATTTTCTTTGTGGCCATAGTGGGGTTTTGTCTTTTTATGAGTTGGTTACATCTTTAAAAGTCATTTTTACTATTTTGTGAGCATGTGAGAACCTTTTCATATTAAAGAACGGGGTAGCTCATGTATAGATACTGACCCAGCTTAAAAGTAGAAAAACTCAGAGGAGAGCATTTTAGGATTCTTCTCTTAAACTCCTGATAATTCACATGAACAAATCTCAGGAAAAACTGGTTCTGTTGCCTTTCCGTCTCCTGTAAAAGTCCGAGTGACTTGTCTGTACTTCCTAATAATTATTTTGTTGATTTTGCTTATCATAAGTACAAATCGTATTACATTAGCTTTGATTTAAAAAAAAAAAAACTAACAAAAATACTGTCATGTTTTTGGCTTGGTTTTGAGTGGCTTGGTTTAACTTTAATCTGCGTTTGGATAGTGCTGATTAGTCTCTCTGACTAGTCCCTTTCCTCACAGTCACCTCTGTATGAAGAAAATTACCATTTAGAGACTCATCCAAACTGCCCCAGTGTAGTTGACTGTATATGTTCATATCACATGTATTTTAAAATAAGTGGTAGATGTTCTGTATTGTCCTCTAAGAGAAGGAAATATTTTCACTTTTATATCCTGAGTGGTGAATACAGTAAAATGGTTAACTATATATATTTTTGCCAATCAAAATTTGTAAATATAAAAGTGTAAGAATAAGATACTATCAGATATTTTTCTTGAGAAATTTAGGAATTAGTAATTTTTCCCTTCATGTATAATTTCAAGATATTATTATTCCATGGATTCTATGGCAAGATCATGATCGTATGTGACCCACACAAGCTTTATTATAGCTGAACTCTTCTATCTATAATTTTGAAAGACTCGAATTGCCAGCTGGCTATTTGGGTCAGGAAGCCGATTTAGCTGATCAGCCTTCCTACCTGTCTTCCGTTCATTTATTTAACATTTATCATACAAGATACCGTGTTTGGTATGAAGATACAGAAATGGATGGAACAGTCCCAGCTCTAAAGGATCTTCTTATAGTCTTTTAGGTGAGGTAACATACATGCAAATGGGACAGTTGCAGGAATGACTATGACAAAGACCGAGACAGAAAACGAAGTGCTTCCTGATTAAATATCCAGGTTACTTCTAGCAGACAGCAACGATTATGGAGCAAGTAGTCCTTGAAAGGAGGGCCTTTGAGTTTATCCCTGAGGGCAGGTGGATTTTAGGAGATAGAAATGTTGAATAATTGAGGTTGTTGTTCCAAACAGAAGCTACGAATGACAAAGCACACAGAGCCCGGGCATGTCTGGATCACAGAAAATAGTGGAAGAAAGAAGAGAGCAAAATGCATCAAGAAAGAGAGATTAAAACTAGAGTTAGAAGACCTTTAAATTAAAGGCTATAATTATGGGGCGCCTGGGTGGCTCAGTTGGTTGGGCATCTGCCTTCAGCTCAGGTCATGATCCTGGAGTCCTGAGATCAAGCTCGGCATCGGGCTCCCTGCTCAGCTGGGAGTCTGCTTGTCCCTCACCCTCTACCCTGTTTGTGCTCTCTCTCTCAAATAAATAAAATCTTAAAGAAAAATTAAAAATTAAAGGCTAAAATTAGAGTTCATACTACAGGCATTGGGGGTTTTGAAGGGTTTCATGCTACACAATGACATAATCAGAGCCGTGCGTCAGTTGGAGTGTGGAGGCTTACGTAGGAGGGAGGCCAGCTTCCACAGTCAGGGGGCTCTAGACCAAGATGGTCTGAACCAGAGCAGTGACAGAGGGAAAGTTGTGGAAGTAGAATCAACAAGAGTTGGTGGCTGGCCAGACGGAAAAGTAGCAGAATGAGTCAAGGATACCTACAGTTTCAGTCCGACTGACTTGGAAATGAAAATTGGAGAGATAAGAAGAATTAAGTATTGAGTTATTTTGGATTTAGTGAGTTTCTGGAGTAGCTGGAAATGTCAGGAGCTCAGCAGTGATATTTACCGGGAGTAAACTGTGTGGCTGCTGCTTGTTGCACTACGGATGCATATAAGCTGTTTCCAAAAAAAATTTTATCAACTTTTCACACTTGAAAAAAACAGCTATGTAATGGCTGCTTCACTCTTTCAAATAACTACAAAGCAGTGCTTGATACAAAGATATATTTTCAGTTAGCAAGAAAGCCTTTCGGCCGTTTTCCTTTCTCCTCGGTTTATTTATTCCCAGCATCTTACACCCGTGCTTTCCAGTAGTGCCCAGCAGCCCCGTGTGGCTGTTGGACACTCATAATGTGGCCCATCGCAACTGAATGTGCTATAATTATAAAGGCATATCCTGGATTTCAAAGACTTGGTATGAAATAATGTAAAATATCTCATGAATAATATTTTATAGGTGTTAAGTGAGAACGTTTGGGGTATTGTTCAGGGCTCCCCAACACCACCCACATGTCAGGTGATTTGCTAGAAGGACTCACAGGACTCTGCATGTATTTGAATACTACGGCTGAGATTTCTGACAGTGAAAGGGTATGGGGTCAACGGAGAATTACTGTCTGAGTCCTCACAGAGAAGTACTCTCACAGGCTCCCCAGCGCTCGCTCCCTCCCCTGAAGGGCGCACCGAGCATGTGTATTTCTTGAGCAACAAAAAATGCAGTAACGTGGACAATGTTTTGGTCCAGAGAAGCACCCAAGGTTTTTATTCGGAACTGGTCTCATAGGTCTCACTTTCTGCCTTTCCTGTACCAAAATCGTGGACTCAAAGAAGGAAAGAAGGTGTTCGGCATAAAATGACGTTGTTCACACCAACTCTAGGCACCATGAGCCTTATCGGTCAGGGAATGGAGGGAAGTCCAAGTTCCCAGTTGCCAAAACTAAGGGCCAACCTTGCTCACAAACCCTTCTAAAGGTAGCGGCCTCAGTTCTGCCATAGTAATAATAACTCTTTTCTGCACAGATATATTGGGTTGAATAAGCTATTAGTAAAATTAATTCCACCTGTTTCTTTTTAAAGATCTTTATAATGTGGCTACTTGGTCACATTTGGGCTCACATTATATTTATTTTTAGGCAGCACTGATATATATCTTAAATGCAAAATTCTTCTCTAATGTGTTTTAGTTAAGGTATTTCTCTAGATACACTAATGATTTCTCTATCAGTACAAATCTGATAAGAAAACAGGTGAAATGCCTCCCTCAAGTGATGTCTTCACAATAATCACTAAATATAAGACTTAGCTCCATATCCTAAATTTAGCTTTGTCATCCATGAAGAACAAGAAACCCTGTTCAAAAAAAAAAAAAAAAAAGTCATATGTATGTGACCAAATAAAGGATTTTGTAAAACAAAAGTCCCAGTTTGGAAATCTCATAAGCACATTAGAGAACTCCAAACGGTACATTTGTATATGCTCATCATTAATTCAAACTGCTAAACTCCTTTGTTTTTCTCTAAAACTAAAATGATGTGTAATTATTATGAATCCATTCATGAAAACCATCAATATTTTAGAAAAGGTTTATATGGATGGACTAATTCTGCATGAGATAGTCACTCTATACGTACCCATTGTAGATTACAGATATGCCTAAAATAATATAACTTGGCTAAAATGAATGATACAGACTAGCACTTCCCAAGCACTGAATACTAACACATATCTCACTCTTTAAGACAGGATATGGTTTTAGGAAAATAATTTCTAGGACTACAACTGTGAAAGCAGCAGAAGTTATTTTTGTTAGAATAAATCCATAATGTGATTCTCAGTGACATACTGCCTACGGGGGCTCCTGCAGGCCTAGTTGAAGGACAGACATCTCTCAGCATCACTGTCACATCTCAGGAGAAGGGGAGGGGAACTGATATCCTAACCCTTCTTCTTCCTCATGCCACGACCCAGCAGTGAGTAAAGGGGGAAAGTAGGAAGTCCTCAGGCTATAAGTGGAAAACGGTTTGTAACTGGCACTATTTTTACTATTCTCTTTGTCCCTTACTTATAAATTCCAGTAATTCAGCCATTTTTTATAGTTTTTAATCGAAGCATGTCATTAACATCCCATGTCAGTAACTGATACTTCGATTCTCTTTATAAACAGCAATACTTGTCCACTGAAAATCCACAGAGCTTAATACATGTGTAATTATGAGTATAATACATTTCTACAAAACAATATCTGATGATGTCAGCACTGCTTTCTAATTGCTTTAAATAATGTGGGGAGCAGCTGTAAAGAATTCTTTAATAAAACCCCTGAGGATGTTTTCTTTTTTTTTTTTTTTAAGATTTATTTATTTATTTATTTGACAGAGATAGAGACAGCCAGCGAGAGAGGGAACACAAGCAGGGGAAGTGGGAGAGGAAGAAGCAGGCTCATAGCAGAGGAGCCTGATGTGGGGCTCGATCCCATAACGCTGGGATCACGCCCTGAGCCGAAGGCAGACGCTTAACCGCTGTGCCACCCAGGCGCCCCCTGAGGATGTTTTCTACTCACTGTTCAATCAATGAGAAACACTGACCAGAAAACCTGTCTTTTTCTCCCCTTTTGAGGATTATAAAGAAACATCAAATGTTCTGTGTCACACAGTGTTCTGTGGACAAACTTGAAGAGCTAATCGTAGTTGGACTCAAAGTCAGAATACCTAGAAGCCGCAGTGCTGCTTAACACCTCGCTCAGCCCGCCTTGAAAATAGCTTCTGTAAAATAGCTGTCTCCTCATTTGTGAACTGGAGAAGACTGGTAAAATTAGAGATCAGTAGGTAATACGATATAGTATGTCATAGGATTGTGGTATGATGCATAAACAAAATGGAAAACTCCAGTTTTTGGAAGTAAGTATTCAAAAATGCTGTGTTCTCTAGGCCATTTGTCATGTTAAAGTGCACACCTGGATGTAATATAATTTTATGATCGATATGACACAGCTGAGGTAGGCACACCAGCTAATTTGGTACTGAAATAAAATACCACCATATATTTTCATTGGCTTTTCTGTCCTCAGCCTAACGGCATATTTATCAAGAATCATGAGATACTTACTTAATGGTTAAATAATACCATGTGATGGATTCAGTCTCTGAGTAAATTACTTACTGGTTATATACATGATTCTTCTGAGAATAGAAGTATCAACATGATTGAGACCACTAAGTTCATAGTCTCATTGATTTTATTCTTGTTTTTTTGTTTTTAAGATTTTATTTATTAGAGAGAGAGAACACAAACGGTGGGGAGGGGCAGGGGGAGAGGGAGAAGCAGGCTCCCCGCTAAGCAGGGAGCCCGACTCGGGGCTCGATCCCAGGACCTGGGATCACAACCCGAGCTGAAGGCAGATGCTTTACCAACTGAGCCTCCCAGGCGCCCTAGTCTCATTGATTTTAGAACCAGAAGTCTGAAATACACTATAGTCCATCTCATTCGTTTAGAAAGAGGAAGCAGAGACCCAGGGAGTTAGTTAAAATCTTAAAGTAGGTTAACTAATAACAGAAACAATTTGTATTAATTACTAGTCCATTGTTGTTTCTGCTCTCTGTTTCATAGCACTGTTTCCCAAGTTACTCACTATTCTTAGCTATTTTATTTTAGATTCTTGAGTCATGAGAGTCACCCAGGGGTTATTATACTTGAACAGGAGTGGGTAAGTACTCAGCAAATAAGCAAGCCTTAAAGTTTTGTGCAGAGAATAGTTAATTGTATATAGATAAAACTCACGCTTAAACTCAATTTCAGCTTATGGAGAAGGGGTGCACAAATCCTGGCTCATAGTGATTAACCGTAGATTATTAGCNNNCTGAACTTGGGTGACTGTTGCCTTTTGGGGATTCTGCCTTAAAGAGAGATTATATTTGTTCTCTAATAGCAAAGCAATTTTGGATGTTATTTTTTGTTTGTTTTAATTGAAGAATAATTGACATTCATTGAATACGGTATTAGTTTCAGTGATTTGATATTTACATACATTAGGAAATGATCACCACAATGAGTCTAGGTTCCATCTGTCACTACACAAAGTTGTTACAGTATTACCGACAATATTGCCTATGCTGTACATTACATCCCATGGCTTATTTATTTTGTAACTGGAAGACTGTTCCTCTTCGTCCCCTCCCCTACTTTGTCCTGTCTCCCCACCCCCTGTCCTCCAGCAACCATCAGTGTGTTCTCTGTACCTGTGAGTCTTTTGTTTGTGCATTTGTTCTGTTTTGTTAGAATCCACATGTAAGTGAAATCGTAGGTATTCGTCTTTCTCTGACTTATCCATGTTGTCACAAATGGCAAGATTTCACTCCTTTTTATGGCTCAGTAATACTCCATTTTATACATGTACCACATCTTTATTCATTCATCCATTTATGGACACTGAGGTCGCTGCCATATCTTGGCTATGGTAAATAATGCTGCAGTGAACATAGGGGTGCAGATATCTTTTTGAATTAGTGTTTTCATTTTCTTGAGATAAATAGGCAAGAGTGGAATTGCTGGATTATAGGGTAATTCTATTAATTTTTTGAGGAACCTCCATACTGTTTTCCACAGTAGCTGCACCAGTTTGCATTCCCACCAGCAGTGCACAAGGGGTCCCTTTTTTCCACATCTCCACTGACACTTATTTCTTGTCCTTTCGATGATGGCCATTCTGACAAGTGTGAGGTGGTATCTCACTGTGGTTTTGATTTGCATTTCCCTGATGATCAGTGTTGTTGTGGAGGTTGTCTGTTGACCTACATTGTAAGTCTAGTAAATATTGGATAAATATCACATTATGTTTTAGGGTTTTCTGGGGTCCCAATAAATACCTATTTTTACAGCCCATCTTCAGAGCCACCTTGAGAAATAGACGAAGGGGTCGGGCAGGTGGATACCAAACCATCTGTTGTTTGTGTGTGTTTACCAAGCTGTCCGTTTCGTTACTGCTGGTGCAGTTGGACGATGTGGTTAAGTACTCCAGAGCTTACTGTGATTGTGACCTAAAGAGAGAGCCTGCTCTTTAGAGGGAAAGAAATACTAAATTCATTGTTTTGATAAGGTTCATTGTATATTTGTTTTTAAAAAGATATTATTTAGGGGAAGAAATCCAGTTATTATTAGTCCTGTAAAATTTTACATATTTCTTTTCATCTTGAAAAGAGACTTTTAAAAAGAAAATACAAAAAGTATCTGAGGTCTGTAGTATAATAGAGAGGGGGGATTCAGTGTTCCTTCCTTGACGAGACACATACCTTAAATGTAGAATTTTTTAGACAGGAAATACATTTTGCTTGATTATATTTTTGGAAGTCACAGTGATAAGTTGATTTTTAGGGGCTTCTGTCAATGTGAGAGAAAAGCCGTCATGCGTCCTGACTTTCAGATCTTGTGTGTGTGTCTTTACACTGAGGTACACATTTTTACTATGTTGGTATTTTTGTCTCCAGTCGCGGACTTTATTTCTTAACCGAAGTAAACACACCGAGTCATAATCTAGTGTAAGAAGTGTTTACATATACGAGGAAAAGTGTCACATAGAAGCACATCTGGAGTATGACAGGGACACGGGAGTCATACTAGCTACCTAGGAGAACTGAGGGAATCTTCACGGAGAGGGCGGAATTGTGAATGATCTGAAAGATGAGTCGGTGGTCACCAGGAAGGGAAAGGAGGAGACACTTCAGGCTGAAAGAACGGTTTACACAAAAGAAGTTACGTGGTATATATTACATATATCTTTATCATTTAAAAAAATTTTAAGTTTGAAATTCCAAAGAGTGATTTTTTTTCCTGGTAAAATCTACATAACATAAAATTTGCCATTTTAACCATTTTTAAGTGCATAGTTCAGTGGCACTAGGTACATTCCTGTCTTTGTGCACCCATCACCACTATCCATCTCCAGAACTTTTTAATCATCTCCACTCCCCTCTCCCACTGGGTCCTCGTAGCTGATTCTCTCTTTTTCTCTCAATGAATTGACTGCTCCAAGTACTTCATATACCTGGAATCATACAATATTTGTCCTTTCGTGTCTGGTTTCTTTTGAGCATATTGTCTTCAAGATTCATCCATGTTGTGGCATTTGCCAGAATTTCCTTCTGAATTGTAAGCGTGAATAATATTCCATTAGATATGTATATACCACATTGCGGTTATCCATTCATCCACCCACAGACATTGATTTAGGTTGTTTCCACTTCTGGGTGGGATACTGCTGCTCTGTGCTTTGTGAATAACACCGCCATGATCGCCGGTGGACTGTGCGTTCGAGCCCCTGGGAGTGGAACAGCTGGAGCCGATGGTAATCGGTGTGAGTCCCATTCACCACAGCAACTGTACCATTTTACATTTCCCCCAGCAGCGTGCCGAGCGTTCCAGTGTCTCCACATCCTCACTGACAACTTCTTTTAACGTTTTGAAAAAATTCACCAGGCTACGTACAAGTTCCGTAAGCAGCGTGGTAAATGTGCTCGTGTTCTCCTTATGCAGAGCATGACGTGTGGCACCCAGCCTGAGTTAGAAGTCTTAGGTCAGACCATGTCAGAGTTCCAGCTCGTGTCTTACGGTTTCTGTAGTGCAGAGTGTCGTGAACATGCGGAAGCGCCAACAAACCAGGATGCGTTCTTAGCGACAAACTGTTCTTCTTTCCTGCAGCTCCCTGCACGGGCAGCACTTTCTTTTGCCACAGCAACATGTGCATCAATAGTTCTTTAGTCTGTAACGGTGTCCAGAACTGCGCGTACCCGTGGGATGAGAATCACTGCAAAGGTGAGTGCACCGGCGAAGGCCAGCCTTCTTGACAGGAAAGTGGCTGTTGCCCTTCATTAAGAAACCCTGAAAATGACCTTTTCTGTAACTGCGCTCAGCATAGCTGCTTTGGCCGAAATGGAAACATAGAATATAAATGTTCTTTTAAATGCATCATACACCTCTGGTATGTGGTAAAAGCAAAGAAAAATACTTATTCTCAATGAAAGCATTCTTTTTTTTAACGACCTATGTTTTTTATCTTAAGTTCAAAAGTCCACCATAATATTAAATTATTCTGAGAATAAGGTATCTTTACAATACGAATGACTCAGAAAATAATGCATTATTTACACAATGTCCTGTGCTGTATTTCTAGTGCAGGTCTAAGGTAAACACGACTTGTGGTAATTGCTGAGTATCTACAGACATTATCACATCACTGTCTCAGCCTTAAAGTTTGCCTGCCTTCTATTCTCCAAGAGTCAGTACACGTCTTACTGTGAACAGTTAGCGTGATCTGATAGGGCTGTCTGAAGTACTTGACAGGAAGTGTTTTCAGGTAATCATTCGGATGGTAGCTCGTGAGGCTGCACCTCAGTGGCTTAGCCTGGTGCCTTTAGTCCTCTCTTGCTGGTGGCGGTCGGTAGAAATACTGCGGTTACACTTACACACGGCAGTTGGCCAAACATACGACGGAACAGAAAGCTAACTTGATAGAACAAGAGTATTTCTTCTGGCATTTTCTCTATATTCATGTTTTTTTTATTTTTTTATTTTATTATTTTTTTAAGACTTTATTTATTTGGGGGAGAGAGAGCACAAGTGAGGGGAGGGGCAAAGGGAGAGGGAGAAGCAGACTCCCTGCTGAGCAGGGAGCTCCATCCAGGGGCTCGATCTCTGGACCCTGAGATCATGACCTGAGCTGAAGTCAGACGCTTAACTGACTGAGCCACCCAGGCACCCCCAGATTCGTGTTTTTAATTTGATTTGCAAATTGTGTGCTTTCGTGTACCTTCTGAGTAAAGAACCAAGTCCTTTTTCTTTTATGTAATCTGACTATCTTGTGATTGGTTAGTTTAACTGGAGATCATAATGGGATTGTTTTATTTGTTTCAAAACCTAATTTTAAATGGTATCATCTGTAGTGTATTTGACCCACGTGTTCTGCTTTACCTAAAAATACCTCCCAATGTGCGACAGGACTCATTAGTGAATTTTGAAAGCCTTGTTGTTTCTCTTTCTGCAGAAAAGAAGAAAGCAGGACTATTTGAACAAGTCACTAAAACCCATGGAACAATTATCGGCATCACATCAGGGATTGTCGTGGTCCTTCTCATTATTTCTATTTTAGTACAAGTGAAACAGCCTCGAAAAAAGGTCATGGCTTGCAAAACCGCATTTAATAAAACTGGATTTCAGGAAGTGTTTGATCCTCCTCATTACGAGCTGTTCTCCCTGAGGGACAAAGAGATCTCCGCAGACCTAGCGGACTTGTCGGAAGAACTGGACAACTACCAGAAGATGCGGCGCTCCTCCACGGCCTCGCGGTGCATCCACGACCACCACTGTGGCTCGCAGGCGTCCAGCGTCAAACAGAGCAGGACCAACCTGAGTTCCATGGAGCTGCCTTTCCGCAACGATTTTGCACAACCACAGCCCATGAAAACATTTAACAGCACCTTCAAAAAGAGTAGCTACACTTTCAAACAGGCACATGAGTGCCCTGAACAGGCCCTAGAAGACAGAGTAATGGAGGAGATCCCTTGTGAAATTTACGTCCGGGGACGAGAAGATTCTGCACAAGCATCCATATCCATCGATTTTTAATCTTCTACTAAGGGGACTTTAATTATTCAGTGTGTACGTATGCAGCCCACGGAGCACCCGTACTCTTCAGCAGCCAACCCTTTTCTCCTGTCAAGACTAGGACGACTTCGTTCCCACTAACCCCCTGTAACGGCGAGGCTTTCATTGTCTCAGGCAGCCTATGTGTTAAACCAACCGAGGGACCTACTCTAGTCCGTGAACAGAATAAGTCACTGCTGCGCGGTGTCACACACACAGAGCACCAGCGAAATGGCATTTGGAGAGGCGCACGGTGGTGCTGAGCCAGGCTCAGGCTGCCCGTTAGGCTCGGCTACAGGAATACTGCTCTGGATTGATCCCACAGCCAGTTGAAAAATAAGATTTGTCTCTATGTTCCTTTTGTTTTTCTTTTCTCGAAATTTAATTTGTTTTATAAGTCCACGATTTTACCGTTTTGGTTTCTTACATAAACATAAATGGTTAATGTGCCACACATATTTCAATACAGGCATTTGTTCTAGAATTTGTCAAAATATAACTCGTTACTGCGCTAAGTGCCAGCAAAGACCAGAGTTCTGCTTCACCCATCTGTTTCTTCTTCACTGCTGCCTTTTAATTACTGGATCCTTAGTCTTTATTTTTTGTGAATAGTAGATGATATGATTTATCACCTTTATCACCTTTATCATATTTTGTCTTATACTAGAAGATTTCATAATCCTAGGATGTATGCACCCTTGCCAGTTGTGACTAAAACCTTGAAAAAGATGAAAACTTCTACAAATTCTTTGAAATTTCCCAAATTTGGTCACATGCAGTGGTAGCCCATTCATTCCTGTGTGCAAAGTCGTTTCATTCATTTCGGGGGAGGCCTGTAATTATGTTTCTTTGCTGTGTTTCTCATCACCAGGTTTGTGTTTCCTGTTACTTTTAAAAGAAGATGATTTTTCTCCCTTTGTATGGGTTTATGTTATGGCACATGGTAGCCAAGGTTGTATGAGAGTTAAAGGGAAATTCCTGAGAAACTGTAAGAGCCCTCAGATTGCTTCTTACTTGGGACAATACGTTTTTCTAGTTCTTACCAAGAATAACAACTTCCACTTTTTTTTAAACTGCGCTTTTGACCTTATGTTTTTTTTTATGGTATATAAACAATAATTTATAAACATGATATAAAAATTCATTGTGTTTTTTTAGACTTTTGATATTATTTGATACTGTACAAACTTTATTAAATCGAGATTAAAGACCTACATGAGAGATTTCTTTCAGTGTTCACACCAGTGGCTTTGCATACAAGTATGCTGTGATGGGACCACATGTTGTAACTTATTGTAAAGACCTTGGTAATGTGTACATAAGCTTTTGTTTCTTTTTGTTACTGCATTTAGTTTATGATAAACTTTTCACTCGTGTGTTATTTATTCTAAATCACTACACAAATCATATATTAAAATATACATTGTTACATGATTCTTCAATCATGTTATTGCACTGAGATTTTGGATCTTAAGGTATATATGGAAAGGAATCCACTTATCAAATTATAACTAACACAGACATGCCATTTAAAAGAGGTGAATCCTCATTTTGATATTTTTTGTAGTAAATTCTCAAGTGAGAAATTGAAGTTTCACTGAATTTCATTGATTTTTTTTTTTTAAGATCTCCCATGTGTGGGTTTTCTCGGATTAGTGAAAACTGGGACCTTTAAATATGATACATATAAAATACCCCTTCAGAATGTTTCTTATATCACCTTTTTTATTTTTTAAAAGTACATACTATCCAGGAGATAGGAAAACCCGTAGATAGTATATTCATGATTTAACATTTTTAAAAGTCAGCATAATTTCCTGTTTTAGAAATACAATTTGGGAAGGGAGAAAGACTTAATGAATGTAGTATTCATTGAACTAATGAGCCAGAGCCAGATTAGATAGAAATTCTTTCAGGAGCTATGGTGAATAGGCATTCTAGTAGTTAGTAGCCAGCCAAGATTTGAACAGCATAGTAAATATTTAATATAACTGTGATCTCATTGTTCACGATCATGAAGGAAAACTAGCATATTTGCTATGTAAGATTATATCCATTATAAAAACAGCTGTTAAGTCCATCTTTACCACCTACGTGATAGTAGAAACTAATACAGTACGCTTAGCTCCATGAACTATACTCACTTGTAACTATATTTTTGAAATTTGTATCCTATTTTCTTTTAAAAGGGCATGAAGAGGCCTACAAAATAGAGCCTTTAAAGAAGACATTTAACATTAAAACAGCACAGAATCACATAGCTTCAAGCAACGCCACTTAGCAAGGAAAGCTTGGACAACAATTTTGGTTCTAAACAATTTTGGTTCTAAACTTTCTGGCTGCTAAAACCAATGAAATGGTTTTTGTTTTTCACAGTAGAGACCCAAACTTATCTGCAGAGGCTAGTTTTCTCTTCAACTAAAGAAAGAGGATCTTTATATAGAACATTTCCTCAGAATTTAAAACAGATGCAAAATGCAGAGAGAAGTCAGTTATCTAGGGAAGGCGACGTCTTAGTGCAGTCTAGGGTCGTTGCTTTTTGATCAGTCTGGCTGCAGGGGTAGAACTAAGAGCCAGATAATCAATAATAGCTAAGCCAGCCTTAAACCGCCATATATTGTATGCCTTCATTGAAGTACAGATGGACGTTAGGCCTCGTTTAAACATTTTTTAGTCGAACATTTACTTGGCAGTATGCTGTGAGAAGAGAATGGAACTGTTTTTTAGGCATTATTACCAGCATAATGCTAATTGCTGTATTCTACGGTCTTTCATCTTTGAGGTCAGTAAGAAAACTTCACAAATTGTTTACTAAAGCAAAAGCCATAAATTTGAGTAACGAAAGATGAACTTTAGCCATCTTGTGGAAGTTCTTACATCCTTCACGGAAAATACTGAAGCCAGTTGTTCAACACACAGCGGAAAATGCGAATCTGAAGGGGAGAGTATCTCCAATTCGGGAGCTGCAGGAAGGACGCCTCTACAATCGCCGTTACCTTTCACCTGCGATCCGGAGTTTAGCACAAGATACCAACACTCAAGTGCCCACAAATGGCGGGAAAACTACAAATCCCAACATCTAAAGTGTGTGTGAATAAAGTGTGATGTACCTTTTGTGGAGGGAAATGTGCACCCTAAAGGTTTAACCAAAAGCAAGAGATTTCCCACCTTTCACATCACAAAAGAGATTAAAAAGGCTCCTTTACCTTCGACTTGTTAACAGCTTTTGTGTCTGTCTGTCATGTTTCATGTAATCATTAGGCATTAAAAGATCTAGCTCCTAAATGCCTGCTTCTGAACATTTTTATAGTTCTGTTGCTGGTGAGCGGGATGCCTTCCGGTTTCAGGAGAGTGTCAAGTGATGAGACAGGACAGGAAAAAAGCCTAGTTGTGGTTCCAGGCGTGATTCTCAAAGGGGATTATGTCCTCTTCCAAAATGGCGTCTGCTATGTTGTTCATGATAGAAGGGACCTTGAGTCTGGGGGGTTCTTAAGACCCAAGAAAGATGATCTGTCACAACTTCATTAATGAGAGTTCTGAGACCCAGAGAAGAGGAGTGAAAAGCCACATCTCAGAACTAGTCCCATGCTCTTGCCTTTGCTGCTTTTCCCCTGCTTAGCTGGCTGGAAATTTAAAGGTCAGGCAATTCTAAACAGCAGCCCAGATGTTCCATGGAAGCTTGTCAGTCATTCTGATTTAAAACGTGATTTATTCTATAATAATTTTTTTCAAAGCGTTTTACTTTTTAATCATTTTACACTATTTTTCACTATTCTACAATTTTGTTGCCATGAGTTCTTGGCATCGGCAAACTGCAAGACAGTGACCGTGAATTCTTAATAGACAATGTTAACAATTCATAGGTTTGGCACTAGATAAAAAGAGCTTCAGTGTTTTGCTTTTGTGATCTTTCTTAAATCTAAAGGAAACAACGTGTACTCTAGAAATTAAAGATTCGTGTGCTGTATCTCTTGAGTTTGGAGAATGATTTGAGTTCTGAGCCATGATGACAAGTTGACCTCATATATCTTTTTTAGGTCCCTGCAAAATATACCTCAACCAATTAAAAATTCTGAATTTGCTTTTTTTAGTCATTTTTTCATATATTTCTCTGATTGGTTTAATGACTACCAAAGCCTAAGAAGCTAATGACGGGTGCACCGTCTTGAGTAACATTTTTTTTTAAGATTTTATTTCTTTCAGAGAGAGAGGGGAGGGGCTGAGTGAAAGGGAGAGGGAGAATCTCAAGCAAACTCCGTGCTGAGTCTGGGGCCCGACGCCAGGCTCAATCTCACAACCCAGAGATCATAACCTGAGCCGAAACCTAGAGTCGGACAGTTGACCGACTGAGTTACCCAGGTACCCCTTGAGTAAATTTTTTTAAAGCAGTGAATTTTAGAGATGAATGGCCAGATCATGTAAGAATTCTTAAATGTTTAATCCTGAATTTGACACATCACAGTAAAGAATATGACCCTTGAACTGGAAGTAGAAATTGTGTTTTTTTTCCTTGCTCGTCTCCATTTCCAGAGTTTCTAGAAGTGGCAAGAATCCTTATTTCCTTGCAGGGTGAAGTTGGCATTTCCTACCCAATAGCTTCCAAAGTAAAATAATGATAAAAAATAAAAGCATCCTCAGGCTATTCCACCATTTAAGTTTTCAAATTAATCTTCAAGTGAAATTTTAAAGTTGTAAGGCGAATTTTGTGTGAGACTGCCGACAGAGGCAGTGTTAACATCCAGTCACTAAAGGAGCAGCGAGGACTTTCAGAGTGGGCTGTCCTTTGGGGGTGCAGAGCACATCAGTCCCGGCCACGGCTTAGCAAGGACGGATGAGTGCATTTCACAAAAGGTGCACACTGAGGAGAAAGCAAAGGAAGGAAAAACTCCGAGCTTTACAATCCTACAGACACAGATCAAGGAGCAAAGAAAGGGAAAAAGGTAGTTGCCACTGGCCTGTCTCTGCAAATAGTTACAGAGCAATTTTACTTTCTGTGTTATTTAGGATCAAGAAACAGCTTTTATCTGAAAGTGCTTTCACCTGCCAAGCTTTGCCATCCTCTGTAACATCTGGTGCTGGCAGGTCACTGAGCCAGTACATACCTTATTGAAACATTATGAGTAACTGCTGATTGCTAGAAGGAATTTGCATCAGAAATCTAGGTATCGAACCATGCTTTTCAAATGTTCTATTCCTCCACTGATGACTTTGTCCTATCGTATTAAGCAGTGTTCCAGAGAAGTATTCACAGCTTTGAACCAAAAAATAGTCGCATGAATTGTAGGGAAGTTCTTTCCAGACCCTTAGAAGACAGTTCAGCTCCGAAAATGTGCACGAGTAACAACAGTGAACTTGCGACTTCCTCTGTGTTTTACATTCATAGTCTAAAGACAATCTTACTTCCTCCATCATTTATTTTTAATATTTAAAAAAAAAGGAATAAAGCGTGTAGTAGGAATCTTCTAGGATGGCTCCCAGTGATCCCTGCCTCCTGGTGTTCACAAGCTTGCATCATTCCCTGACCTTGAGTGTGAGCTGGATCTAGGAACCTGCTTCCCATGAGTGTGCCAAAAGTGCCACGTCACTTCTGAGATTAGGTGACAGGCTGGCTTCTGTCTTGCTCACCCATTAGTAGTTTAGTGATTTCCTGCTCAGATGGAAGCCAGTCGCCATGTGCTGAGAAGCTCTAATGGAGAGGCCCATGTGACAAGAGATGAGGATTTCGAGCCAACAGTTAACACGGCACAGAGGCCCTCAATCCCACCTTCAAAGAACTGAATCCCGCCAGCAATATGCCTGGAAGAGGGTCCTCCCCGCTTTGGAGCCTTGAGATGACCACAGACAACTTGATTCCATCTAGTGAAAGACCTTGAATGCCAGTGATATCACTGACACAGAAATTGAAGACACGTGCTGTTCCAAGCTGCTGAATTTTGGGGTAATTTGTTACACAGCCATCGATAACGAATGCAAAGCTAGAAAAAGACAATAGCAAATCCCAACTCAACCCGTGGGGGGAAGTAGTTGATGAAATTTAACATGATGTTTTAAGTTGGCAAAAAAACAAAAAACAAAAACCCTCAAAGCAATGAGCATATCATCTTGAATCTGGCAACATGGAATAAGGAGAGTTGGTCCTCCTCCAACATGAACCTGTCAGCTCTCTTGCCGCCCTGGCCACAGATAAAAACACTCGTCTAGATCCATTCTCTCCCAAATATGGCAAAATACTGGAATTTGATTCTACATTTGAAATGTAAATTATATTAAATCCTAACTCTTGCATAGTGCCCCTTTTAAGTGACTCATCAAGTCTCCTTTGAGTAAAATGAAATTATCTAAAAATGAATAAAGGATAAAATTCTATTCAGATTCTACATGGTATTCCCATAATTCTGTCAACATCTTCCACATTTCCAATCCATTAACAGTTTCTACACCGCAGGGCCAGCTACAACTCTATCACTACATGAAAAGGTGATTCTTAGGACAACTGATTTAGAAAGCAATGAAACCCCCTCCAAAAAAAAAGGTGGAGGGACTGTCACTGAGAAAAGAAATACTGGCCTTTCATGTCCAGAACCTCCCTACTCCCAAAATGAGAAATGTGGCCAAAACATTTCTATACAGAGATTTTCCTGTTGTGATAAAAAAGAGATTTCCTGGAAGAATGATCTTACGATTTTTTTTTCTTTGCTTTATTTTGGTCAAAATGATTGAAAGACCAACCCTGGAGAGTTTTTCTTTCTGAAATTGTTTTCAATAGCTGGCTGACAGCCACAGCTACCTGCTATAAAGATAAAATTGTATCTTTAATTGTATCTGTGTATAAATTTTTCCTTTGAATTCAAAGCCAGCTATTCCTGGCATTGTTTTGCCCTGTGGGTATAATTGTGTCCTAAATCTTTTTCTAATATGAATCCATGAAACCTTCACCTCTAGAAATAGGATAGTACCTGTTCCTTGTACTCTGATTTCTGCAAAAGAGGCATCAAATGAATCTTGGTCTTCTCCATCCTGCCATTTTTAATTGCTAGATGGTAGTCAGGGACTGTGCTGCTTGAAAGTTTTCTTTTTCTGTGGGATTAGAAGTTCCTGCCTTTCTACTAGGGGCCTCATGGCTCTTGTTTTGTTACCCAGAAATGCTCACAGATTTTTTTTAAGGAAATACTAAAATACCAAACCAGGTTCTTTAAAGAAACTCCCAAGTCTGTCAGTGAAAAGGAAGGAACTTCCCTGAACACTGTGAGCCGTAGTAGGCTAAGATGTATACAGAGAAACTGCCTTTATCAAAACCCATGTCTTAAAGGATGTGTTCGAGAATGCTGCTATTTTAAGCTGGGATTCTCACCTCTTCACCCTGGGAAAACAGCTTGCTTCTTTTCCCCTCATCAGGTAGGCAAAGAAGTGATTGCACACAGATTGTAATTGCAGGTTTACATAAGCCCACAACTCAAGAGCAGTGATTTGTTGGGCTGTAATCTACTCAGTGTAACACACGGAGCTGCATTAGGCAGCAAGCCAGATGTGTAACGTCAGAACTCAATGACGACATTTCAGTCGCAGCCCCAGAATTTAGTGCAGTGCCGCTGTTGAATACTAATGAGCCACTAACAAGAAAACAAGAGAACAAACAATTTCTTTCTCAGTTACCTTTTTTATCCCTTTCTTGATGATGGAGAAAATGAAAGCAATTAACTATTTCATAGAAACCTCATCTCATAACTTCCGGTCAAAAGCAGCCCATAGTACTTATTACTGGGCTCGTGGCCCTTTATCAATCAGCAGAAGGTAAATTAATTTTTAACACTGCTTATTTACAAAGTCATGTTTTTCCTGAAGATTTTATCAAGCAGTTTATTTTCTGAAAATAATTATGTACATGAAAAGTATTGTGAATGAAGTCACCATCTGATATCATTTCTGCTTTTCATGATTTTCAAAATGGAGTTTCATTTCCTTTAAAATAGAAGGGAGAGGGAAAACATTTCTTATCCTAAAAGAATGGTATTTCTCAAACTTGGCACCATTACATTTGGGGCCAAATAGTTCTTTGTTATGAGGGGGAATATTCTGTGCACTGTGGGATGTCCACCAGCATTCTTGGCCTCTACCCGCTAGGTCCCGGTAGCACTGCCCACCATTTGTGACAACCAAACATGTCTCCAGATATGGCCACATGTCCCCAGGGTGGGGGGGGGGGGGTAGGTAATCAACCTTGGCTGAGAACCACTGCTGTGGAGAGATTAAAGGGTTTAACAAACAATAACCAGAAGCTGTTGAGTTCTGTTTTAGAGAAATACTTCAGACTTCTGGAAGGGTATAAAGAATAGTGAGCACCCACGTACCCAGACTCCTGGTTAACCCCTCCCAGTTTCATCTCCCTCCTTCTAGCCCCATTCCCTCAGAGGTCCCAGATTTGGTTTTTATCATTCCCGTGTCTATATTGGTTAGAAGTTCTATATCTACTTCTTACTTTCGTGGCTGACCTTCATGCTTTCTCATGTACGCATCAAGTCTAAAATCAATATATGTACTTTCTTCCTGAACAGAACAAGAATCACGTAATGCCTCATTTCCAACCACCCCCTCCCATCTCACATGTGTTTTTAGTTCTAACTTGTTGTTTATATATCCACCAAATGGTCAATACTTTTGTTTTTATGGTGAATATTTAGACTTTTCTCTATGTTTTCAGTTCATTTGCTCTTCCTATGTTCTTGCATCCCAGACCTTACACCTGGTTCACTTTCCTTCTGCCTTCTTTGGAAGTGGACACTCTGCCTAGTGATTTGTCCAATTCTTGCTCTTCTGAAACTTTATTTCTTCCTCATTATTGCATGATAGGTTATCTGGATATAAAAATAACATTGCCAGTTATTTTCCCTCAGTGTTTATTTCAAGATAATCTGGCTTCTTTTATAAATCTAAATTCCTTTATTTATAACCTCTTTTCCCTTTTAATGATTGTCAATATTCTTTACTATTGTGCCATTTCACTATAATATGTCTACGTATGGATTTATTTTATATTATTCTTGTGGTTCCATATGCTTCCATGGTAGAAAATTCTTTCATGTCTCTTAGTCTCTCGGTATTTCCATCTCTTCGTATTTTCCGGGTGCTACATATTCTCTTTAGCTGTATCTAACTTCTATTTAACTTATGGTAGTTGATTTTCTTGGATTCCAATGAGTACTTATCTTGAAGGATTATATTGGCTATTTGTAGAAATTTAGCTCTTTTCCAATCTATGTGCACTTCTTTTTATGGTATCTTTTTCTTTTCTTGTGTTTTTATTCTCTTTTCTCTTTTAAACAATTTTATACATATTTTATATTCTATATTCCATAATTTCATTACCAAAATTTCTTAAGAGTTGTAGTTCTGTTGACTTACACACATGGTAGTTGGTTTTCGTGGGTGGCTTATCTGCTGACTTTCTTTTTATCGTGAACGCATCTGTGAAAAGGCTTTATATCTCTGGGAATCTGATGGAGCCTGGTGTGAGTATATTTCCTCTCCAAAGGATTTGTATTTGCTTTGGTGAGATGCCTCCAGGGTGCTTTCAACGCAGGATAACATTAGATTAATTTCTCATATTGGGATTTTCAAAACCCACAGATATTATTAAATTCTTTATTAACTCTATTGAAGTTTAATTGACATTCAGTAAGATGCATGTAATTTAAGGGTCTAGTTGTATGAGTTTTGATAATTATATGCACCTGTCGAGGCACCAAACCTTTTCATCACCCCAAAAGATTCCCTTGAGCACCTAACCCCCTAACCCCTCACACCAATGATTTGCTTTCTGTCACCATAGTATAGATTCGTATTTACAAGAGTTTTATGTAGATGGAATTATAGGTCATGTACTCTTTTCTGTCTGGCTTTTTCATTCAAGATAATGTTCCCATTAATCTATATCATTGTGTGTATCAAGAGTGCATAACTTTTGATTGCTGAATAGTATTCCATAGTTGAGTATACCCCCATTTATTCTTTCATTGAATGTATGGATTTTTTTCAATTTTTGGCTATGATGAAGAATACTTCTGTGTACATTCACCTACAAGTCTTTCTGTGGACATATATATGTTTATATCATATCAATATCAAAGAGGAGGATTGCTAGATTAGGTATAAGCACATGTTGAACATTTTAAGAAATTCCCAAATTGTTTTCCCAAAGTTGTTGTACCATTTTACAAACCTCCATGCATTGCTGGTGAGCAGAATTCCAACTGCTTTACTGCACATGGACACTTAGTATGATTAGTCTTTTTACTTATCATGCTAATGAGTATGACACAACATTGCTTTAATTTGTATTTCCTCGATGACAAGTGATGTTGTGCTTCTTTACGTGTGCTTATATATCTCTTTTGGTCAGGCTTTTATACGAATGTTTTGCCAAACTTTTTTAGATTGGGTTGTGTTCTTATTAGGTGCAATAATATTTATTTATGTATATATTGAATACAAGTCCTATGTCAGATATATGCATTGTGAAATTTTCCTGATTTTTATTCTCCTTTTTTTCTTTAAACATCTAAGTACAATCATATTCTGTGTTCAGTGATTCATTATCTAAATTTCCAATTGTTTGTCGTTGATAAATAGAAATGCAGTTGATTTTTATGTACTGACTTGATACACAAGCTTGCCAAACTCACTTATTCTAGTAGCATTTTATAGATTTTTAGATTTTCTATATATGCAAAGACAACATCTGTGAGTAAAAGCAGTTTTACATTATGTATGCATTTTATCTCTTTTTCTTGCCTTGTATACTGGCTAGGACTCTCAGTAAGATTTTGAATAGAAATAATGAGAGTGGATATCCTTTTCTTGATCTTGGAGGGAAAACCTTCAGTCTTTCACCATTTACTATTATTTAGATATACATTTTTCATGATGCTTTTCATCAGGTTGAGGAAGTTCCTTTCTATTCCTAGTTTACTAAGAGATTTTATTACATAGAGGTATTGAATTTTATCCAGTGCTTTCTTGGCATCTATTGAGATGATCATATGGTTTTCCTCTTTTTTTATACAGTAAATTACATTGGTTGATTTTTCAGATGTTAAACCAACCTTGCATTCCTAGGATAAATTCAGTTTTTCATAGTGTATTATACTTTGTATATACTGCTAGATTTCATTTCTAATATTTTGTTAAGGGTTTTTTGCATCTATGTTGATGAGGAATATTGGATTATAAGGTTTCTTGTGATGTCTTTGATTTTGGTGTAAGGGCAATGCAAGCCTCGTGAAATGAGTTGGGAAATATTTTACTTCTTCCTGAATTTACTGATTTTGCATAGAATTGATACTATTTCATCCTTAAATGTTTGATAAAATTCACCAGTGAAGCCATGACTAAATCCGTTTAATGGGAAATTCATTTTAAAAATTAATATAATTTCATTTTTCTGTTTCTTCTTGGGTTTGTTCTGGAATTCAAAGAATTTGTGCATTTCATTTAGGTTATTGATTCTATTGGCATAAAATTAGTCATAATATCTCCTTTTTTATCCTTTAGATTTCTGTAGATCTTTTGTGATGTCTCCTTTTTGTCGTTAGTGGATTGTGCTGCCCAAGCAAGCACTCCTCCTTCATTCCTTTTTTGTATAGTTAATATACAGTGTTATGTCTCAGGTATATGATACAGTGATTCAACAATTCCATACGTCACCCAGTGCTCCTGATGACAAGTGCTCTCCTTAGTCCCCATCACCTAATCTCCCCACCCATCCCCCCACCCATCTCCCCTCTGGTAACCATCAGTTTGTTCTCTATAGTTTAGGGTCTGTTTCTTGGTTTGTCTCTCTCTCTTTATTTTCCTTTGTTCATTTGTCTTGTTTCCCAAATGCCACATATGACTCAAATCATATGGTATTTGTCTTTCTCTCACTGACTTATTTTGCTTTGCATAATAGTCTCTTGCTATATTCATGTCCTTGCAAGTGGCAAGATTTCGTTCTTTTTAATGGCTGAATAATATTCTGTTTTGTATATATACCACATCTTCTTTATTCATTCATTTATCAATGAACACTGGCTGCTTCCATAATTTGGCTATTGTAAATGTTGCTGCTATAAATATAGGGGTGCATGTATCCCTTTGAATTAGTGTTTTTGTATTTTGGGGTTAGTAATTACTATTCACTAGTAATTACACACTAGTGTAATTACTGGATCATAGGATAGTTTTGTTTTTAATTTTTTGAGGAAACTCCATACTGTTTTCCACAGTGGCTGCACCAGTTTCCATTCCCATCAATAGGGCAAGAGGGTTCCTTTTTCTCTACATTCTTGTCAGCACTTGTTATTTCTTGTGTTTTTTATTTTAATCAGATATGAGGTGATATCTCGTAGTTTTGATTTGTATTTCCCTGATGATGAGTGATGTTGAGCATCTTTTCATGTGTCTGTTGGCCATCTGGATGTCTTCTTTGGAGAAATGTCTGTTCATGTTTTCTGCCCATGTTTAAACTGGATTATTTGTTTTTTGAGTGTTGAGTTGTATCAGTTCTTTATATATTTTGGATACTAACCCTTTATCAGGTATGTCATTTGCAAATATCTTCTCCTATTCAGTATGTTGCCTTTTAATTTTGTTGATTCCTCCTTTGTTCTTGATATTAACAATTTGTATCTTCTCTCCTTTTTTCTTTATCAGTCCAGCTAGATTGCAACTTTATTGATTTTTACCAAGGCCCAGCCTTTGACTTAATTGATTTTCTCTATTGTTTGTCTATTTTCTATATATTGATTTCTATTCCTATAGTTTTGCTTTCTTCTTTCTTCTTGATTTCACTTTAATTTGTTATTGTTCCAGCTTCTTAAGGTGGAAGTTTTGATCATTGGCTTTAGACTTTTCTGTTATTAGCAATGTTTCCATTGCTGATTTCTAGTTTAATTCTTGTGTGGTTAAAAAACACACCTTGTATGATCTCTGTCATTTTAACTTATTAAAATTCATTTTATGGCCCAGCATATGGTCTCTCTTGGTAAACATTTCATTTGAAATTTAAAAGAATGTGTGCTCTATAGTTATTGGGTGTAGTGTTCCATAAATATCATTTGGTACAGTTGGTTGATAGTCTTCATTGCATTATTTAAGTCTTCTATATATCTATTGCTCTTTTAAAAAGATTTATTTATTTGAGAGAGAGAGAGAGCGGGAAGAGGGGCAGAGGGGGAGAGAGAGAGAGAGAAAATCTGGAGCAAACTCCCTGCTGAACATGGTGCCCAATGCTGGGTTCGATCTCATGACCCTGAGATCATGAGCTGAGCTGAAATCAAGAGTCGGTTGCTTAACAGACTCAGCCACCCAGGTTCCCCTATGTCTATTGCTTTTTAATCAATTATTAAGGGAAATGTTTTGAAATCTTAAATTATAACTATACATTTCTCTGTTTTTACTTTCACTTCTGTCCGTTTCTATTTCATGTATTTTGAAGTTCTGTTATATGCATAATTCATATAAGATTATCTTCTTGTTGAATTGAGCCCTTTATCATTATGAAATTATCCACTTTATCCTTGACAATGTAATGATTATAGACCTATATGTTGAAACCCTGACAATGCAGACCATTTATATTTAATGTAATTATTGATATAGTTAAGTTTTAATTTACCATCTTGCTATGCATTTTCTATATGTCCTATCTGTCCCATCTGCTCTTCATTCTTTTTTCTTTTCCTGCCTTCTTTTGCATTAGACATTTTTTAGATGCTTTTTTTTTTTCATTTTTCCATTTTATTTTCACTTAAAGGCTTATTAGCTATTACAGTTTTACTTCTATTTTAAGTGGTTGCTCTACGGTTTTCAATACAGATTTTTAACTTATACAGTCTACCTTTAAATAACTTTATTTCCCTTTGCATGTAATATATGAACCTTATACCAGTAGCATTCATTTTCTCCCTTCCATCCTTTCCACTGTGGTTGTTATACATATTACTTCTACTTATGCTAAACGCCCACAATACATTGTTACTACTTTTGCTCTAAGTATTCAATTACCTTTTTTTTAATGTTAATGAAAGGAGATCTCTTACATTTACCCATATATTTACTATTTCCTGCACTCTTTCTTTGTGAAGATTCAAGTGTCTATTTGCTATCATTTTCTTTCTGCCTGAAGAACTTCCTGTACAATTTGTAGTATAGGTCTCATAGCGTTTGTCTGAAAAAGTATTTTTGGAAAATATGTTTGCTGGTTATATAATTCTAAGGTGACAGATTTTTCTTGTCTTTCAGCATTTTAAAGATGGATTATTATTGTCTTCTGGCTTGCATCATTTCTGGCAGGAAGTCTGTGGCCATTTGTTGTTTCTATATATAATGAGCCTCTTTTTCTGACTGCTTTTAAGATTTTCTCTTTATCACTTTATCACTGCATCCTGGTGGGGTCCACAATTTCTGCTGACCCCTTAGCGCTCTAGAGAGGCACAGTAGAGCATTGGTTGGAAGTCTTGATCCTTTTTGTTCAGATATGACTGGTTGACTGGTCTGTAATGAAGTTATCACAGTAGCGTTTATATTTGCAAATGCCAACAAATCAAGCCAAAAAGTCACTTGCACATTTATATGTATCTTTGTGAATATTCAAAAAATCCTCTTCCTAATGTTAGGGAAAAACAAAGCCTGCCAATGATTAAAGCAGTAAAAACAAAGTTTACTCATGAACTGTTGCAATCAAGGAAGAGAGACTTCAGTATTGAACTGGGTTCAATTCCAAATACAGCATGGACAAGTGAATATTTATAGCCAAGGAGCAGGGTGGAGGTCAGTGGATAGAAAATTACTGAAAGGAAACATCTGACATAAGGAGAGATTCCAGTAAACAGACTTGAACAGCAAGGCAGGCCAAGGTGATCGGACATCACCTGGGAGTGATGTAGGGGGTGAGGAATTTGATCAGAGGTTGAGGTTGATCAGATGTCAATTGGGGGGGGAACCTCTCTAAGGTGGTTTCACAAGATTATTGCTACAACTGGGTGAGGCAATCCCAACACGGACAATCACTAAGGTTAAGGCCTAGCGATCTTAGAGGAGCCCGACTACAGGTTAGTTGAGGAGGGAGACTTTGTCACCAAGAGCAGCGGAACATATCTCTTCCCAAGTGCAGTGAAGCATTCCCCAGGATAGGCCACATGTTTGCTGTGAAACGATTCTTAACAAATTTAAGGAGACTGAAATCATACAATCTTTTTCAACCACAGTAGAATGAAACTAAATTGAATAGCCGCAGGAAAACTGGAAAATCCACAGAACTGTGGAAATTAAACAACACACGAACAACTATGGGTCAAAGAGGAACTCACAACGGAAATTATACAATAGCTCAAGACAAATGAAAACGAGAACACAACCCACCCAAATTTATGGAATGCAGTGAAAGCTGTGCAAAGAGAAAAGTTTATAGCCATAAACACTTACATTAAGAAAGAAGATCTCGGGGGAGCCTGGGTGGCACAGCGGTTAAGCGTCTGCCTTCGGCTCAGGGCGTGATCCCAGCGTTATGGGATCGAGCCCCACATCAGGCTCCTCCGCTATGAGCCTGCTTCTTCCTCTCCCACTCCCCCTGCTTGTGTTCCCTCTCTCGCTGGCTGTCTCTCTCTGTCAAATAAATAAAATCTTTTTAAAAAATAATAAAAATAAAAATAAAATAAAATAAAAAAAAGAAAGAAGATCTCGGATCAAGTACCTAACTTCATAACCCCAGGAACTGGAAAAAGAACAAACTAAACCCAAAGTTAGCAGAAGAAAGGAAATAATAAAGATTAGAGCAGAGATAAATGAAATAGAGAGTAGGAAAAACATCTTTTTTATTTCTTCTTAGGAATTTTATGAAACTAAAAACCCGAAATTGGTCACAGCTCTCTCACCATTTCTGTCCTAGGAAGTACAACACCACAAAGCATATTCCTTCCAGTCCCATATCCTCACCTCCATCATGGAATCCAGACATACCCCAGCACCCATTCAACTGGCCTTGAGCCCTAGCCCTTGCTTTTTCTATGATGTTCTTAAAGGAAATCTAAGGATACACTCTTCCCGTCCCCAAGTAATGTATCGATGGCTCAAAGAAATAAAAAAGCACATGGAAGAAACAGCAAATGCTGGATTTACTGGCGCTGAGAGGAATCAAGCCAGAAGGCTTTCAGAAGTGTTCTGAGCAGTTTCCTGAAGGAGAAGGACAACCTGTTGAGAAAGTGGGCCGACTTCCCAGACAACGGGAAGACAGTCTCAGACTGCAGGGGACTCCTCAAACTGGCAATAACCTGGGAGCCTGTTGTGTCCCTGACTACCCGTGACCAACCTTGTTCCAGCGCCTGCACTGGAGAGGGAGCACTGCACAAGCCTCCCCTGGGATGTCCCATTCACCTGGACATGCTTTTAAAAAAAAGCCTGTGATGATAAAGCAAGCAGGATAGGGATGCCACATTATTAATTCGGATTGCTCAGAATATGCCTATGTACTTTCCTATGCAGCCAGACTCCAGGATCTCACGCCATTACACCTTTTCGTAGTGCTGAGCCTGAGATGAAAGGGAATAGAGCAAGCTCCAAGGAAACCAGAAGAGATGAAAGGATCACAGTGTCTTCAAATAACTCCAAAGGCTGGAGAGACTCGAATTCTGCTTGATGAAGTGAAGGCTGCAGAGCCTATGAGCAATCAGTAAGACAGAGAGCAACTCCAGAGAGCCTTGAATAAGTAATCAACAAGCCCTAGTCCCAAAAGACTGGGGTTCTCTTGATCTTGGTCAGTGTGCTGGGAGTGTCACCCACTTGGGGAGAATGTTCCTTCTTATCAGAGGCAGAGTGGACAAAATTACAAATAATTACACACGGCTTTCCCATTTTTACAAACAAAGCATTTGTATTAGTCAGGACTCTGCGTTAGAAATAACAACAGCCTAATACGATTCAGTTAAAGCGGGGGAGGGGGGAAGCCAAGTCCCATGGCTCACATGGCTGGGAAGAATCCTGAGAAAACCCACATAATTCAGAAGTTCTGCAAGAACCAGGGATTCAGGACTGGAGCCCGGGACTTGACACTTGGAGGTTCATCTGTGTGTGTTTCTTCATCTCTTGGTACCGATCTCATTGTCTCTCCCTGAAAGCAGGCCTCCTCCACACGGCAAGTACATGTTTACATCCTTCCAGCACCTTGATTCCAAAGACAAAGTCCCAAGAAGAATCGAATGGGCCCAGCCGAGAGCACTTGCCAATGACTGCACCACGTTCTGAAGGCAGTGGGTTGGAATACTCTGTTGGACTAGGCCTGGATCGCTTGCCTACCCTGTGGATTAGGAGAAGTAGGACCAGAAAATATGGCCCTGCCCCCTTCAAGGCACTTAGAGTGGGAGAAGATTTTTCTGAAGGAAAAGGGGGTAAGAAGGGGAGAGGAGTCGTTGCTGAGCGGCTGTGGGCCCACACGATGCTCGGTTGGCTCTTCCAGGCACTTTGCCTTTATCCTCCCCACACTCCTGCCCAGACAGCTCTGTTATCTCCTGGCTAGCTTTGCTTTTAAGGCATGGAGCAGCTTAAAAAAAATTATTCCCCAAGACAAATGGATGGTACCCCAAGGCCAGGATTGAGATGAGAAGTTGCCTAAGGAATTCAGGGGAATACTTGGGCCGCACAGCATGGCAGCATGGACACGGCATAAGATGTTAATAACATTGAAGGTTTGTTGAGCACTTCTCAAGATTTATTAAGTACTTACTATATAACAAGCGTCACTCTGCCTTTTCTCCACAATAGGTGAAGTTTAGGGAGGCTAATCAGCGTTGACAGGTCACATAGCTCCTACCCTACCTCCAGAGCCCATTCTGTCAACCAATTTGCTGAATTGCCTCCCCAGCTAAGCTAGATGTCAAAAGACTTGTGTCTAAAATATAAACGGGTGGGTGTATTGGGGTGGGTACTTTTCACTTTCCCATACTTTCTAGATTTTCTTTCGTGAACATATGTTACTTCTATAATTAAAAAACAAAAATGTATTGTCCAGGAAACAGAGCAGCCTAGGCCACAGCTGTGAATCTACCCTTAAGTCACTCACCAACACTGGCAACATGTCTCCCCCCGCCCCCACCCCGGGGCCTCTGACTTCCAGGTCACATCTGTAGTTGCTGACAACTCAGATTTCCTGGGAATTTGTCTGACCTCCCCTCGCAGGCAAGGGAGGGGATCCGTTTCTGGAACTAAGGGTTGGAAGGTTAGACCCATGGATGCAATGTAAAGCACGGGGAATCAGGTCAGGGTAGCCCAGGAAGCCAGGAAAGTCTCAGGTATATAGTCCAACGCCTGGGGAAAGGACAGCAACCCGATGGGAAGGACGAGTGGACAACAGATCAAGCAAGACAACCCAGCCAGCGCCAGGAGAGACTCCCATCAAGTCAGCACAGAGGCTGAGAGTGTGAACAGCTACAGGCCTTTCATTTGGAGAACCCCCTTCCCACTGCATGCAGACTGGACGGGACTGTCAAGGAGCCTGCCTGTCCTGGGCCGGGTGTTAGAAGGACTGAGGACAGATGAAGCAAATTCTTCCTTATCAGGACACCTCCCTGTTTCTGATATCACATTCCCAGAGCTGTGCGGTTCCCATCAGTCCTAAAGATACTGCTTCTCGTACTTCTCCTTCAGTTAAGTGTTTGTGTAATTTAGCCAAAGTCAGTTTCTCTTGCTTGTGACCAGAGAACCCTAACAGAACAGCTGTCTCTCTTTGTGTGGGTAAGGTAACTTTGCTCTGTCAGTTTTAGGGTGAATAGTCATTTACTGAGTCCCACTGAGTGCCAAGATCTGTGCTGAGCACTTCCACACATATCAAGAGAGAAAATCCATAGATACAGAATCAGTCCCCTGGGACCCAGTGTTGAGTAACTGCTGGGTGTCTGACGGGTGCTTGACAACAGGCGGCTAGTCCCCAACCCAGCTGGAGTCCTTGACTAAGCTGGCCAGCTTACCGTGAGACTTGTCCCAGCTATGGTCAGATCCCAGCATCCTGCCTGGGCCCCAGTTTATGGCCCAAACCATAGTTTTCTGGCACCACCTCCCACCCTGTACCTGACTGTGGCTCCATCCCTCGTTGTCCCTCCGGCTTTCATCTCATACCTGTGCTTGAGGCTGCCGCTCTTCCTGGACGGGCGTCTGGCTTCCCTCCCCAACTGTGACTTGAATTTTCCTTCTGCCATTCATTCAACAAATATCGAGTTACCCACTGCCAGGCATAAAGGATCCCGTTCTGAATTAGACACACGTGGTCCCGGTGCTCATGAACATAGAAGCTTTTAGAGAAGGCTGACGTTAAACAAGCAATTGTTTAAAATGTGAGGAGTGATGCAGAGGAATTAGAAGGACCAGCAGGAGCACAGGACAAGGTCCTAAAGTCTAGAGTTTGGGAAAGGCCTCCATGAGCAGAATGAGTTTGACAGATGATGACTTCAAAGCGGAGCAGCCTGAGTTTGCAGGACCTGGGAGACGTCCAGGTGACTGCCGTGCACTTTGGCCTGTGTGGGCTTCTCCCATCCGGACCCAACCCCGTGCCCAGGATCCCAGCAACACAGACCTGTGGGCCCCATCCTCAGTAAGTCCACCTTGAACGTGAGACAGACACATACACGTTTGTCATCCAGGACGTCCCAGGCCAGCTGAAGGGACGAGAGTGGCCTCCGCACAACAAAAGAAGCTTATCAGAGGCCAATAACAGCTCGCGATGCCAGGGCAGCTCACGGGGCACAGTGTCGGAGAAAGGTCAGCTTGGTTGCCAAAGAAAGCTCATCCGGCACCTCGCAGATAATAAAGGAGTGGTGTTTGCTGATTGTTTGATGATTGTTCCCAGGGCTGGGCCACAAAATCAGAAGGTATCTTAACTGAGGCAGGCATTACCCAAGCAGCACTGGGCCACAGAAAGGGGTGAGAAGCCAGGAGTGAGGGCAGAAGCAGACGGGAAACCCTGGCAAGAGAAATCTGCTTAAACGTTCCCCGCCTCCGTCTCTTCCCCGCCTGGTTCCTCTCTCGTGCAGCCAATTTGCTCCTGTTTCTTTCCTCCCCTGCTTCCCCCAGGACACAGCCTTTTCTCCTCTTCTGACTCTGCTGACCTCCGTCCTCCTGGCTCCCCAAGCCCACCCTGAGTCCTTCCCTCGAGGCTGGTGCGGCCTCCAGGCTCACCGGAGCCCAGCAGCTGGGCCTTGGGCCACGACCAGGGGGGCTAAGCCTCTCACTGGAGCGTTTAAATATAATCCTCCCTTCAGACTCGTACTGCCGAGAAAACCTGTCCAGGCTGAAAGCAATGTGAGGGAGAAAAGGTTTATTATTTATTTATTTATTTATTTATTTATTTATTTATTTGAGAGAGAGAGAGAGAGAGCGCGCATGCAGCAGAGGGAAAAGCAGATTCCCCACTGAGCAGGGAGCCCGAGGCGGGGCTCCATCCCAGGACCCTGAGATCATGAACTGAGCCAAAGGCAGACGCTTCACTGACTGAGCCACCCAGGCACCCCAAAGGTTTATTTTAAAAAGGTTCCAAAAATATCAGAACTGATAGGGGCACCTTGGTGACACAGTTGGGTAAGCGTCTGACTCTTGGTTTCGGCTCAGCTCATGATCTCAGGGACTTGAGATCAAGTCTCTCTCCGAGCCCCAGAGTGGGTTTAAGATTCTGCCCCTCTCCCCACCCCCCCCCCCGCTTGCAAGTGCTCTTTCTCTCTCTCTCAAAGAAAAAAAAAATCAGAACTGATAGTTTCTCAACGATGCTCGAGAGGGTTAAAAAAAATTCAATTTTAGCTGTAACGCACAGAATGCTTACATGTTGTCTCCACAACAACACACAGCTGGAAAACAAAATAGCGTGTGGCTGGTGGCCTTAGACAGAGCTCTGGGCGCCCCGAAGCAGCGAGCAGCCCCACACACCCCACTGGCGGGCCAGCCTCAGCCGTCACCGGTAATTTGATGATTTCATTTTCTCAAGCCGGTGCCGTGTCAGCCTGAGGCTGGAACAGCCAGTGGGGGAAGTGACATTACTGGGATTTTAATCTCACTTGCTGGAGGGTAGGGAGTGAAGGAGTGGGTCCCCTCTTCCAGACCACTGCCCTCCTGGGGCACAGGGAGGCCTGCCCTTGCCTCTGCTGTTGGCCTTGACGAATTATTCTTTTTTTTTTTTAAAGATTTTATTTATTTATTCGACAGAGACAGCCAGCGAGAGAGGGAACACAAGCAGGGGGAGTGGGAGAGGAAGAAGCAGGCTCATAGCAGAGGAGCCTGATGTGGGGCTCGATCCCAGAATGCCGGGATCACGCCCTGAGCCGAAGGCAGACACTTAACGACTGTACCACCCAGGCGCCCCCTTGACGAATTATTCTAATAGTCTTTCATTACCTGTGAATTTCAGAAAATGAGAAAATGCTGGCAAGTGAAATGAAAAGAGTCTGATTTCTCAGCGATCACTACCGTGGCTCCTTACATCCTTTCCAGCCTGTTCCGCGCGTAGACAGGTAGAGGTACTGTTTTCACCAAAACGAAGTCATACTACAGCTATTGGTTTTTTCTCTCAACTCCTATTTAGAAAACTTTCAAACCTACAACAAGTTGAAGAACTAGTATAATGAGCATCTGCAAACATTTCACCTAGATTCATGAGCTGGTACCATTTTGCTACATTTGTTTTGCCCCTGTCCCTCTCTGTCCCCGGTATGTGTGGGTTTCGATATAGATACGTGTGTATCTATATCCAGATGTAGAGATCTTTGTGTCTAGATCCAGATATCCAGAGATCTATAGAGAGAGATCTAGACGGATAACATAGCCACCCAGACATATAGATCTATATTAACCATTAGAGAGTAAGTTGACCTTTCCCCGCTAAATACTTCAGCCTCTTTCCTAAGAACAAGGAGAGTCACCTGCACTCTCCCCAAACAATTGCCACATTCAACAATGTTAACACGGAAACGATACTATTTTTTTAAAAGATTTATTTATTATTTGAAAAAGAGAGAAAGCACGAGCGGGAGGGGTAGAGGGAGAGGGCAAAAAAATCTCAAGCAGAGGGGCGCCTGGGTGGCTCAGTCAGTCATTAAGCGTCTGCGTTCGGCTCAGGTCATGATCCCAGGGTCCTGGGATCGAGTCCCACATCAGGCTCCTTGTTCAGGGGGAAGCCTGCTTCTTCCTCTCCCACTCGCCCTGCTTGTGTTCCCTCTCTCGCTGTGTCTCTGTCAAATAAATAAAATCTTTAAAAAGATTTTTTCTCTCCCTCTCTTTCTGCCCCTCCCCCACCAAAAAAGAAGGGAATGTGTCCATCCAAACCCCATGCTCCCCAGCAGGGGGCATCAGACGTGGGAAAGGGTAGAGGACAACAAGGAAAGGCGCTGGAAGCAGATCTGTGCTCTCATCCTGACTCTATCCTCGATTTTCTGTAGGACTTTAGGTAAGCCCCTTGACCTCTGCTCTCACACCAAAACCACAAATACAATGTTCCCGGCCCTGAGCCTGGTGGCAGTGACAGTGTCTCATGGGGTGTAGACACGGGAACACATAAGCTGTGAGGCTCTTCATACCAGGAGGGCAGGACAGGGACCAGATAATCCCCATGCGGTGATCGTTAGAGCTGGGTCATCACCACTCACAGGGCATTACTGACCTGCCACAGTCAGGCCTGGGGGACTATAAGGCACACATACACCCTTGCACCTGACCTTCAGGACTCACTATCTGAAGCAGATTGGCCTCTTACTCAGTCCACCCCTGGGATACAGGAAGCTGAGTCTCAGCAAAGGTCATAGGGCCACACCTGCCCAACACAACGTCCTTCCGGAAGAAGCCAGAATAAAGAGGCTTCAGATCCCCAAGGACTGAGCTCCAGAAACCAGCTACTATCTGCCCCTGGCAGAGTGGCCTGGATTTGCAGCCAGGCCAGGCTGTCTGCGGATAGAAGCTCCCCGCCCCCATCCCAAGGGTCCCCGGGAGCAGTCTACGCAGCTAAGGATCCCACACAGCCTGGAAGCAGCCACTGCCCAGCTGCTCTGCCCCCGGGCAAGGAGGCCCAGAAAGCAGCCCAGCCAGAGCCGGGAGACAGGAGACAGCGACTCCTAGACTGGGTGTGAAATGACTGCTAGGAGGCTGCAGCTCAGGCCCTGGGGCTTGGGGAAAGCTCATTCTTCCCTCTACCCGAGTTCTAGGGGATGGAAAAGTTTGAAATTCATTCCATATCTGGAAGCCTCTACCTCCCCCTCCCCTTCCCTCCTATTTGCCCACTCCCTCCGTTTGCATTTATGGGTCTGTTTCTGTTGTTGTTGTTTGTTTTGTCAAACCTGTTTCATTTGGCCAATAAAGTAGGGCTGCTTCCTGCGAACTTGAGTGCCCTTAGGCTTTCTCCAGAGCGCCCTCAGCACCGCCACCTGCGTGG
The DNA here is from genome assembly GCF_017311325.1 of Ursus maritimus. Lineage (NCBI taxonomy): Eukaryota > Metazoa > Chordata > Mammalia > Carnivora > Ursidae > Ursus > Ursus maritimus. The sequence goes on along the minus strand of NW_024424341.1, from coordinate 5,883,543 downwards.
TGCGGCCCGTGCTCGGCTTTCCTACCTGCCCAGGCCCTGGACGACATGAGATGGCAACCCCAGGGGCAGGCGCTGTCTGTTTGAGCTCTTGCCTCCCAGGCCGGCAGGAGCGATGGGGCGAGTGTGAGAAGTGGGACCCTGGGGCCACCAGCCGGCTGCCACCCAGCCCGAGCGCCTTGCCGCTGCCCTGCTGCTCCCTGGATCCCACTGCTGGAGATTCGTCCTCGTCCTCGAGGGCAAACGCAAACACCCTCGGGCGGGGGCGGGGGGGTACATCCCCTCACTAACCTCCTGGTACAAATTAATCAGATCTCAGAAGAGAGAAAGGAAGGAAATTGACATCGACTAAGAGTTTGCCCCATGCTAAGCCCTGGGCATCCGGTCCCAGTTGGCCTCCTCAACACGACCGTAAGATAGAGTTTATCCCCACTGTAGACTGGAAAGTCAATATAAATTAGCTTCCCCTGAACTGGCTAGAAAATCAAACACAAGCTGGTATTTCAACCCAGATCTGAATGCAAAGCTGTGTTCTTTCCTGCACCCACCCCCGGAGTACTTACTCCGGGCTGAGCAGAGGACCTGACCCAGCCTGTGTCCTCACCCAGCTCCCAGCCTGGCAAAGAGGGATTTTAGCAAGTGCACATGGCAGGAACTCTTGCCCCTTTTCCCTCACCTGAAACTCAGGCGGAGAATTTTCAAAGAGTGGCAGCTACCATTGGCAGGACATGGGATGATTTTAGGTGAAATGCAATGTGAACTATTTTGTTGCAAGAGTTATATATTTAATATAAAGCATACAGCTAGTTCATCAAATACATGGTTTCACCGACACTGTTTCAGATGAGACCACAATAGTTGGCTACGTGAGGGCTGAGTAAAGGCCAGGAGACTAGAGAGGAAATTGCTCTGTGGAACCCAGATGCGCCCGTGTGGCCCTTCTGGGCACGAGCCCAAGGGCAGAGCATCCCACTCTATCTTCTCTGGCACCCGCCGAAAACAAGACCCCTTCTTCAAGACCACCTCTGGCTCATTCCTGGCCACACTGGTGACCCAGGCCTATTTCCCAGCCCATGTCTCAGGTCAGCTGTTGTGGCTCACGGAGAGCAGCCAGGTCTCTCAGGCACCACGTCGGACACAGCAGAGAGGCCAAGGGGGACCAAGGGGGCAGGAAGGACCCACCTGTACCTGGTACACTGCCCAGAAGGAGTCCACAGGAGCTCCCATCCCGGTTCCAGAACCCCCTCCAGCACACACACACACACACACACACACACATACACACACCCCAGCCCATCATCACCTCCTCAGTGGCCACAATACAATTAGGACAGCATTCCAGGAATTAGATACTCATTGGAAAGAAAAATAGCCATAAATGATTAAGAGCAATTTTCTTGACAAGAGTGCATCAGGAGCCAGAGATTGTAGTTAATTAAAAGAAGAAAGTGGGGCCTTCTCTGGGCTGAGGGTCACTACCCAACTCCACCCCAACGCCCCATAAAGTGAGCTTGCCGAGCCCTCCGTGGGCACCTCCCTTCCGGAGAGCAACACTGCCTGAGGAACGGGCCGGGTGAAGGAGGAACGAACGACAGGACAGCCAGAAGGACAGAGATGCGAAGAGGGATGCCCCTTGCCCAGCTCACTCCGAGAGGCCGCACCATCGGAACAAGAAGAGCTGATGTTTCTCGAGTCCTTGCCTCACAAGCCGCAGGCCCAGTTCTCAGCCCTGTACGGGCTCCTCATTTAACCCCCACAACGACCCTGTGGGGTAGGTTCTGGTGTTCCCCATTCCCCTTTTACAGACAAAGGACACGAGGCTCAGATGGGATAAATGGTCTGCCCCAGGCCTCACCAGTGAGAAAAGGTCGACGCCCTTGAGATTTTGGAAGCTCTAAGAAGACCTAACAGTGCCCGCTTTTGCCTGAAATTGTGCTGTTAGGAACTCAGTTCCTTCACTTTGAGACCAAACTCATCAAGAACAGCCTCCTAAAATGCACACAGTGACCCCATTTTCTGTCCCTGAGACCTCCAAGCTGAGTGTAGATGGAGTTAGGACACAAAAGCAGTTGGGGCCCGCGCTCCCCAGAGACCACGTGAGCCTGGGACTTCACATCACGTAGGGAGGGCAGCCTGAGAAGGCGGATAGCAGGGAAGCTGTGGAGAGCGCCCAGAAGGAAGGTGAGCCAAAGGTCCCTGCACCCTGGGGTGCCAGAGCTGTGGCCCCGCTAATCTCCCAGGATTTGCAGGCGTCTTCCCCAACCAGGGCCAGTCAGGGCTTTCACTGGCCACCTGCATCCTTGCAAGCAGACGATATGCCTCCAGTGCACAGGGAGATGTGGGATGTGGGTAGGGGCTGGTGTGTGTGTGTGTGTGTGTGTGTGTGTGTGTGTGTGTGTGTGTTTGCTGGAGGGGGTTCTGCAACTGGGAGTGGGGAGCTCCTGTGGACCCCTTCTGGGCAGTATACAGGGTACAAGCGGGTCCTTCCTGCCCCCTGGGTCTCCCTTGGCCTCTGTGCTATACCAGGAAGAGACTCCCAGAAATGTGGTTCATTAGTCGGGAGCATGCCCTGTGTTCCCTCCCAACCGTAAGGAAGGCAGGGACCACGTGCTATCCATCTCTATTCCTTGTGTCGAGTGGGGGTGTGCCTTGGGGAAAGTGGGGCGTACCCAAAGGCTTGAAAACAAGGAGGAAGGTCACTCTCTGAGAGTTACACTATGAAATTTGCTCAAAGCAGAATCGATGCATTGTCACTCGGGAGAGATGGACCCTCAGTTAGCAAGACCAGCTGTAACCTGATGACAAGTGCTAATAACATGTCTAAAGACAGGATGTCTCTGTCGCAGGGGGTTGGCTGGCTCTGAAAGCAACAGAGACAAACCATGCCCTCCTGAGCAGGGTCCAAGAGAATGGGGACCCCATTCAGTGAAATAAAAGAAGAAATGCCTGACCTGAGGGGTTCTGGAGGAAGTCAGGGCCACACTGGGAATGGGGTGCCAACGCACGAGTCATTGGCATTGCCGTGTGCCCACCACAACCCCTTCTGATAACCAGGCCGGCCACATCACCCTGGCCAGCAGGCAAGAAAGGTGCTGGTCAGGTCACACAGACCTCTGTCTGCCAGTTATAATTCTCACTGAGACTAATCAGCAAATGTATGATTCTCTCTCAGTCTCCCAGGACTCTGGGGTGTGAGTTAGCTTCCCGGAGCCCTGTGCGCTTGGACGGGCTGACCAGGTGCAGACTCTCAGCCCAGAGAACTGGGGTTGGACTAGGGACTAGGGAATCCACCAAGGGAAGAACCACCCCTCAGTGCATGCAGTGCACTAGAAACTTCTTCCTGAAATAGGTGCTTGAAGTTGGCTGGAGGTGAGGACAGATGGTCAGACAGGTGAAGAGAAGAATCACTGCAGGACTCAGCCTAATCTCCTGGCCTTGAGAGCTGAATTTTGCCCACCATGTTGGACCATCCTTTGGCTGGATCTCTGTTCTTTCCTCTCCCCACCGTGCTTGGTCCAAGTCCTTGCTGACCACTGGAGCTGGGGTCCAGCAGCAGGGATGGGTCTCGTGAACTTTGCACAGTGCAAGAGGGTCCTGACTTCCCCACTGCGGAACCCTGACCTCACCCCTGTCCAGCCCTAGAAAATAGTAGGGATTGGGCTGGGGGACACATTACTCAGGACAGTGACCAAGTGAAAGCCACATTGCAGAGGCAATTCTCTTCTGGTGACATCTGTGGCTTCTGACACCAGGAAATGCGTTTGGGCTTTTTTTTAGACTTTGTTATTTGTTGTTTTAGTAAATAGCATAAAGAAGTTTCCACCAAGCTCTGAACATTGGCTGGTCAGTCAGGATGGACACTGGGGCCGCAAGCCACTCCTCGCCAGGGCAGTTCTTAGTGTGTGCCCCACAACGCCCACCCAGAGCGATGGTACCACAGGACCAGATGCAGAGGGTCGAACTTCTCGAATGACATCCACCTCCAGGTCCCGTCCTAGTGTCCCGACCCTTCCCACCGCCCGCTCCCTGCTCCTGGGCTGCTCCGTGCAGGGGGGCAGGGATGCAAGGAGTCAGAGACCATGGCTCAAGTCCAGCCAGGGCTGCTGGGCACGGTTGTGCACCTTGTACCCCAAAGCACCCGGCACGTGGGGTTCTGTTCCCAGCCGTGTGTCTCCAGGACAGAGTTCACCCCAAGGTTCTGTACGGGCTAGAGGGAGACCCGGTCAAGGCCCTGCTGTTCCTCAGCTGTGTGAGCTCGGACAAGTCATGGCAACTTTTCAGAGCCTTGGTTTTCTCGCCTGTAAAATGAGGGTAATGGTGACATTTGTTCTGTGCACCTGGCTGGTGCGGGTCAGCGACATGTGGGACCGGACTGTGCTCTGGGAGCTACAGAGACTTTGGCCCATCCGAGGAGGCTCTCCCCAGGGCTCACGGTGGCCACACCCCGACCTCCGAGCGTGCCAGAGCCCTGGCCTGCTCCTCTCCTGTGACCTGGCAGGGCTTCGGGGACCCCCCCTCCAATCCTCTTATTTCTCCTTCAAGATCTCTTCTCAGGTGGTTGTTCAATTTTTTATTATTGATTGATTTTTTTAAATTGTTGTAAAAAGAATCAAAAGAACTGGTTAAAAAAATTCAAACAGCTCTCTGAGGTAGCAGACAAAAAGGAGAGGTCTCCCTTCCCCAAGCCCCTCAGCCTCACCCTCCCGCAAGCCAGCCCCCAGCTTGGGTGCCCCCACGCTGTCGCGCTCACAGAATCGCTTGCACACACACCACTGGTACGTGCAGCAAGCCCCGCAGCACAGCACGACGGACCCCTTGGTCATCTGCGGCCCCAAGATGAGTCTGAACCCACCTGCTGGGCGTCCGGGGTCGTTACCTGTGTCCTCCCCCATGGGGAATCGAGGTGGGGGGCTGCTGGCTGCTGTGTCTCCGAGGGAGGGAGCCGACTCGGGTGGCTTGGTGGCTTTTTCTGAAATGTCAATGAATCTCCGATCTCTGCCTGATTCACCAGGATAGACACGGTCACTTCACGAACTCCAGTCCTAAGACACAGAGCCCCCTGCCCAGCGTCATGCCCTTCCCGTGGCAGTTGCCAAATATCAAACCCCAGTGGGAGGAACCTGACCAAGGGGGTGGGCATGGGGGGTGCAGGTGGGGGTGAGTGCAGTGTTCTCTGGAACTTTCTAGGAGCTAAACCGCTGGTGGTCAGGGCTGGCTTCTGGTTCTAGCCGTGTCCTGACTGTGACCCGAATGTGACCTTGGAGGAATCGCTTTCCCTCTTTTTACCTCAGTTTCCCCATCTTTACTAACCAGCATGGACTGAATTCACTGGGCTCTGCCCTTGACTTGTAATAGGCCTGTGAGTCCTAACACTCATTCTGTGAGGTAGTTACGTACTGTTTTTGTCCCTTTTCTTGTTATGGATTTAGAAGCCGAGGCATGGAGGGGGTCAAAGAATGTCCCCGCAGACCACAAGAGGACCAATGGCAGAGCCATGGTTTGAGCCTTGACAGCCTAACGGCAGCCCCTGTGCCAACCCCCCGCGATACACACCTCAGGCTGCCCCTCGGGAGGCCAGACTGGGGGGATTCTGCCGCCCAGTAGGAGCCTGGGGCCAACGTTTCACAAAGGACCTGGGAAACGGGGAGGAGAGAGATCCTGAAGAGCGACGGTGGGAGTCCTGACATTCAGGGAGGCCGCAGAGTAGGGGGAGAAGGCGGGGAATCTCTCCATGCTGATTCACGGAGTGAGAGCCCCCAGAGGCATGGCCACAGGCTGGGGTCTAGAGCAAAGGCCAGGCCCTTCCCTCCAACCCCAACATGGCCATGGCCTCCTCTTTCTCAAAAATTCAAAGCCCCAAATGGCCAGCTCTGCCAGCCCTGTTCCGAGCACAGGGGTAGCATGAGAGCCCCGAGCCGCACCGGTGCCCTGCTTGGGGGTTCAGCTGAAGACACAGCTTCAATGCACTTCCCCTTCACTGTGGTTGCCCTGCAGGGCGTGGGACCTACAGACCCCCACCGCCAGGGGACTGCCAAAACTAGAGGTCTGCCCTGCTGTCCCCCATCCTCCCAGACATGGCTGGAGAGGGGAGGCCCAGGAGACTCTGGGCACCATGGTGAGAAGGGGACAAGACTTCAGTCTCTGCCACACCACATAGTTCCTGGGGGACCCCAGGCAACGTCCCAGCTTAGGACTCATGGTTTCAAGAGACAGAAACCCAAATTTAGCCAGATCAGAAAAAAGGAGTTCTACTAGGAGGAGCTTCTTACCACCCATGTGCCTCAGGGACAGTTAGAAGAAAGGACTCAAATACCACAGGGTGCTGTCCACCCCTCCCTGCCCCATCACGGCATCTGCCTTCCTGACTTCTTCCACGTGGGAAGAACGGGGCTGCCATGGTGCCAGCCATCACCAGAGGGGGATTTTTGCCCTGACTTTGTTTCAACCTGACAAGTCCCGGAGAGGGGCTTTTGATTGGCCAGCTGCCCATTCCTGGCCCAGTCACGCCTGCCAAGGGCCATATGACAAAGGCAGAGCCGCTGGCCCCCCGTGTGTCTGATCAACCCCAGAGAAGGAGATTCCTTAGGGATCAGGAAGCCGCTCCAGTCGGTGTCTTTGCACCTCTCTGAGCCGATTTCCTCACCAGCGAATGAGGCTGGCGTCAGCGCCTAGTGGGTGGCTATGAGTTATTGTTGAGATCGTGTGTATGTAAAGTGTTTGGTGCCTGGAAGTCCTCAACAAATGTTAGCTTTATGATGGTTGCTATTAATAGGATTTGCTCTGGCCGAGGGAGAGCTGAGGTTCCCACTGAGAAGGCGGTTGGTCCTGCCTGAGCCTTGTTCTCCTGAGACCACCCCTGGCCCTGACCTCGTGCACACGCGCAGGCCTGAGGCAGGCAGGGAGGTCCTCCCAGGCTGCACGCACCTCCCAGGCCTCCATCTCACTGTCCATCAGCTAGGACGATAATCTGGACTTGCTTTCCTCTGCTGCAGCTGGTGAGGACCAAGCAGGACGACATGAGCGGAAGGGAAAATTGCAAAGTCTTATTAGCAGTTTATTATTGCTGTTATTAATTATCATCTCTGGAAAACTGCTGGGATTATGAGCTTGTGTTTTCTTCGCGTTTTCTCTAATGACCATTACAATGGGGAAAGCCAAGCAGACTTAATTTGCTAATGCCAGCTACTAAATTATGCAAAACCAGATCTGCTAATGAATTTCTCCCCTCTGGCTGCCGATGCTGATTAGTTTTTCTGGTGCCTTGTTGGAGAGAGAAGGAGGGAAGGAGCCCTGGTGTTCATCGTCCCTCCTCCACGTCCGTCAGCCATCTGCCTGCACACGCCCCCTGGACAAGGGCCCCATGAGATGTGACTTCCCATCCTCTCAGGCATTAAGGGGGCAGAATAGACTTTTTGGTGACACAAGGTAGTTTTTGTCTTTTTCAGTTTCGATAGAACCAAATAGCTTGTCTCATACGGAAGAAAAAGGCCAATATTGAATTAATGTAAGCCCGCAAATGACTTCTCTCTCTGCTCTATTTCTGATGACTATTCATAGATCCAAATCTCATCACTGCAAACGAGGGACACTTTCCTCCTCCCCCATCCTCCACTGTTGCTGCCCCAGCTCCTGGAAGATGGCAGTCACTGGGGAAGCTCAGAGGAGGCTTTGGGTGCTGGAGCTCACAGGCCCACACCCTCTCATCCGCTTCCTCCGCAGGACAGCCCCTTCCCCACTCCTGACTGTGAGCTTCTCCAGGCCAGGGGCTGGGTCTGCGTGCCCAGGGCAGGCCTCATAACCGTCTGTGAGTTGTAATACTTCACGGCAAGCTAAGAAACACCTTTGGCTTTCCCAGGCCAAAGGAGGTAATTTACCTGAAAGACCCAGGCCGCTTAGAGATGAAGAGAAAGGGCTAAAAGAACTTTTCCAGCTTTGGAACAGCCTGGGGATCCAGGTGACAGGAACTGTATTCTTAGGGCACAAATCTTCCCCGGGTGTTTTTTAGGCCAAATAGTTCAAATCCCATGGCACTCACTGTGTGACCTTGGACAAGTTTCTTAATCTCTCTGGGTTAATTTATTCCGTGAAATAAGGATCACAGAGCATTCCTATAACCTTATTTCACGGAATAAATTAAATTTTGTGGGGGCCTCCAATCTCTTGTCAATGAGAAATCTGATATTTGCCCCCCCCCATCTGTGACTCCTTGGGGTTGGCTGCACTCAGGGCCACCTCCTGCCCCTGCTGGTGTCTGCAGTTTGTGACAGACTCACGCCTCACTCCCCAGTCTGTTCTCGTGTCTCTGCTGAGTACTGATCCCAACATGCAACTCATCCCCTCCCCAAACACTCCCACCAGACAATCTTTACTGAAGTGGAGGTGGGGGAAAAGGAGTTTTACACTGCCCATCATAAATAACCATAAATGAATTAAATGATTTTGTAAGGTGTGTGTGTGCACTGTGAAAGAACGTAGGACAGTGACCAGTACAGAGTAAGTATGTGTAAGGGTTACTGATTATTACTAAGATATCAGCCTCCTGCTATTTTGTCCCATACTGCCCATTATACACTACTCTTCTTTTTTTTTTTTAAGATTTTATTTATTTATTTGACAGAGAGAGAGACAGCCAGCGAGAGAGGGAACACAGGCAGGGGGAGCGGGAGAGGAAGAAGCAGGCTCCCAGCAGAGGAGTCTGTTGCGGGACTTGATCCCACAAGGCCGGGATCACGCCCTGAGCCGAAGGCAGACACTTAACGACTGAGCCACCCAGGCGCCCCTATACACTACTCTTCTTTACTCTTCTCTACACTATCCACACCCACCCAAAATCCCCTGGCATTTCTTATATAGAGCAAGGGATGATTTCTTTGCTTCATTGTCACCTTCCAAAACAGGACATTACCTTCCACCGCTCAACTGTTTTATGAAAGCATCTCCTCCCACAGCTAACGACATACTCAGTGGTGAAAAGCTCAAAGCTTTTCCTCTAAGGTCAAGAACAAGACAAGCGTACCTGCTCTTGTCACTTTTTTTTTTCAACATAGTATTAGAAGTCTTAGATACAGCAATTAGGCAAGAACAAAGAAACAAACAGCATCCAAATTGGAAAGTAATAAGTAAAACAGACACTATTTATAGATGACATATTATATAGAGAAAACCCTAAAGACTCCACCCAAAACCGGTAGAACTAAAAAACGAATTCAATAAAGTTGTAGGATACAAAATCAATATGCAAAAATCTGTTGACTTCTAGACACAAATAATCAACTATCAGAGAAATTAAGAAAACCATCCTGTTTCCAGTTGCATGAAAAAGGATAAAATGCCTAGGAATAAATTTAACCAAGGAGGTGAAAGACCTGTATCCTGAAAACTATAAGACATTGATGAAAAAATTGAAGACGACCAAATAAAGGAAAGATATACTATGTTCATGGATTGGAAGAATTAACATTGTTAAAATGTCCGTACTAACCAAAGCAATCTACAGATTCAACACAATCCCCATCAAAATACCAATGGCATTTCTCATAGAAATAAAACAAATAATCCTGAATTTGTATGGATCCACAAAGGGCCCCAAATAGCCAAAGAAATCTTGAGAAAGAAGAACACAGCTGGAGGTATCACACTCCCAGATTTCAAATCCTAATACAAAGCAATAGTGACCAAAACAGTATGGTACTGGCACAAAAACAGATAATGGAACAGAATAGAGTCCAGAAGCGTACCCGCACTTATATGGTCAGTTTATCTATGACAAAGGTGTCAAGAATATACAATGAGGAAAAGACAGTCTCTTCAACAAATGGTGCTGGGAAAACTGGACAGCTACAGGTAGAAGAATGGAACTGGACCAGTTCCTTACACCATACACAAAAATGAACTCCGAATGGATTAAAGACCTAATTGTGAGACCTGAAACTATAAAACTCCTGGAAGAAAATATAGGCAGTAAGATCTTTCACATTGATCTTTAGACAACAGAAGCAAAACTAAACAAATGGGACTTCATCAAACTAAAACTTTTGCACAGCAAAGGAAACCATCGACAAAATGAAAAGGCAACCTACTAAATGCAAGGAGATAGTCGCAAATGATATATCCGATAAGGGTTTAATATTCAAAATATATAATGAACTCCTACAACTCAATATAAAAAAACAAACAATCCAATTAAAAAATGGACAGAGAACTGAATAGACATTTTTCCAAAGAAGACACACAGATGGCCAACAGACACAAGAAAAGATGCTCAACATCACTCATCATCAGGGAAATACAGATCACAACCACACTTGAACACTTAGAGGCCATTGTAGATTATTAATTGGCCTAATTTCAAAATTATTGTGGCTCAGGGAATAGGGAGGCCCAAGGAGAGGGAGAGAGATGGGGGAATGGCTGGTCAGAGGAGCCGTCAGAACACACACATTTATCGATGAAGTTTGCTGTCTTACCCGGGTGCAGTTGGTGGTGCCCCAAAACAATTCTAATAGTAACTTCAAAGATGACTGATCACAGATCACCATAAGAAATACAATAATAGTGAAAAGGTTTGAAATATTGTGAGAATTACCAAAATGTGACACAGAGACATGCGGTGAGCAAATGCTGTTGGGAAAATGGCACCCATAGACTTGCTCCACACCAATCTTTGATTTGCAAAAAAAAAAAAAAATACAGTATCTGCAAAGTACAATAAAGTGGATCACAAAAAACAAGGTACACCTGTACAAACATCCTACGAAAGATGGTCTAGAACAAAGACAGTCAGTGCCTTGCTCTGGAGATGTGCAGAAATTTGCGAGATCCATCGATGACTGTCTCCTTACACTCAGCCGCTCTGGCCCCTTCCAGCATCTGCTGTCTCCATCACCAGCAGCGACGCTGGGTGCCCAAAGTGCCGAGGACCTGGAAGTGTGGCCTGAGAGGGAGATGCTGCCGCCAGGAGTCCAGCCCACCGACAGCTCTCCTCTGCTCTTTGCCTCCCCAGTCTTATTCTCTGCTCCCCTGTACCCTCCCTCACTTTATTTTATCCTCACTTCATTGTTTCTTCTTGCTTTCTGTGTATCTCTCCTACTTTCTGTCTTCCTCTCCTGATAAGTTTATCTCTGGGGCTGTGAGCAAACTTCTTCTTAAATTTAAATTCAATTAGTCAACCAATTAAACAAATATGAGCCACAAAGGTGAGGAAAGAAACGAGCAAGGCTCGTGCACAATCCCCCCCAAGGTAACCACAGTGAACACGTGGGCAACACCCCCCGGGGCTTTCTTTCCACGTACGTGGGTGTATAGCCACGTGCTTCCCAACCAGCTGGGACCCTGTGTGGCTGGAGCTCACGCTCCCTGGAGACTCCAGAGAAGGGAAGGCCTGTGGAGGGGCCGGGAGGGAAAGACTTTCTCGCCCTTGAGAAAGGGAACAAGAGCCAACCTGGGACTTTTGCTGTCGTCTTTGATCTTCCAGGACACCGGCCGATCCTGGGTCCCCTTTCCTAACCCATTGCTGTCAGCAGAGAGCTTGGCTGTGAGGGTCCTCAGGGATGGGGCCTGCGGCCGAGAACACACGTGCACCCCCAGCTCTGAGTGGGCTTCCCAGAGGAGGCGAAGTCCGCTGACACAGAGAAGCCTCTAGATTACGGAGCAGAGGTCAGATGAGAGGGTGTGTGGGTGTGTATGTAATATGTTTGTGTGTATGTGTGTGTGTACACAGACTCCCAGGTCCAGTCCCGGCAGCCACTGCGTGGGCACTGCCCCAGCCACACAACTGTCTTTCATTTAACTCGAATCTGGGCTGATTCCCATTCTTGGATGTGCCTCAACCTTTGATCCCACCCTCGCTTGAGCTGGGAGGGCCGCCTGGCCAGATGCTCTGGGAGGACCTATGGGGCTGGCGAGAGGCATTAAGTTGTTTATAAACGTTCATAATACAAACAATGCATTTCCAAAGTCTTTAAAGTATGAGAAACCCAAGTAGCCAAGATCATAGAATCATGTCAGACATTCTCCCTTATCCCGCCCCCACTCCAAGGCCACCGGCTGCAAAGGTGACCACTGAAAGTAGCTCAGTGAGTAACCTCTCAGTTTCTCTTCACATAGACAGAAACAGAAGCCCACATGAAATTTTGTTTTTCAACACAGCAGTCGCAGTGTTCCGTAACTTCCTTCCTCTCCTTGCTCACTCAACAAGTCAGCGCAATATGACCAGGTGGGGTAAGGACCCCTGAGCCTTTCTACAAACATCCATGAGCACATACAAGTGCTAGGCGTGCTGGCCGTCGTGACCAAGAGAAGGCAGGTTCCTGAGCCAGAGGGACCCGGGCTCGGAGCCACCACCAGCGCTCCCCAGCTGCGAGGCCTTGAAGGATCAGTCGAGCTCCCTGAGGGGAGATAGAGACCTACCTCTAAGGGCTGTCGTGAGGGTTAAGGTTTGGCAGAGTGCCCAGCACACTGAGGGCACCAAATTATGGAAGCCGCCCTGATGATCTCAAAATCTGACCAGGCCCTGAGAACAGTGGTAGGGCCTTCTGTGGTCCAGAGGCGGTGAGCTTCGTCACCCCATCCAGCATCCGCTTGTTTCCAGTTTTTCCTCCGTTCATTCATCCATTCCACAAACACGATCACTTTCTCCTGTTACGTTTTTCAAATCACTACATTTGAAGCGTTTGTTTGAAAAAGAGGCCAAACTGATGGACTCGCTACTGAGTCACCCTGCACAGCTCATTGGATCTCTGACCCTGCTTCCTGTCTCTAAATCAGAGAAAAGTTAATCCTGACTCTGCACCTGCCCTCAGTTGCCTAGGGGACAAATAAGAAAGTTCCTGTAAAAATGCTTTATAAACTCTGAAGCCCTATAGAGATCCCTGAGGGAATCTTGTGGCATACATGTGTGGCCCTTCTAGAATGTTCCTCATGGGATGGCAGAGACCGAGGGCTTGGTAAATGCTTGTTGAATAATGAATGAAACTTCCCTCCTGAAAATAAGAAAACGAAGGCCCTAGGGTCTCTAGAACGTTTAACAAGGGAAGAGGAGGGAAGGTGAGTGTCTCTCTTGTCTTCTCCTCTCTTTCCTTCCTCCTTCCCTTCTTCCCTTCCTTCCTTCCTCTTCTTTTATTCAACACATACTCTGTCCCCTGATTTCTTAGGCGGAAGAGAGAGTTACGACACTGACGACAGCTTGTTTTTGTACACACTTCACAGTTTACAAAGCACTAGCCCAGGATCACATCTATTTTCTCACTTGACCGCTGAAATTCAGATTGAACTGGGCCGTCACGTCTTTCATCGGACAGCCTAATACCCAGCCTCTGGGAGACCTCCTTTGGCGCAGGCCCTGCACCCAACCCTCCCAGGGACCCCTTCTCTGGTCTACCTCAAATTCATTCATCCATTCTTCAGAAATGGCCTGAGCACCCACCCTGGAGAGAGCCCCATACCAGGCAGTTTGGGGGTGAGATGGGCTGACCCTGCCCACTTCTCCTTCCCAGGTTTCACTGTTGACCAAACCTCAATACTTCCTCCCTCCTCCCTCCCTCCTCCCTCCCTCCTTCCTCCCTCCCTCCTTCCTCCCTCCCTCCTTCCCTTCCTTCCTTCTTCCCTTCTTTCTTCTCTACCTCCTTCTTTCCTCCTCCCTCTCTTCTCACATTTCCTGAGCACCCTTGGAGAGGCAGGCCTTGCCCTAGGTGCTGGGGGGTCTCCTCTAACCTGAGAAGGTGCTGTCCTTGCTCCCATGGGGCTTTCAGGCACACCCTCCACTATCAAGGAGGAGGGGATATGCCCCTGGTTTTCTCTCCTCTTTGACATGGCTTCAGAGCAAAGAAAAAGGAAGCTCTGCCCGGGGAAGCTCAGTCCGGCTTCTTTCCCTGGGTGGAGGAAAATCATTTCATGAGCCAGCCCGCCCTCTGGTGGCCAGAGTTGGGGACCAGCTGTGTTTATTTCTACTCACAAAATCTTCTGGTCGGGGACTGCGCCCTGGAATGTGGTCCGAGGACCCAGCCCTCACTCTCCCAGACCTCCAAGTGCAGCCCCTCCCTCAATGTCCACCTCCAAGACCACGTCCTCCCAGAACCCTGTCCACCCAGCTCACAATCATGTCAGTGTACGATGTTGCAAATGGATGTGTCCCCCTCTTCCACTGAACCAGAGATTCTCCAGGGCTGACCCTGCCAGCTCATCTCACCCCCAAACTGCCTGGTATGGGGCTCTCTCCAGGGTGGGTGCTCGGGCCATTTCTGAAAAATGGACGAATGACTTTCAGGTAGACCAGAGAAGAGGTCCCTGGGAGGGTCTGGGTTCAAGGCCCAGGCTGCACGCAGGCCTGAGGGCGCTGAGGGTGATCTCCCAGGGCTGGATATTAGGTTGCCAGACGAAAACACCGGACAGCCCAGTCCAATTTGAATGTCAGATAAATAACAAATGAAAAATTCTTTTAGCGTAAGTATGTCCCAAATATTTCATGGGATCTCATTAAACTTCCTAATTAAAAATGTGTTTGCTGTTTATCTGAAATTTGAATTTAACTGATGTTCTGTATTTTTATTTGCTAAGTCTGGCAACCCTCCGACCCTGAGCAAAGGCCCTAAGGAGCCCATCTGAGCAAAGCAGAGAAGCTGGGACAGGCAGAGGAGGTGGTCAAAGTCCAGTTTGCAGCCAGAGAGAGAATAGGGATGCAAACTTCACATTTTTACCTGGAATTTCCATTCACATCATGGGAATATGAGGGGTGGAAAAAAAGGAGAAACTTACCTATTCTCAAGGCTCTGGGCAAATATCCCCAGGCCCCTAGTCTTCCCTGGGGCCCCTCCAACCCCAAGGGGCCCTCCCTCCATTGTCTTCCAACCTGTGTCTGCAGGACACAGCAGCAGACCCTTAAGGGCTAAGGTTGGGTCTCCTTCTGTTTCCCCCAAGCCACCTAGAAGGTGTCAATATCTCTGTGAAATGGATTAAAGAAAGTTGTAACCCAGTGGTGCCCACCTGTGCCCCTTGCCTGCTGTTTCCTCACTGGTAAAATGGCAATAATAACCACAGCTACCTTATGAGGTAGTTAATTGATGTAAAGTCCCTAGAACGAAGCCTGGCCACCAAGCCAGGGCTCGGGAGATGGTAGCTCTTCCCTTCATGACTACCGCAGGAGCACTGCCCACTGAGAGCTTACCACCACGGACTTTTCTCCCGGACTGGTACTGCATTCCAGGCCTTTCCCACACATGTGGGCACCTGTAACAACCACAAAACACTGTGGGGAGATTTCCTGCACTTCCTGAGCCAGGGCTCGGGCTGGCCCCATGAGCACGATGTGATATCGCGTGCCCGCAGCGCAACAATGTCCCCGTGGCCGTGGCCGTGCATCTGTGTTTCTAGCGATCTGAGATCCCATTTACAATGATTTATGGTAATTAGACTGGACAAGAGTTGGATGGCTATTAGGCCTCTCTGTTTGGCTGGAAAACATCTGAAGCGTGGAGCTGCGGGAGACACTGAGCACAGGCGCCGTCACGAAACGTCCCTGTATTTGGAACCAATCTAGAGTGTCACTTCTGATGTCACAGATTATCCATCTCCGGGTTCCGAGTCCTTGGTGTCTGTGGTCTCCTGCTCTGGTATCGGGAGGACAGAGAGAGGCAGCAGGTCTGCCCGGGCAGCGGGCAGCCTGGCAGACCCCAGCCCCCAGGCATCGAGTTCCCGGGGGTTGCCAGGGTAACCTAATGCTCAGCCTGTCCCCCAGCATCCTGTCACCTGTGCTTCACAGCAAGATACCAGGACAAACAGAAATGCCACCTGAAGTCCTGCCTCGATGTCCCCTCTTCCTGCCTTCACTTCCCGAGGGAACAGGACAGCGGGACTGCTTTGGGGCCAACGCACACCGACACCGTACACCGGCTGTTTGGGGCTGGTGTTCACGCCGGACCTGACGCTCAAGATTTGAACACCACCCCTGAGGAGAACAGGCAGGAAATGCTCGTAAGAAGAGTGCTCGGGCCGTGTTTTTGCCATGCCAAAAGAGCTGGATTAAAAAGTAAAAAATTAACGCACAGGCTAGATGTTTACTTTTCCACGATAACGAACAGAATAGGTTCCTCTGCATTTTCGCCACTTTCCATCTCAACGTTCTAACATGGATGCGCACTCTGGCTCTTTTCCAAATCGCTTCAACCGGCCTAACCCTAGCAGCTGGTTTCCTGTATGCGCAGTCTTGGAAGCACAAGAAAAGTAGAAAGACTCTGACCGGAAGACCAGAGGAGCGTGCAAGATTGAGGCTGGAGCCTCTTTCCAAACTACCCTCCCTCCCCCGCGGGCTCCTGGGTACCTCACCGCCCCCGCCCCGGGCCCCCCGGGGAGATTTCTCTCCCTAGAAGGGAGAACACTGGGTGCCATGTGGTTTGACCTTTGTTTTAATGAGAAAGAACAATAAGGAAGCTATTACTGGGCCCAGGAGCCCCGGGCTGCCTGGGCCTGGCAGGTCCGACTCATTTATCCTCCTCTTTAGAAACTCAGATGGACTTTAATGGTGAGAAATCAAGTGGTTTCCAGGAGCCTCTCTTGACACAAATGGAGCCTGGGCACCCTTTCTTTAATAGACACTGAGATATGCAAGAATACCTATGTCATCGGGACGCCCACGCACGAAGCTGTGCGTACGTTCACTGCTCCTGGTAATTAGATTCTGTAAAACTCCAGCCATTGCAATGCCACCATTTGGGGAGAAAAATTCATTGTTTTAATATCCACTGGTAAACTGAGGGTTTCATCTGCACGGAGAAAACCCATGAAACAGAAACTGGAGATCCGGATGGAGAACGATTTCGGTGTTTATACAGGTGATTTTAGAACTTCTACTCCCGCTCCGTCCGCCCCTGGCCTGGCTTGGGGAGTGTGCCCGGGGGGTGGCAAGAGGTCAGCCTGACACTGACGGTTTTAGAGGACCTGCTCTCTGCTTCTAGCATGGCTGGGACAAGAAGCCACTTACAGGAGCCCGGGGAGGGCTGTGGCCCCAGCTGCCCCCTGGAGAGGTGGCACAGCCCTGGAGGGCCATCCCTGCAGGCATCCACCTGACCACCCTGGCCCCGAGGCTGGAGCCTGAGGCCCCGAGGGAGCCCACGGAGGGGCTGAGGGAGCAGATTTGGGTTTTAGTTAACTAAGGTGTCCCCAGTGCTGGACTGGGGCCTGACCTCAGCCTGTGGACTGCAGATACTGGGGAACCCCCCAGCCCCCTGCATACCCTCTACAGGCACTTTGTCCGCGCCCATTGCCAGCACTGCCTCTGAGCCCAACAGCCAAAACCCCAGCTGCCTTCTTCCCAGCTCCAGGTGAGGGAGTCGAGCTCACCACATTCAAACCAAATTCAGCTGCTTCCCTGACCTGCCCCCCCCCACCTGCTCCCTGTCTGCGGCTCCCTGCCTCAGTGAAGGACCCTCTGACCTTCCAGTGGGTAAGCTGGAAACCCAGAAGTCATTTCATGTCTCTCTGGACACACCCCTCAACCTCAGCCCCCACAGCGGATGCTGTTGGCGTCCAGCCTGTGTCCCTCGGAACTGACCACCTCTGGTCAATGGCAATGGCACTCATGGTCTAACTGCCAGGACCTACATGAAGAAGCCAGGGAAAGCCATCTCCCCCGGGCAAGGCAGGCTGGAAGTGCCAGGAAGGTAGAGCAGCCTTCAAGCCATCTCCCCCGGGCAAGGCAGGCTGGAAGTGCCAGGAAGGTAGAGCAGCCTTCAAGCCATCTCCCCCGGGCAAGGCAGGCTGGAAGTGCCAGGAAGGTAGAGCAGACTTCAAGCCATGACTGACGGCCCCCCATCCCTCCGACGTGTCTGTTTTACACCATTTCGCCAGTTTCCTGCAGGATTAAGCCTGAGGGCAGGACGGGTTCCACGGGCATGCGACCTGTACGGCTGCCTGGGTCGCCCTCGCTCAAAGGCCTTGTGCTTGGCCGAATACTCTGCTGCCATTGTTTTTAAATTCATAATAATTTATGAGAAACAGGCCTCACATTTCCGTGCTGCACTGGGCCCTGCAAGTAATGCAGATGGTCCTGCCCAAGGGGTAACTGGCTTGAGAAGGCACTGGCTGGCTGCCCTCCTTCCTCCCCTCTCTCTCTTCCCCACGTCTCTGGCAGTATTTGCTGACCCCCAAATGCTCTACTTAAACTCAAATCCTTGTATCAGAGTTTGCTTCCGAGGGAAGCCAACCCGTGACCCCCGCATTCCCACTTCTGAGTCTGTCTGCTGCCCTGTGCCTACCCTCACCTTGCCACAGCACGCCCTGTTGCAGAGACCACCGCTGTGGCCTCCCAACCATTCTCTCCCTGTCCACTTTGCTCCCTCCCATTCCTTCCCCACAGTAGGCGGAGGGTGGGTGGGTGGGTTGGCTGGTGGGTTGGTTGGTTTGAACATAAAGCTAGCTAATCGTGTCACTTTCCTGCTTGAAACATGTAAATGGCTAATTGTTGAAGCTGGGTGATGCACTAGGGGTCTGTTATTTTCTTCTGCTTCTGTATATATTTTTTAATTTCCATAATAAAAGTTAAATTAAAAACAAAATCTCAATTGCTTCCCACTGCTTTTATGATAACAGACAAAATCACTGTGGTCTGTGAGGCCCTGTGTGATCTGGTGACTCTTGTTTTCTTATTCTCTGCATATCAGCTATTCTGGCCTTTCTTTTCCTCAGAGGCACTGTGTTTCTTTTTGCCCCAGGGCCTTTGCACATGCTGTGCTTTTTGCTAGGAATGTCCTTCTTCTTCATATTCCTCACTCCCCTTCAATACTTTGTCTGGGGACGCCTGGGTGGCTCAGTCAGTTAAGTGTCTGCCTTCAGCTCAGGTCCTGGGATCGAGTCCCACATCAGGTTCTTTGCTCAGCTGGGAGTCTGCCTTTCCCTCTGCCTGCCACTCCCCCTGCTTAGGCTTTCTCTCTCTTTCTCTCTCTGACAAATAAATAAATAAAACCTTTAAAAAATACTTCTTTGGCTGGTTATTTAACCTCTCTGTTTCTCAGTTTTTCCTCATCTTAATTTTTTTTTAAGATTTTATTTATTTGAGAGAGAGAGGGAGAGCACAAGCAGGGGAAGTGGCAGAGGGAGAGGGAGAAGCAGACTCCCCGCTGAGCAAGGAGGCCGATGTGGGACTCCTAGGACCCTGGGATCACGACCTGAGCCGAGGGCACTCACTTAACTGACTGGGCCACCCAGGCGCCCCCTCCTCATCTTTAAAACAAGAAGGACAACAGTACCTACCTCACAGGGTTTCCTCATGATCGTTATTAGGACAAAAGTGCCAGGCACAAAGGAAACACAGCTATTATTAGTGTAAAAACAGTGCTTTCTCTAGGATTTGAATAAAATTGACAATCCAGGAAGCCATGTTTATTCTGTGGCTACAGACACCCCTGAGTTCCCTCAGTTTCTGCACTCTGAAGATCTTAGCCCAGCAAGGTGCTATTGGGGGGCGGTGATTAGTAGCTGCAGGCCACCCTCCCCAGTTATGGTGAGAAGCAAGTGAAACTGGAAGATATTGAGGGCCTATAAGCATGAAGCATGACTATCAAATGCTTGGGGGGCCCAAGACAACAGCTACCCCTCAGTGAATCAGAAGCGTCGAGGCTTATGCCCGCATGCTCGGCTGGTTGGGTGGCCACAGATTTAAGCAGGTTCACCCGGAGGTTATCGTAACTCACCAGGATGTCAAACACTTCCTCTCTGTGACTCAGCCAGCTTCTTGACCTGCGACATTGTCATCTAATTCTGCTTTAATTGAGTATCATCATGTCCACAGAAATCCCAAAGGCCGTCACGTGCTGAAGTTAGGAAGGAGAGGGCAGCCCACAGTTACTTCTATAGACTCAATGTTTGTGTCCCCACAAAATTCATAGGCTGAGATACGAAAACCCAAAGTGACGGTAGTTGGAAATGGGGCCTTTGGGAGGTGATTAGGTCACGAGGGTGGAGCCCTCATGTATGAGATCAGCGCCCTTATAAAGGAGGCTCCAGGGAGCTCCCTTGCCCCTTTGGCCAACGTGAGGTTGCAGCCAGAAGACTGCCATCTGCGAACCAGGAAGAGGGCTGCCGTCAGAAACCCAATCTGTCAGCACCTTGACCTTGGACTTCCCAGCCCCTGGAACTATGAGAAGTAAATTGTTGTTTAAGTCTACGGCATTTTTGTTACAGCATCCCAGATGGACTAAGATGGTCACCAAACACCCAGTAAAGTCTAGCCTCTGTGCTAACCCTCTGAGATCACTGGCAGCTCATTGATTCACCCCAAAGTTGTTCTTCTTAGAGATTCTGGGGCTTTAGAAGGCTCAAAATGTGCTTACGCTCACACGGGCAAGATTAAAAACCAGATCTGCCTCGTCCTAAACTTGAACACTTCCTCCAAGGTCCAGTGTGTCCCAAGCTCAAAATTCCTGGGCTCCATCCTCCCACCCTTAATTCAATAAATCTGGGGACAGTCCTAAGAATTTGTTTTGTTGTTGTTGTTGTTGTTGTTGTTGTTGTTTTAAGAATTTGTATATTAAAAGTTTCCTGGGTGACTGAAGATCAGCTAGGTTTGAGAACCATTTACAAAGAGCCACTGTATCTCCCCAAATCCAAACAAAATGGCCCTGAAGCCTCAGTTTGTGACCTTGGTCCAATTTCACCACTTGCTTTTAAACAAATGAACTAAGCAGTTTATTGTAGATCATGCCTGTCTTATTTTAAATCAAGCCTTTTACCATCCCAATATAGAAAGTCCTTTATTGACTAAATCTCTGCCCCAAGAGAGCATTTATTCTGTGACTACATGCACTGTAGACCCCTCTAGCCCTGTGCTCCCTCTCATACCATAACCTCCTAGAAGCAGAAACCGAACATCTGTCATCTGCGGAGAGAGATACTTAACACATGCCTCAGCCCGGCACACGTGGCTCGAGAGGAAAAGACCGCCTTGCTGTCCTCCAATTTTACAGCAACGATTTTGGCTCCTGGAGGTTTGTAGGCTCCTTTCTGGCAGGAAGATTAGACCAAGAGCCGCGTTAAAGATACAGTTCTGTGCTCTCCAAGGCATTAATAGACTGGAATCGTGTTGGCATTTTCTAGAGCAGAGCCGTCTCTGCACTAAGAGCTGAGTCTGAACCAATTCAGGAGAGAAGTTGCTACTTATGAAAAGGAGAGTCGCTGAGCTTATAAATGGATTTTTTTATGAATTTCTTGCCCTGCTTCTGATTTCAGCACTGGAGCATGCCAGATTATGCTTCTAACAAATGCCTTTCCCAATTCAAAACTTGGGCTTCTGATAAGAACCACTTTTAATAAGTCAAGAAATCTATTTAAGTAGGGGTTTATTTCATACAGACTGCATTTATCTCTATTCAAAGAGTATAACCCGCTTGTGTTCCACCAACATCCACAGAAAGCCCTTAGGAACAATAACGAACTTAATAGCTAAAGTAAATGTTTAAATGCTCTGTTAAATATAATAATAATATAGCTGTACATAAGCATTAAAAATAGACTGCTGGCTCTCCTGATTTGTCGCCTGTCTTCAGAGTTGGCCAGAAGAGATATAAAAAAAAGTCCTACAGAATGAGATTTTTTAAAAAACTGCTGGGAAAGGGGCGCCTGGGTAACACAGTTGTTAGGCGGCTGCCTTCGGCTCAGGGCGTGATCCTGGCGTTCCAGGATCGAGTCCCACATCGGGCTCCTCCGCTGGGAGCCTGCTTCTTCCTCTCCCACTCCCCCTGCTTGTGTTCCCTCTCTCACTGGCTGTCTCTCTCTGTCAAAATAAATAAATAAAATCTTTAAAAAAAAAAAAAACTGCTGGGAAAGGCAGATAACATGATTACAGCAGGGTCAATGTTGCCAAAACATGTTAATGAAGAGCGGAACTTCGTCGATTAGCTCTTGTCCGTACCATGTTAAGAATCCTGTTTGATCTCTTCCCACTGAACTGTGATTTTTCATTTTTTTTAAGATTTTATTTATTTTTTTGATAGAGAGAGAGAGAGAAAGAGAGCACAAGCAGGGGGAGTGGCAGGCAGAGGGAGAGAAAGAAGTAGGCTTCCTGCTGAGCAGGGAGCCCGATGTGGGGTTCGCTCCCAGGACCCTGGGATCATGACCTCAGCTGAAGGCAGATGCTTAACCGACTGAGCCACCCAGGCGCCCCTGAGTTGTGATTTTTCTTAATTGATTCAGTTTGCCTGATTGGCATCAACTGTATGTGTATCAATTTCTATTAGTGCAACTGACTTCACCCCTGCCTGTAGGGCACCAAGTGAATAATGCGTGAAGTGCGGGAGCCTTGCTTGTCTGGACAGCCCATCATTTGGCCCCATGGGCCAAAGTCATGCTAGGTCACTGGGCCTTTTTGTTAGGGTGACCAGACAGACACTCTGTGGACATGAACCAAAGGCACACTGAGGAAGGGGCACAACCGAACCTGGGATGGGGGCAGGCAGAGAGGTTTCTCCAAGAAGAGACTTTGCAGCCATGTCTTGAAGGATGAATAAGAAAACAAGCGGCAGGTCGTATTGTCCCAGAGACCCCATGACCCAGCTAACTGAGGCACAGTCTCATCTGCAGCAGAACCCGTGTGGTGTTGAGTCTTCTCTCCTTACAAACATCCTCTCCTCTTGAGACAAGTGTCGCAGGCACACAGCCTCAACTTCCTGTCCTCAGTTTCCGAGACTGCCCTTGCTAACCCAGCGGACTGCTCCACGCGGCACAGGACTCGGCGGGCAGCTGGCTGGTCAGCTCCGCTATGTCACTGCACCCAGCACTTATTTTTAGTTCTTTTCATCTTTCCTCAACCACTTAACCCAGTGTCCTGTGCCGACGTCCAAGGGTCTGCCATGCCACGGGGGACAGAGTGCTATGGAGGATTCTTCCAGGTCATAGGGGTTTCCGTGGTCTGAGTCTGTCTTTGTCCAGCCATCTAGAAAGGGGTGGCTTCTTTTGTCAGGGCTGCCCAAAGGCGTTCCCGCATCCTTCCAGGTGGTGCTGTGTGCATGGCTCAGTTTATGAAGACCTGAGCTGACAAAGCAAACACCTCAAGCATGCATCAGGTTTGTTTCCTGCTCGGCATCCAGGGTCCTTCCTCAACCTGAATATCTATGTATCTCATCGTGTCTACTGTTTTTCCTCAGGGTCGTTTCTCACATTGCGTAGTTATCTCAAGTTCTCAGGGACACTCATCCTTTCGACACTGTGTCTGCTGATCTTTTCTAGCGGCGTATCAATTCCCCACAGGAGCGCATCTTTTCCAGGTGCGTGTGCATGTGTGTGTGCACGCACGCGTGCGTGTGTGCAAACAGGCATATGTCCTGTGAGCTCTGACATGTGCAAACAAACCCCTGCAGAGCGGGTCTGAGTTTGCTTCTGTGGAATACCCAAATATTTCAACTGCCTGTGATTAGTTCTTATGTTAAGGGATCACTCTGTATTACCAACAGGAGTAAATTTGGGGGTTGAACTTCTCAAGTTGGTCTTTTTTCTTTCACCCAGAGCCCTGACAAGATAAACTCCCATGCCTGGGTAGGTGGGCAATGTTTTTGGTCCCCTAATCGCAGCCATTCCAAACCCCAGGTTTATCCAGGGGTCAGGTTCAACCCCCCACCACTCATGACTAGAGGCCTTGTCTCCTATCCCACCGTGGCCAGTGAAGTGTTTGGGCTAATATCCAGATCCACGGACTCCTGGGCCACTGTGGGACTGACTTGCACGAGCACCACTCTGATAAGAGTTTTCCTTCATTGGTGGCACTTGGAGAAATTCTTTATTTTGAGCTTGGCCTTGCATTTGAACTTAAAAAAATATATATTTTCATCTGTTTACAGCAAGAGGGAGGTCCACATTTGTTCATTACGTCATATTCTGAGACCCAAATTAGAGTTAATATTTTAAAAGTGAGTTAAATTACGACCAGGAAAATGCTTGAGTTGGTCATAAGGACCTGTGCAATTGTTACATTGAACTTCCTAAGAGGCAAAGGGAAACGGGAGATATAGAAGGTTCTTCTTATCAAAAAAATAAGGGAATGTATCAAGTATAAGAAAAACTTCCCTTTTACCTTATTAAAATTAAACCCTCATCTCCCAATGCTAGACACGGAAGGAGAATCTCTGGCGAGGAGGTATAGCCAGCTACTGTTACTCTACATATGCGTATGATGCTTATAGCTTTTACTTAACAGAAAATTAATAAATATCCATTGCAGAAAATGTGGCAACTCAAGATAACCACAAAGAAACAGAACTCTTAGCTACTCGGTGTTTATCATAACCTTGTTTTGTGCATGTCCATGCATCTGCAGAACACCTGGGACTCATGAACAGAATCACGACTCCACGTTGTCTCCGGAACCCTCAGAAAAAGACGAAAGCTTGCTAAGGAGGAAGAGCATAGCGGACTCCGATGGCTGCTCAGCCACTTACTGTGTAGCAAGAGGCAAACTCCTCGCTCTGCACTTCAGTTTCTCCACCTGTAGAACTGGGACAGTAACAGTACCTACCTGAAGAGTTGTGAAGACAAAACGAGTAATACACGTAAAGTGCCAAGCACACAGTAAGTGCAATATGAAATCTGTTATTACCTTAGAAATCATGTTCATGTTTTAGCCCAATTCTTGGAAGATCGAAAATACATGTAAGTCTCATTTGGTAACTCACTCATCTAGGAGGGTTGATTAACCAGTTGGTTAACTGGCACTGCCTTCCTTGACCATGTCAGATAACAGGAAATTTATTGTACTTGATGTTGTAAAGACATACATTAGAAAGGACAGTTAGCATCAGTGTGAACTCATGGGTAGCTTAATATAGTCACAGATGGATAGACAAGAGACGTAATTACAGATTTGTGTACATGCCGGGGTTAGTATGCACCTATATTTTTCCTAGCTCTGCCCCCTCAAAGAGCCTCAGTAGCAATGAGCACATCCTATGCTGAGATCTTGTTTTCTAAACACCATTCTCCAATAAAAGAAACCAGGGCTCTTTGGAGAACTGGCTGATTCTAGGTCTGGAGCAGGGAAAATACAAGAGAAGTCTGGTATTGCATACCTTGAAATATCAGACCATACTCAAAAAAATGAGAGTGGGAACTTGTCAAAGGGACACAGGAGCCAACCCACAAGCGCTCCCAATGGCCAATGCTAGAACAATTTGAACAACAAAATAGTATTAAATTATAACCCAAAATACAAAATAAATATATGAGTCCATAATGATATAAACAATTGAAAAAACAAATAAGTAGAGGAGAAGAGATAAATTTTCCCTGCAGAATTTATATTGATAAATGTTGCTCTTAGGAAGTGGAGAGTAACATCCACCCCACCCCAGAATGGGCTACATTTAGTGATTTTCGTCCAAAGAAGAGAGTATGGGGGTGCAGGAGAGTAATCTTTCAGTGAAGAAACCTGACAAACACTACCTGAACCAGGTAATCAAGTTTAACATCACCAGTGATAAGTCGTGTTGATAGCACGTACCCTGATAGAATGTGCTGAGAAGGGTACTTCATCTCTGTGATGTTCTTCCTAAAAACACATAATTCTATATCCGAGAAAAATATCAGACAAATCCAAATTGAGGGACAATCTATAAAACACATTATCAGTAGTTCTCAAAACTGTCACAGTCAGGAAAAAACAAGAGAGATTGAGAAACGGTCATAGACCAGAGGAGAGTAAGGAAACAGGGCAACTAAATGTAATGTGATAATCTGGGTGTTCCTTTGGAACAGAAAAAGGACATTAGTAGAAAAATAAGTGTAATCAGAATAAAATCTGGAGTTTAGTTAATAGGAATGTATCAAGTTGGTTTCTTTTTTTTTTTTTTTTTAAAGATTTTATTTATTTATTCGACAGAGAGAGAGACAGCCAGCGAGAGAGGGAACACAAGCAGGGGGAGTGGGAGAGGAAGAAGCAGGCTCCTAGCGGAGGAGCCTGACGTGGGGCTCGATCCCATAATGCCGGGATCACGCCCTGAGCCGAAGGCAGACGCTTAACCGCTGTGCCACCCAGGCGCCCCTCAAGTTGGTTTCTTAACTGTGACAGATGTCCCATGGCAACGTAAGATCTTAGGGAAAACTGGGGGAGGGGTTTATGGGAACTGTGCTATCTTTGCAACTTTTCTCTAACTTTAAAACTGTTCTAGAGCAAACAATTTATTAACCCCACCCTCCCTCCAAAAAAAGGTGGCCAAATATTTGCTTCCTTCTGGGTCTCCACTCAGAGACTCAGCATGGTCTGTTTCTTATTTGAGCATTTGGGTCTTGGGACAAACACTAAGGTAGGGTTTATGAGTACTGAGCGCTCCCATTACTTGCCATTTATCCGTGTCCTTCCATTGATGCCCTTTGAGCCATTTTTCAATCCCTGTGAGCGTTTTTATCCAAGTTATATTAAAATAATTCATAAAATAACTTTGAAACATCTGTCATGTGCTTAGGTACAAATACCTGTTTCCTTCATACATATATTTTATAATTCTAATGGAAAGAACTACATCATTGTTCTCAAGTGGTTTGAGGCCATATAATCCTAATATTTGTTATTCATAATCCCATTATCTTCTAGACTTTGGCACTTGATTTATTATTTAATTTGAAAAAAATAGAAAGTGGAATCCATAATCCCTCATTTATCAGTTCTTGAAGAACAATAGGAATGCGAAGCAACTGTGAGTCTGAGATCTGATGGAAAGACTGATAATAAATCAACACTGCATTTGCGAATTTGCCAAGATTTGGAGTGGATTTTTTTAGTTAAATGGAAATTATAAAAACAATCTTTAAATCCCATTAGCATTCTCAAATGCATTTCCTCTGCACTTAGTGGCTAGAATGCATTCAGATTTTCCAAGGGTACCTTAAGTAGCTTTGGTCATGTCCTTTTCTAAAAGATGTGCACATGATTTTAGTGAAAATTTTTCCTCTCTTCTTATTCTCTGAAGAAAGGCGTCAATATTGCCACCATTTGGAAGTTTTTTTTACCTTTTATTTATTGATTTGAGAGTGAGAGAGAGCACAAACGGGGGGTGGGGAGGGGCAGAGGGAGAAGCAGACTCCCTGCTGAGCTGAGCAGGGAGCCAAGGGGCTCACTCCCAGGACTCTTGAGATCAGGACCCGAACCGAAGGTAGAAACTTAACCCACTGAGCCACCCAGGAGCTCCTGGAAGGAGTTTTAATTTCTTACTCTTTTTCCTGGATTAAAAATAATTCCTCTATTGTCTGTATTGATTTGATATACACGACTGAAACTCGCCTATAGAGTCTCATGCTTTTGTTTTTATAACAAAAGGAGTGTAAACCAGAAAGTCTAAAATAGAAGTTGCAACCTGCCGGCCCATAGGCCGAACAGCCACACGGATTCGTTTTGGTAGGTCCCATATAACTTAAACATTTTTTTTTCACATAAAAATCAAGATTTCCATATTCTTTTAAAACCGCAGTTCTGGCAACATGGGACTCCCATTTCCATCCGGCTACAGTTAGCTGGACCTGGCTTCCTCACCTAGCTGACAGGCAGGCCCTCCAGCATGCCACAATCCAAATGGTAAGACCCTTGGTTGACCCCATTCCCATCTCTCTGCAGCTAACTGAATTTCCAAGTCCTGATCGAGAATATCGGTTACTCTCTTGGTCTAAATGATTTTCTTTGAAGTGTCATAAAAAGAAAGAGAAAATAAAGTAACGAAAATAAAGTAACGCAGCTATGAAGCAAAACGGACCTTGTGCAAACCTTCCGTAACACCAGCGTAAAGCCATCACTCTACACGTGTTTAGGATAAGTAATAAAGAAATGAACACCCCTTGATTTTAAGTGTCCCACCTTCGGAATAATACTCTTGAAGCTGCCAGCCAAAATCTGGGGTTCTTGGTGCTCATGGCAAGAAATAAAGCCACTTCGTAACCAGCACCCCCCTTTGCAGTTGCCATGGGATACTATGCAGTCCTAGTGACTTCAAATTACACGCTTCGACTTCCTAAATTCGAAGGGTAATTGTGGATGGAAAACATCAGGTCTCAGACGATGCAGTGTGATCGACGGTTCTGAAGGAGGAAAGGAGAAGAGTGCTTTTTCTGCATCCCTCCCCACAGGGACAGCACAGCTAGACATGGGAGACTCTCCCGCTAAGACAGAACCTGCCCGGAACAGAGCAGCGCCGACACAACAGACATGAATATTCTCATCCCGACTTCTTAGACTATGTTGGACATTAACTTTTCTCTTTTTCGGGGGGGGGGAAGGGGGATGGGAGCAGAGGGAGAGAGATCTCAGAACCCTGAGATCATGACCTGAGCCGAAATCAAGAGTCGGACAGACACTTAACCAACTGAGCCACCCAGGCGCGCCTGGACGTTGACTTCTTAATGTCTATGCCATGATGAACAAAACCGTACATACTTTCCCATTTTCCTGAAAGCTTAATCTATGGTAATACTATACAACAACAACAAAAAAGGAACTGATTGTTTTTGGCTTCATAGGATGTGTATCCTGCTTTTTCTCTATTTGTTATAATAAAATTCATTTTGTCCTAAGTCTTTCTAAAATGATCTGCCACATCTCAGAGCCCCGAATCAAGAGTCATATACGCTATGTATTAGACTCCTGATTTTTTATATCCCCTCTGTCTAAAGTCGGCAGGAGTGGTGGAGATGTATCTGGAAAGTTGGTTTGAAGGCAGGAAATCACAAAGGCCAATTGTCCAGGAAGTAAAGAGGACCAGTATGACCTGGGGAGACATAGGTGGACACCACCCACCCCCAGCCCCAAACTGTTCATTTCCTGGTATCAAAGACTTGATCCAGGACACTTTCTGGGCCTGGCAGCTCAGCCTCCTGCCTGGGCCTTCTCAACTGTTCTACTTAGGGCTTCCGTCCTCAGGAGCAGACAAAGAACAGATTCTATTGCCCTCTGGTTCAGGCTTACACAGTACCCTGCCCCTTTTAATCCTCTGAAGTGAGATAGAGAAAAGAACGTCAAACTTTAGTAAATCAAGCCCTCTAGAGAATAATGCAGACCAAGTAGAGCATTTCTAATGGATTTTTCTTTGCATGCTGTAACAGGAGGGGGCTGATATGCGGTGGCCAGCTGGGGTCACATGTAGGTGGAAAGGAAGACCAGCTGGGCAGTGGCAGAAACCTAAAAGCAATGCTACCAGAGCAATAACACTGCAGCAGACTAATGACTCGTTCTACCTCTGTGCTCTCCACCCCCTTCCTACGTCCATCTATCCCACACTAAAACAAAAGACTGAGGGCTGATAGACTGGGTCAGGGGTGAGGGAAGAGAGGTACAGGGAAGGTGGTGAAGGTTTAGACACCAGTGGAATATGGATAAAGGGGGCCCAATGCTGTCCAGCAGAAAGTGCAAAAAGAAACACACTAAATCCCAAGACTCTAAGAGCAGATAGGCTTGTGACCTACTTTGTGGGAAAGTTGCAAAACCCCAGAGAGGAAATGGCCACAGAAGAGTCTGGTAGGATGTGGCTGTGGAGAGACAGTTACTTCCCAAACCCAGGCACAGCAATGGAAACAGGCAGAATGGCCCTGACACAATTCACTAATAGTGTGGACTGCCCTATGCCACCAACCGGACCAGGTAGATGGGGGGGGACGATGGCTCATGGACACCTGGTGGGCAACACACTTCAATTCCTGGTATGACAAAAGCCCCCAAGAGCCTAGCCACAACCACAGGAAAGGGAGGAAACGGAACATTTCCATAACCTCAGTCAAAGAGGGGTCTTGGTAGAAATTGAGTTATAGGATAACAGAAAAAGTTTTTGTTTTTAAGATTCATTTATTTGCGAGAGAGAGAGAGCACGCAAGCAGTAGGAGGGACAGAGGGAAAGAATCTCAAGCAGACTCCCCGCTGAGGGTGGAGCCAGACTCGGGACTCAATCTCACAACCCTGAGATCATGACCTGAGCTGAAACCAAGAGTGGGATGCTTAACCGACTGAGCCACCCAGGCACCCTGAAAAAGTTCTTTTTCTTGCATGCCTCAGTTGTATGCCCAGTACAAAATGTAAATTGATTTGGTTTTTGCCAAAGCCTATTGCACTGTGAAGCTGAAATCATAAAACATTCCTGGCCACACACAGCTGTGGTCAAAGTGTCTGAAATGAATAATGCATGGTGTTGTATTGCTTATTGGGAATGAGTGCTTGATGATCTAAAATTTAAACCCTATAATATGTGATCCTGGGCGGTGGGGTGGGGGGGGTCACCTGATTTGGAAATATAAGAAGCAAAAGTGAAGAATGAGTAAGAATACAGAAAAAGCAGAAACTGTTTCACTGAATTTTTTTCTAACATGAACTTTGCTTTAGCCAAGCAAGGTAAATTAGTAAACCAATCTGTTTCTGGGTACAATTTTTATTAAAATTTGGTGAAAATGGGAAACTGTATTCTATGCCCCTATTTGTGTATAAAATGGGGATATATGTGCTTATCTGTGCATAGGAAATGTCTGAGATGATGTGTAAGAGACTGTTATTAACAGAAATTGCCTCCTGGGTGAGAAGGCTAAGGGTCTGGAGTGAGAGAGAAATAATTCTTTACTCATGAATGTATTCCTTTAATTTTTTTTAAATTGTATTTATTTTGGAGAGAGAGAGCGTGCATGAGTGGGGGAAGGGGCAGAGGGAGAGGGAATCTCAAGCAGACTCCACACTGAGCGTGGAGCCTGATGCAGGACTTGATCTCACGACCCTGAGATCGTGACCCCAGCTGAAATCAAGAGTCAGATGCTCTACCGACTGAGACACGCAGGTGCCCCGAATGCATTACTTTAACTTTAAAAGCAATATCAGCAAGTAGCCAAAACAAATAGCCAAAGCCATTGGTAAGTCACAGCTATTTTATTAGAGAGTGAGTAAAGGAAGCCAGGGAGCAAGGAGAGGAGGGCAGCAGGACTCTAGAACCGGGGGCATGCAGCTCCCATAGCTGCAGTTCCTGGTCCCAGGTTCCTGGTGGTGGTTCCTGGTCTCCAATCCCAGGGGTCAAATCTTGTAAGTCCTAATAATAAAACTTCCTTTATTCGAGAAAACTCAAGGGGATCTTTGCCACCCAAAGAGCCCTAACTGAAATCACCAATCCCTTGGGGAGAAAGGCTGATTTGAAAACAAAATGTCTAGATCACATTCTCCCAGCTCATCTGCTTCCCCTGTTAACAATGGGAAGGAGTCTAACTCACATTTTTTACTGTGTTTTTCACCCTTTGTGGCTAGGCGACAGAGTTGCCTCTTGTCTGCCATATCTTGGTCATGTTTTTTTTTTTTTAAAGATTTTATTTATTTATTTGACAGAGATAGAGACAGCCAGCGAGAGAGGGAACACAAGCAGGGGGAGTGGGAAAGGAAGAAGCAGGCTCATAGCAGAAGAGCCTGATGTGGGGCTCGATCCCAGAACGCCGGGATCACGCCCTGAGCCGAAGGCAGACGCTTAACCGCTGTGCCACCCAGGCGCCCCCTTGGTCATGTTTCTAACATATGGACTGAATTCTGTAATAGGCTAATAGGCTCTGTCTATGGTTATTAATATGATGATGTGTTTTATTTACTAATGTATTTCAGTTGAAAATGGACGTTGTGATCTTGGTGACCCATTTAAACCTTTCTAAAGTTAAAAGAAAGTAGAATGTATATGGTAACTGAACAGGAATGACCTGCTGAAAAAGCAAATGTTTTCTTTCAGTGAGACTGTCAGAAGAAGCTGCTATCTTGAAGAAAAAAAAACAACGAATCAACCAAGTCCAGTAATACATTCCAGCTTCAGGGCCTTAGTACCTGCTGTTGCCTTTGCCTTGAAGATTCTTCCCTCAAACACCAGCATGGCGCATTCCCTCACCTTCCTTCTGGTCTCTGCTCAATTATCTCCTTTCTACGGAGGTCTTCCCTGGCTACCCTATTTAAGATAGCTTCTCCCGCTCGGAATCCCAAGCCTTCCCAGCCCTCTTTAGCCCCATTCTCTATTTTTTCCTTAGCTTTTTATTTATTTTATTTATTTGAGAGACAGAGCACAAGAATGGTGGAGGGGTGGAGGGAGAGGGAGAAGCAGACTCCCTGCTGAGTAGGGACCCTGATGCGGGGCTCAATCACAGGACCCTGGGATCAGGACTTGAGCCGAAGGCAGATGCTTAACTGAGCCATCCAGGCGCCCCTTTTCCTTAGCTTTTGACACTATTAATATTCTTTGTTTTTTTTATATTTTTCCCCAAGTCTTAACTGAAATACAAGCTCTGAGAGCAAGGAATTTGACGTTTTATTCATGAAAGCAAAATGTATCTCTAGGGGCGCCTGGGTGGCACAGCGGTTAAGCGCCTGCCTTCGGCTCAGGGCGTGATCCTGGCGTTATGGGATTGAGCCCCACATCAGGCTCTTCCACTATGAGCCTGCTTCTTCCTCTCCCACTCCTCCTGCTTGTGTCCCCTCTCTCGCTGGCTGTCTCTATCTCTGTCGAATAAATAAATAAAATCTTTAAAAAAAAAAATGTATCTCTAGTCTCCAGCAGTGTCTAACACAGACTAAGTGCTCAACAAAAATTTGTGGAAAGACTGAATGAAATCACAATGACTGGCTGTTGAAAGGACACACAGATAGGTTGTACAAACCTGCTAGATAACCTCCATATATGCTCCCTGCTATGCATCTGAGATAAATCCCTGTGCTATACAGATGACACTTACAAAGGCAAATCCAGTGGCTGTACATTAGGAGAGATACTATGCTTGGCAGGCGTAGATTTCACCCTTACATTACCATGTCAACAGGTCTCACTGAGATGCTCATGTGCCAAGAACTCTGGTCTTCGACCAAATTTGAATCTTCTACATGCTGAGTGATTGGGGGAACTTGTCTTATTTAGCCTTTTGAAATAAAGGTGGTTAATAGTCTTTATAGCACGGCTGATGTTGTAAAGATTAATATACGCAAAATTTTATAAATATGTCTTCTCAGAGTGACTGGTCTTTTAAATACTCCACATATTTCCTGAGGTGACAAATAGTTCAAAAGATTTAGGAATATTTAGGAAGAAAAATGTTTACTAGGCAGAGTTCAGTACTTTCCATAGGACAGTCTGAACAATAATTGCTGGGGATGGACAGTGAGGGAAAGGTTTCCGTTGCCTTTCCATTATCAGCCATTGTAAGGGAGGTGGGAAATGAAAGAGGTCCAGAAAGATTTAATTTTATTTTCCTTCAAAATTGTTATCTCTGATAACCAGTCACCAAGTTGGATTTGACAAGTAGGTTAGAAGCCACTTCATTGGCTAGTTTTTTAAGAGTTACAGAGGCACTCAATAACGTGAGCGGTTGGAAATGGAAAACTGGAGTTCAGGGTGAAATAAGCGAGAGGTTGTTTGTGATGGGAGCAACCGCAAGGATGAGGGCTTACAGGTTATAAAGGTGGAAGCGCCGGGGCAATGGGAGGTGGAGGCCTGAGTGTGTTCAGGGCCATCTTTGTGCTTCTTAAAACAGAACATGAAAGCTCTTAGTCAAGAGAAATCAAACTTACTACAAAGTAAATCCTCAAATGCACAACTTGTAACTGATAGGGACATAATAAAAGGTCAATAAGAATCTTAAAAATGTTTTATTGAATTATAACATACACAGAAAAAGCATAAGAGTAGATGCTTCTGAGCAGAACTCCAGTCTCATTTGTAATCTGTGTATTTCTTTAACAAAAAAAACTGTGTTTATATTATAAACAAAAAGATTTAAAAATAAACTCTTAAATGGGGGCACCTGGGTGGCTCAGTTGGTTACAGGTCCAACTCTTTTTTTTTTTTTTTTTAATGATTTTTTATTATATTATGTTAGTCACCATACAGTACATCCCCGGTTTCCGATGCAAGGCTCGAGGACTCATTAGTTGTGTATAACACCCAGTGCACCATGCAATACGTGCCCTCCTTACTACCCATCACCAGTCTATCCCATTCCCCCACCCCTCTCCCCTCTGAATACAGGTCCAACTCTTGATTTCAGCTCAGGTCATGATCTCAGGGTCTCGAGACCACCCTCCTCCTCCCCCTCCTGGGCGTGTGCTTGTGCTCTCTCAAAACAAAGCAAAACAAAACAAAAACTCTTATGGAAAATGCTTGGGAACATAATACATTCAGAAAAATACATTCACTCTGTAAACATGCATTCAGTGTCTAGGCCAGGTATTTTGTTAGGAAACAGAAAGACAAAAGCCACAAACTCTACTCATTAGGAGCCTAAAGCCTACTGGTTAGACATCCAAGTTGCACATAATCCAGTGTGGTAAATGTTAGCGTGCACATACTCTGAAGTTAAGAAATTGACTGGGGCATGCATTACCTTTCTTCAGGGAGTTTTATATTTTTGCTTTATACACATATGAACAGTATTTCAAGGCGAACTCCGTTTCCCCTGAACTCTTTTACAATGAGGCCTGACTCTTTGACTTCTGTATCATCTCTGCTTTGTCCAATTTAAAGAAGAATCTTGATTAATCAGTTAACCAGAATTCCCCATCCTCCACATCTGATCCCCCTCAATATGTAATCAGGTTCCTCATCCTCCAATATTCCCCAGATGATGTCTGATCATTCTGGCCTGCCTTCAGCAAGAATCCTGTTAGGTCAGTTCAGCCAGAATCTTCCCTCACCTCAGATGTGCCCTCTTAGTAATTTTCATTCCACTGACCCCACCCTGCTCCTTGGCTATAAATTCCCACTTGTCCATGCTCTATTCAGAGTTGAGTCCAATCTCTCTCACACTGCAAAATTCTATCCCAGTGGTCCCTACACCTATCACACACGATAGTCCCCCACCCCCACCCTGATTAAGTCTTCCTTACCATGCTTTGACAAGCAAGAGATACAGTTCTTGCTCCCATGAAACCTACAGAAAAATGGGAAGGAATCTTTAAATTTCTTTCACACTCACAATAATGAAGGATAGTTGGAAGAAAGGCAGGCAGGGACAAGGGGCCCTGCCCTAAGAGGAAACCACCCTTAAAAGGATTCTACACCGCTCTGAAAGGAGCCTTCCACCCTTTCCCACCTGATAGGTAGATGACAAAAACCTGATTGGATGACAGGCTCATGGAGGGTTAATCAGATTACAACAGGTGCCAACAAGCCCATAAAAACCCCTAGACTTAGAAACTGGTGGCAACCCTCTCAGGTTCCCTCACTCTTTGGGAGCTTTGTGCTATCGCTCAAGAAACTTTGCTTTGCTGCCCACCACTCTTCGTCTGGTCTACCTCTTTAGTCTTCGAAGTGGCGTGACCAAGAACCTCAGGCACTAAAGGAAATCTTTTAACAAGAACACTTATTGCACAACCTAAGAACCATGGTCTTTGGTCTGCACATATCTACAGATGGCATTTCCCTTATCCTTACAGAGCACTCTGGAACCTAACAATTATTCCTTATCTCCCATCTCCAAAGAGCAATGGAATCCTTCCTATCAATGGTAAACCACATTCACTTCTCAATGTCCATCCAATTCAGGAATCCAATTGCTGGAAAACAGGCAGTGTTGAAACTTTATGGGGCATCGTCTTTGAGAAAAGAGGCCATGCCCGCTCAATAGTACCTAGCGGGAGTGAGTATTCAATAAATGTTAGTTGTTGTCACTGATGACCACCTCAGAAAAGGAGAGCAGCCGTATCTTGTAGGGATTCCCAGAGCAACTTTTAGGGGTGTTGTCACAACTAACATTTAGAACGTCATTAATCCTGCTAAGAAAAGAGAAAAAAGAACTCTTAAATTAAATTTCTTGGGAGTTAGGGTGTGGCACTTCAGTCCAGGCTACCATTGAAATGATGGCTTTCTAGATAAGGTGGGCTATTCATTCATGGCCCTTCTTAGTCTGCTAGTCCATTAATCTGGCAGGTAAAAGGCATTTAAATGGCTTATGTTTGCTTTGCTGAAATAACATTTCAGAATGCATTCTTGTAAGGAGACACAGTACTTTAGCATGGTTCTTTTTAGAAGAAAAGAGGACTTCCATTGCCGAGACCAAAATTCCTCTGGATTTCTTCTATGTATTTTGCCAGTTTGACCTGAGTTGTTTGTTTCTTTAGTGGGGAAAATCCAGTAGCCAAGTCCACAGCTAAACCACAGCTCAAGTAGTCTCCATTACG
Source organism: Ursus maritimus (assembly GCF_017311325.1). Taxonomy (NCBI): domain Eukaryota; kingdom Metazoa; phylum Chordata; class Mammalia; order Carnivora; family Ursidae; genus Ursus; species Ursus maritimus. The sequence continues at coordinate 5,847,431 of NW_024424341.1, read as the reverse complement.
TTGACCTAGAAACTGTAATTCAAAGCTAGTGTTCTTTCAATTTCAAGGTATCTTTCCCTGAATCATAGGAGAAAGCTAATGACTTTGAGCTCAAATGGCAAATGCTGATGCTGATGGCTTTATATAGTCCCCTGGGAGCTCTTTAATTCCACAATATTTGAAATTAATGCCTTCTGTCCCAAAGAAAATTTGAAAATTTCTTTTGATTAAACCAATTTCCTTTAAAAATTAAACTACCAAAAACAAAATCAAAACTTGATTCAGCCTTATAGAATACCCCTGAAGAACTGGATCTTATTTTCTGAAAGACATTCTGGAAGAATAACTTCTCAGGCACTTTTATCTCTGGCACATATACATATCTTAATTGCCAGATAACAAGTCAAGTGTCTATTAATAAAGGATTAAATGAATCACGGTACAGCCTTCACAATGTATGTTCCTATAAAAAATGAGAAAAAATGAAATAAATCTGTACTGATACAGAAGAATTTTCAGGGTCCATTAGGTGATCAAAGCCAATGCAGAGCAGTGCACATAGTATCCCACTCTTCATATTAACAAACAGTAAAGAGAGAATATAAATTTGTATTTGTTCGACTTGTATCGAGACACAATGGAAGGTAAGTTAAGAATTGCAAATCACTGGTAGGAGAAATCATATTGAAAGGCAAATACCAGGGGCGCCTGGGTGGCACAGCGGTTAAGCGTCTGCCTCCGGCTCAGGGCGTGATCCCGGCGTTATGGGATCGAGCCCCAAGTCAGGCTCCTCCACTATGAGCCTGCTTCTTCCTCTCCCACTCCCCCTGCCTGTGTTCCCTCTCTCGCTGGCTGTCTCTATCTCTGTCGAATAAATAAATACAATCTTTAAAAAAAAAAAAAAAAGAATTCAGGAGGGAGAAACATCTGGAAACAGCTATGGGGATCATCCATCCTACCTCCAGGATTTACTGATGTATACACCAAATCCATTCATTCCTCTCCATTTTTACTGTTACCATCCTAACCTAGGTTGTCTACCTTTCTCTCTCTCCTGGGTCCCTGAAATTAAGGTTCCTAATTGGCTTCCTTAATGCTTATTTACCAACATTTTATTTTGTCTATCTTTGATATTGTGATTTGTTTTACCTTGATGAAATTCACTAAGAAAGAAGGTGCCTGATAAGAAAAACTGAATCCAAGATTGTGACTCCCTTGATGACTACATCAGAATTGAATGAGCTTTCTGTATTCTATTCATTTTTTGCTTTTTTTTAAACCATGATTTTTTTTTTCTTCTGATTAAGCAATGTTGAGCTCTCTTAGCACTGTCTAGGAGAAAGATTTGACACTTAAATGCCACCACATATTTTGGATATTTTTCCTAAACTACATTATCAATTGTTTAATAACAATTATTCTAATGCTTTAAGGCATGGAAATTTTATTAAGCAAATTCATAACTTTGGGATATTTTAAGAACTGTACTCCAGAACAAAATTATATGTTCTTCATGTGTGAAACTGACAAAATATTAATATTCCAGAAATGTACTCTACTGGAGCAACTAAAAGTATACACAAAAATTGGGCTATAAGGCTGTTCATAGAAGCGCTATTTACAATGTTTAAAAAAAGTGTAAACAATCTAAATATTCAAAAATAGAATCACCTTAGACTGTTTTAAAAAATACAGTGCCCTTGGGGCAGCTGGGTGGCTCAGTCGGTTAAGCTTTCTACTCTTGATTTTGACTCAAGCTTCCAACTCTTGATTTTAGCTCAAGATTCCGACTCTTGATTTTGGCTCAGGTCATGATCTCAGGGTCGTGAGATCAAGCCCTGCCTTGGGCTCGCACTGGAAATGGAGCCTACTTCAGATTCTCTCTCTCCCCCTACCTCTACACCCTCCACTCTCTCTCAAAAAAAAAAAAAAAAAAAAAAAAAAGTACAACACCCTGCCCTACTTCTGATTAATTCAGTCAGGACTTTTGCGGGGAGAGACTCAGGCACTACCATTTTTACAAAGCTCCTCCAGGTGTCCTAAGACGCAATTATCGAGCGAACTATCCAAGGCGAATTTACCCAGTCTTATCTCTCTATACGACATCAGTATGTTGAAAGGGTTCCATATTTACATCTTTAGCCTGGATCACCGCCCATTCTAACCCCATTCTTATAAACCCAACTGCTTGTTTAACATTGCTCTTTGAATGTCTAATAAGCATCTCTAATTTAACATGAACTTTTTTTTTTCCGCACTTCCATTCCATCCAACATTTAATTCTATCAGCTCCACGCTCAAAATATATCCAGAATCCAACCAATCCTCACCAACCCCACCTCTACTCCCAAGTCATCTCTCAGCCTGGGTTTTACTGCAATAGCTTTTCAACACAGCTACCAGAGTGATACAATTAAAATGCAACTTAGTTTAGGTCTTTCCTCTGCTCACAATCTTTTAATGGCTCCTTCTTACATCATAAAAGCCGAAGTCTTTATAATGGACCTGTCTGGGTCTCCCACAGCTTCTGTTATTTCACTACCTCTCCTTCTACTGTCTCTGTAACTTGCTATACCCAGCCATATTGGTCTCCCTCCTCTAATAAGCCAGGCATGTTCTGCCTTAGGGCCTTCCCAGGCCCACTGCCTGGAAATTTTTCTCAAATATCCTCACTTCTTTTGGATTGAAATTCAAATGTCATCATATCAATTAAGTCTTCCCCAACCTAATAAATAATAGTACCCTAAATAAAAATAGTAACCAGCCCAATACTCTTTATATTCTCTATCCCTTTTCCTTTTCTCCAGAGTATGTATTACTACCTGACATACTATATATACTATTTTTATAGTCTATCTTCCCCACTAGATATAAGTTCTGTGAGAGCAGGGATTTTGTTTAATTTATGACTGTACCCCTAACCCTAGTGTCTGATACATAATGGGTCCATAATACATACTTGATGGTGAATGGTGGGGAGGAGCAGAGGGAGAGGAAGAGAGGAATCTTAAGCAGGCACCACATCCAGCGTGGAGCCCACATGGGGCTTGCTCTCCCAACCCTGAGATCATGACCTACGCCAAAATCAAGAGTTAGACAGTTAACTGACGGAGCCACCTAGGTGCCCCTAAACATCCATTTTTAATTAAAAGCAAACTGGATCTTTACAATGTGCTAATTGACATGGAAAGGTCTGACATGACAGGGTTTGACAGGTTAGTAGTGGGGCTATACACCATGTACAATCATATACACATATGTATATATATATATGTTTGTATGTGTATATGCATATATGTATGTATATATGTATACGTCATATACAACCAGTTGCCCCATCACTGAACAATCCAGTTTAGGAAACACAAGCAATTTAGTGATCCAAACCTCACAATTTTTTCTTCCCAGAGTACCATCATCAATTTTGTAAGTCCTAATATCTTCATGACAAGAGCCATTAGCACCTTCTTTTGTATCCCCTGAAAAATATTTTAACTGGCATCACCTACCCTATACATTCAAAACTAATTAGATAAAAGGCTGAAAGGGGCACCTGGGTGGCTCAGTCAGTTAAGCATCCAACTCTTGGTTTCAGCTCAGGTCATGATCTCAGGGTCGTGAGATCTAGCCCAGCCACAGGCTTCCCAATCAGCCCGTGCCTGAAATTCTTTCCGTCCCCCTCCACTTCTGATCCCTGCCCCACCCCCATGTGCAGGCTCCCTCCCTCTCAAATAAATAAATAAATAAATAAATAAAATTTTATTTAAAAAAGGCTAAAAACACAACTGAACTGACTAAATCATACATACAGGGTTGTTTATAAAGTAATGGATTGATTACATGGTTTGTATTATGTATAACGGTATAAAGGGCCTTAAAACTATTTACAGTTCATATGCTTCCTCCTTAGTCCTTACCCACCTCCTCCCCACCTCAACCCCTCACAATGACATAAGTACACCACATTTTAAAAAATTTTAAAAAGGAATTGAACAACAATATAAGCCTGGCAGAAGTCTGAAATCACTCCAGCCTCAAACTTCAAATCATTTGCCTAGAGAGAACAGCCCTCAGATGACTGTGACTCAGCATTTTATGGTGCCTGAGACATGAAATGAGATAAAGGTCTTGTTGCCTTCATGGCATTAGCTAAATATGGAGCTAAAATGAAAGAGCTACCTTAAAAACACAAAGTCAGTGGCTGAAATGTTACAGTGCTCACCCTGACACGGGTTTGACTCAGTATGTGATGACAGGGAGGAGAGTATATGATATGCCCGTTGAAACACACAGAACTGTTCTGAAATAACTTGTTGACCTATAAAATTAGCAAATAACAACACTGATCACAAGGAACACTCAGAAATGGAGAAAATATAAATAAATGAATACAAAATTAAGGTATGAACTATGGTGCTGGTTTAGAGACAGGTAAAAATAGAGTTAAGGAGGGAATGTGCCCAGCTATTCCTCACTAACATATCTAAAATGGAGCCAAGTGAGGACTTCTTCGCTCTGGAAAAAAAAAAGAAAAAAAAAGTTGAGTAAAACTGAAACAAACAGAAAAGTCCAGCTCTTTTTGACTTTTTATGAGCAGAAAGTAAGATAAAATAAGGTGAACTACATAAAGGTTCCAATACCGAGTTTTCAGTTCATATTCTCATATGGAATATGAGGAGCAGAAACTGACGAATGAAGAAGAAGGCATGGTAATTGGCAAGCAGGGAGATCTGGAGAGGTGAGATCATGAAAAAGGACTGAGGGGCATTCCACATAGGTAATGGAGGAAGCTGGGGAATCCCGCTCAGGAAACCAGGTATTTAAATGAATAAAAACAATGAATAGACACAGGGAAACAGCCTATAGGCAAATGAGCAAAACCCAACTGCTCACACTTGGCTTTAGCTCCTGTATTAGTATGTTATTAACTCTTTTAATTCTCAAAACAAGCCAATGACATATATACTATTAAACCTAACTTTACATGTGAGGAAATAGTCTCAGAAAAATTAAGTAACTTGCTCAAGGTCACATTGTTAATAAATGGCAGATCCAGGCTACCAACCCACATGACCCAACTATCTACCACAACTTTATACTGCTGTGTATGAATGCCTCAAAACGTGAAAAGGAAGCAGGGAAATTGAAATTACTGAGGCCTTTACCGCATTCAAAACCAGAAGAATGGATTTCCCCTAAGTAATCTACAGCCTATTAATGGAGTTCAGACTCACACCAAAATACTATTCAAACTGCACATCAGACACGTCTAGGAGAGGCACAACAAGGGTAGCGGAAACTCAAATGAGAAAAGTGGTGTTCACCAGGTTGTGGAATCAAGTAAGACTTCACTGAAAGAACAGCATTTTGGATAGGATTTGAAGAAAAGGGAAGAATTAGGCAGAAGGAGTACCATGACTTCGCATCAATTACTCCTCAGTGTTTTCAGGATAAATTTCAAACCCCTTGGCATGGTACTGAAGGTCCTCCACAACTACGGCTAGGGGCATGCCAAGAAACAGTATCCCAGAATACGGAGATGATTATGCTGGAGTCCTTACTACCAGTTCGGGTTCCAAAGGATCAGAACATCTTATTTTTCAGTCTCCATAAACCGTTAGGCAGTTGAAGGCAGGCACTATGGCTTAACCTCTTGTAACCCACCCCTCCCCTCCTCCAGTCGAGGTGACTGTACATCACAGCACGTGGTGGGTGCACTGCAAACATTTTCTGAAACGAATGTAAATCAATGGGCATCAATCACCAGGTAACTGTGTGCCCTGCCAGGCTGCCTTATATCCTCTAGAGCTCTGGCGTTCGCTAATTTTAAAGCTATCAAGTTAAAGACTTAAACATGTGATCCAGACGCAACGGGTCCGCCTTAATTTGGACCCGGATGCCACAAACCAATGGTGAAAGGTCATTAAGGGCAATACTGAAAATCCGAACAGAGACAAGAAATTAGATGTAGGGCTTAATTTCATTAAATGTGATTATGCCTTTAAAAGTCATGCTGGCTATATACACTTATGAATAAAATGATTTCCCTTAAAACACTAGAAAGTAGGGAGGATGGGCGGAAGGAGATAATGAAACAAAATCGGTAAAATGTAGCTGTTGTGCTCTCGGTGCAACTACTTTTGGCCCATGTTTAAAAATTCCTTAATACAAAACACGACAGACAGACAGAGACACAAAGACACACACACACCCAGGTGCTGTTTTTCATCTTAAACCCCGAGGGAACCAGACGCAGAGGGTCCACCTGCGGCATCTCGGATTCGGAGGAAGACCTCTGCGGGGCCTCCCGCGGGGGCCCGGCCCGGTTTTCTCGCCCGCCGGACTCGAAGCTGACCGACGGGGTGGCCTCTTCATCCCCTCAGCACCCTCCATAAACGCCTTTCGCAGAGAGCTGAATTTTTGGAAGGCGCGGGTCACAGTTCTCTGTTTCTACGCTGGACCCCGCCCCCGTCGCTGGACTCGAAGAAGCTAGCCTACCTCCGGGTCCTTGCCCACCACGACCCCCAACGGCCGGGCCGAGGGTTCGGGGGCGGACTCCGCGCAGCGACGTCACGGCGCGCCGTGCGCCGGGTCAAAGTTCAGCCCCGCCCCTCTTCCCCCTCGCTGTCTTCCTCGGCCTGCGCTGCCGCCGACGCCGCTGTGGGCCTGGCTGCGCTCCGTCCGCTCCGCCGCCTTCTTCCCTGAGCGCTGCCCGGCCGGCTGCCATGGCAAACGTGGCCGACACCAAGCTGTACGACATCCTGGGCGTCCGCCTGGCGCCAGCGAGAACGAGCTGAAGAAGGTAGTAGGGAGCGGGACGGCCGGCAGGGTGTGAGGGGCGGCGCCTGCTCGGCTGTGGCGGCCAGGCCGCGCTACGGGGCTGCCCACGAGCCGGCGCCGGACGCGGCGGCTCAAGCTGGGGGCGGCGGCGGCGCGAGACCGGCCTCGGCTGACTTGGGCCGTCGGCCCCGCCCGCCCGCAATGCAGCAAATAAAACCCACCCCTGCGCAAACACGACGAGAACGCTTCCTTCCTCCCTCCGCCGGCAGGCGCCGGAAGGGCCGGGCGCTCCCGGGAGGCTGCAGCCTGCGCGGCCCTCCCCGCGCGGAGGTCATCACCCTGGAAAAACAGGTTGGACAGAGGCGCGCAGCGCATCCCGTCCTCGGAAGAGAAGTTGTCCACGCCGCGGTCGTCGGCTTCGGAGCAGGGGCCGGGCCGGGTCGAGGGCCTGGCGGGAGGGTTGAGGCCGCCCCCGCCGGTGCCTCCGGGCAGTTGGGGTTGTTTCCTGGGTGCCGCAGGAGCACCTCCCTCTCTTCCTCCTTCGCCCACTGACCCGTGGGTCTCTGTTGGGGTGTACTATTCTGTGGGCAGGTAACCTAGATGTTCTGTGCCCGCTTCAGGAATAAGTCGTGGGCCCCAGCCAAACACCTGAGTGTACACTAAAAATAAATATAAGGCCTTACTGCTGTCTGCAATGCTGCGAATCTTTGATCTCAGGATTTCAAAGCACTTGCGGAGTTTGATTGAGCCCTACACCGTCTTCACCGAGCTCAGAGTATCCCGATTTGTAAACTGAGAAAAAATTAGACTGCTTCTTAGGCATTGGGACGGGTAGAGTTGAGAGTAAAATGGACTTCCTGTTACCTTACCGGAAATGCTAGTCTGTATTATATAATTCATGTGTCTGTGAATAAAGACTTCAGTGCTGTGTATCCTAGCCACCTAAATGTATACAACTTCACAAAGACTGAAGTCATTCCCAATTTATTAATACCCTAATTAATCCGCCATGTAAAAAAATAAAAGGAGCTTCTCTTGGCTTTTTCCTGATGTTTCAATTAGAGGTAAGGCAGGAGCCTTAATTTTTAGTTAAAATGTTTCGCAGTTTTAACAAACTTAACGATCGTTTCTTTAGCGTTCATTGGAGTCTTGGTCTGGTTACTGGCCATCAAAGACATTTGACAATAGTGAAAACATGGAATTTTCTGATATTTTGGTTTTGGTTAGCGAGTAAACAGTATTGAGGTGGATAAATTAGTAAACAATATTGAGATGTTTTCTCAGCTTACGAATCCAGATTGTCAAACAATCTCAATAAAAGATGTTTTTGGAAGGTTGTGATTTTAAAACATTGCTTCTCAGAAAAATGGATATTTGTACTCATAAATCTTTAAATCAGATTTTGTATGTAACCTTTTTTTTTAATTTTCTTTTTTATTGAAGGCATACAGAAAGTTAGCCAAGGAATACCATCCTGATAAGAATCCAAATGCTGGTGACAAAGTAAGTTATTTGAGGCTTGTCCC